>NC_056000.1:12163341-12467417 GCF_018446385.1 Zingiber officinale | reverse complement strand
CACTTGCCCTGATTAATCCTGCCTCATATGGTTTGGGTTCTTTGCTTCTGGGTACTTATTCTACCTTTTTTCTTTTTTGCTATGACATTAGGGTCACTTTTCAATAACTATCTTCATTTGACTCGAGTAAAATGTCTCTTGCCTTAATTTCCTTATTAAAAAACACTTGGCTTGGGTTCACTGTTCACTAACTTCAAAGTATATGATGATTGGTTGGCCACTCGTTCAGCAACTAACTTAATGCCTCAAGGCTAGCTTCACCTTTGGCCTATTTTGCTTTGACAGCATGGCTTAGATTCTTGTAGATTAGCTGATCTGTTGTGGTCTTTTTGAAATTATATGTATTACCCAACCTCTTTTGACTTGCTTTTTAAACTCTGATTTTCTTTGTTATTTGTAATTGCAAGCTGACCTGTAATGATTTATTTTTGCTTATGATCCTCTAGTAACCATTAGTATCTAAGCTAACCTTCTATTCCCTGGCTTCTATTTTGCATTGTAATTAATGATTTTTTACAAGGAAAAGTGGTAGGAAAGAAGTAATATGCTGATAAGTCACTTATTGGTTTGCTTCTGATATCGGCTACTTCACTTCCATTCTTTTTAAAATGACAATTGAAATATATCCTTCCAACTTCTCCCTTTAAGGGACAATTTAGGTTTATTGTCTTCTTTTGTTCAAGTTGTGTAGCTTCTATAACAAAGCAGTCTTCTTCTTGCTCGTAGCTTTTGGTAATATATCACCTAGAAGAAAAAAAGAGAGCTTAATTTGGTAGCCTGGAACTTCAAATTGTATGCTATAAAGCGCAAGAAACATAATTAATGGGGGTTAAGCAATTCATTACTGTGATTTCATTAATGGTCCCTCATGTTGCTAAAGTGATATTCATTTGAAGGGATAGATTAAGATTCCTTCTGTTTGAAGGAAATAAGGTGAGAAATCTAGTTTAACTTTATATTATTGTAAATTATGTGTAAATGTGTTTGGTGGGAGGTTGGACTATAATCATACACTGATATTTTTGCTTTTCCAATGTGTTTACTGGTCGAAGGAAAAGTTAATGCTCTGTTACTTTTTTATGTGTGCCTGTATAAGATGGAGGGATGCAAGAACTTAAATTTAAACAATTGTTCCTTGAAAATACCAGTGTAAATTATAGTCTTTACATCATTAGTGTTGGTGTCATGTCAACTGAGATGATACAATTTGTCTCTAAAGTTGTTTCCGATTTGGAAACTGAAATTTGTTGCACTTCAGGCTGCAACAACTCTTTACTTAAAGAGTAACTGGCTCTTGTGTATTATGTAGTAGTCTTTTTGTTCTAGATATCCAGTAAACTCTACCGGCACCCTTCTCATTGGCTATTTCAAGTACCACAATGGCATAATTTCCTTTTTAGTTCTTTGACAAAGCTTGACTAGATGCCATCTTTATACTTCTCGCTATGATACTATACTATTTGCCTTTGTACTATTTTTAATTCTGGCTGCTTCATGCAAATGAAAGTTATTTTGGTACCATCCCATACACACTGCATCTTGTTCTGTTTATGTTCAAAAATCTCAAAAATTAATGCCCATCTTGTTCGGGCCATGGTTAAAAATCTCATGTCGCACTGTCTAAGCTAGGTGCTCCATGTGGACCTACTTGGGTGGTGAAGATGCCTTACATGCCTCAGCCATTTATGGTGTACCAAGTAGTAGTGGTCCATGCAACTGATTGGTATGGGCCATACTATTGGTTCCTACTGCTAGATTATCCGTTTTTACCCTTTGCATTGGTCATTCAGATCTCCAGAAGAAGAAAAATGAAGTAAATCTAGCTGCTTGGGTTGGAACACAACTAACTCACGCTTATCAAACCTCTTCGTTTTCCTTAGACTGTACTTCAACTCTCTCCCTTTCAAGTTCTTCTAGTGTTCAAGGTTGGTGTGTATTCATTCTCCAAGTGAGATGAAGTTCCATTGAAGTTAAATGGTAGCCTTAATCCTTCCTAATTCAAGTTGATCAATATCTATAGAAACTTTACTTTTGTTTTATTTAATATAAATAATCCTCCAATATAAGTGTTCTAAGATTTTCGAGATCGTATCATGCTTGTGAGCTGGCCATTGGGCAAATCACTTCTCTTGTTCTCTTAGTAGACATCTGTCATCCGCATGAAGGTACATGGTCAACAGATTTTCTCTTGGGCTTGGTTGGGTTTTTACTGGATGCCATCTCATTTGCTAAAGTAACAGTTTAATCGAGAATTGCACATATATTTTGTTCATGAACTTTTATCTTTGATAACAGTTAAGCTATAGATATTTATAGGAAGAATTCAAAGTATAGAACTGAGACATTTTCTAGAATTTTCCTTTCCCCTTGATTTTAATGTTCATTCTTTCTTATATTTATATTCTCTTATTTTACTTTATCGTTAGCTAATTCTCTTGTTGATTTGGTTGCTTAGAACAATAGCTAATATTGCGATGTCTTGTTGTCGACATTTCACCTTTTATTTCTGTTTGAGGGATATGATTGTCAAAAGCATACTTTGATTATTCCTGAATGAAATTGCTTCTTTTGATTACAGCTACTGCGAGGGTTAAAGTATATCCACTCTGCTAATATTCTGCACCGAGATCTGAAACCTGGAAATCTTCTTGTTAATGCCAATTGCGAACTAAAGATTTGTGATTTTGGTCTGGCTCGCGCTAGTAGTGGAAAAGGACAGTTCATGACTGAGTATGTTGTTACCCGCTGGTATCGGGCCCCCGAGCTGCTCCTTTGTTGTGATTATTATGGTACCTCAATCGATGTTTGGTCAGTTGGATGTATCTTTGCAGAACTGCTTGGACGGAAACCCATCTTCCCCGGTACAGAGTGTCTTAACCAGCTTAAGCTCATTATCAATGTACTTGGTACAATGGGTGATTCTGACATCAGCTTCATCGATAATCCAAAGGCCTGCAAATATATCAAGTCCCTACCATATACCCCCAGTATCCCTATTGCCAATCTTTACCCTGGTGCCGATCCTTTAGCCATTGATTTATTACAGAAGATGCTTGTTTTCGATCCATCCAAGAGGATTAGCGTCGATGAGGCTTTGCAACACCCTTATATGTCACCTCTTTATGACCCTAATACCAATCCTCCAGCTGAGGTTCCTGCGGACCTTGACATTGATGAGAATCTAGGCGAAGATATGATTAGGGAGATGATTTGGAATGAGGTGTTGTACTATCATCCAGAAATTTCTGCAAACTCATGTTAATCAATGCTTGTTTCGGAGCAGGTTGTAGGGTTCCTTCCAAGTCATAAAGCCAATATTAATTTGGCTTCCTTCCAAGTTATAAAAGCTAATATTATTTTGTTGGCTGGTTTCCTGTTATGAGAATCGTTCCAAAGTCTGACTTGTAAATATTTATGTGCGCTATATTTATCTGGTTTGGAACTTCATGCAATAACAAAAATGCTTGTATGACTGAACTTTGTTATGCTTTGTAATTTTCTGGGTATCTTTGGTTACCACATGTGAAGGTCTCTTACAGATCTAATTGCCTTAGTTTCATGCAATTTAGAAAGGTTGCTGGCTATGCACGTTGCTAGTGTTTGAAACGTTACGCTGCTACTGGCCCTCCGTTGAAAAAACAAGAGAGAATGTGTCAATGTGTGCTGCTACTGGTGGCCAAGTGTGCTGAGAGTTCTTATGTCAAAGAATTTCGAATTTATTTGTAGCCTTGTAATTGGATGAGTTGAATGGAGTATATATCCATCTACATAGAAGAATTCACAATTTATAAATTAAGTTGGGATGAATTACATGCAGTATATCCATTATAAATATAATATAAATTAAATAACGGGATGAATACGAAGAGTTAGCTATTATTTGGTTAGAGTTGACGTTATCCATGCTTTCTTTTACGGGAACTAAAATTAACTGCTAGGACACGTATAGAGTTAGAGGGATGAATACGAAGATTTGAGTGAAGACTTTATAATATTCATGATACAGTGGTATAGAGAGCTTCATTTGACACGGGATCAACTGTTAAAATGGAGATTAAAATTAAGATGGTTAATATTAAGATATCAAAAGCTATAATTATAATAGTCGATCAGGGCATTCAGTGCCCGATCAACGTGTGACATCTTCAAGTAGACCACTCATCCAGTTCGGGGATAATATGATAAAATAATCCGACGCTCAGTGTGGAGCAGAGGGACACTGAGGAGATTGGATAACTTGTCCGAACAGGGGAGGACATGTTACTACACAGTCACCGTAGGGAAGAGTAGCTGAGGCCGACAGAGCGGAGGAGTCCCGACCGATGCCGCTCGGCCAAGCAGCGGGACCTGGCCATGGACAGAGCGGAGGAGTCCCGACCGAGCGGCTACCTAGCTCGGTCAAGCAAAGGGACCACTTTAGTATCTCTCGACATCCTTTTGGGAGATAGTGACGTTGACATGAGGTATGATCGACAGACATCGCCCAAATGATCCTGTCTAAAAGCGGGAAGGTGGAAAGCTGGGGATGTGACAGATTTGCTGGTCGACTGTAGACCTCGCTCCGCTCTGCAAAACAAGTAACGTCAGTGCCGAGCTAGAGAAGGGATCCTCGACGTTGGCCCTCTGACACTCAAGTAAGTCACCGGAATAGTGGAAGAAAGTGGAGCAACAGTAACTCTAGTGCAAACAATGAATTTCGTGTACCTCCGACGGAGATGGACCCCCCTTTATATAGAGCCATGGTGGGCAATATGCACGCTTCTCAAGGTGTGGACCTCTGACACCATACCTTAACAAGGCATACATATCCTTGACAAGATAGTAAAAGCTTCTGCCGTACGACCCGCCTATCGACCATGCCTCGTGTCAACGGTACTATTTTCCAAAAGGATGTCGAGAGATACTATAGTAGTCCCGTTGCTTGGGTGAGCAAGGTAACCGCTTAGCCGGGACTCCTCCGCTCCGTCCATGGTCAGGTCCTGCTGCTTGGCCGAGCGGGGTAATCACTCGGCCGGGACTCCTCCGCTCTATTGGCCTCAGTTGCTTTTCCTTACGGTGACTGTGTAGTAACATGTCCTCCCCCGTTCGGACAAGCTATCCGGTCTCCTCAGTGTCCCACTTCTCCATACTGAACGTCGGATTATTTTATCATATTATCCCCGAGCTGGACAGGTGGTCTGCTCAAACATGTCTCCCGTCGGCCGGACACTGAATGCCCTGACCGACCGTTGCAATTGTCCTCTGTTTGACCCTTTAATAGCCTGGTGTTGACCACATTGACTTTGACCTCCACCTTAATAGTTAACCCTGTGTTAGGTGGGTCTCCCTATATCGCCGCATCAATTTAGATGGTCAATTTTATTTGATATCTATCTCTTTGAGATAATTAATTCAAATATTCGTTTTTCACGTATAGCTCTACTATAAAACCTCCTTAGATATGGAGAAGTCTGATACAAGTACAAATATAAGAGTACAAACAACAAACATAAATAAGATTACACAATAAATTAAAAATGACTTTACAATAATGATTAATCAGGTTAGGTAATGTCGAGTTTGAGGTGATCGACTCGAACCCACAAAAGTTTCTTACTGACCACCAGGGTAAATCGGGAAGCACTTGCGGCGGGTGGCCTAGAAGCCCAACATCCCTTAGTTGCAAGTTTCATTTAGGGGAAAAATCTCTACAAAAACATCATAGCCAAGAATCAAACCGTGAGTGCCTGGGAGACAACTGAGTACCCTTACTACTGCACCATAGTCCTGGGGATAAAATGATTAATTAGGTTGGGTAACATTGAGCCTGGGGTGACCGGCCCGATCCCACAAGTTTTTCACCAACAACCATGATAAATCGGGAAGCACTTGCGGCGGACAGCCCAGAAGCCCAGCATCCTTTAGGTGCAAGTCTCATTTAGAAGAAAAATCCCTACAAATACGCCGTCGTTGGGAATTGAATCATGGGTGCTTGGGAGACTACTGAGCACCTTACCGGTGCGCCATAGCTCCGGGGGCAAAAAATGACTTTACAACAATGAACCTTGCTTTACTTACTCTTGCTTTGATTAGCCTCTTGATGCTTGAAAAGTACAACAACGCTTGTCGCCCAAATCTCAGGAACAACATGAACAATTATGCTTCAAATCTTCATGAAAACACTTTTTTAGAGTTACCTCGATGTATCTTATTCGATTAGACTTACTCCTAATCGATTATCACGTTAGACGATCGTTCAAACACTTGCAGAACAACTCTTTTTCGCTTGTCTAATCGATTATTGAGTCATACTAATCGATTACCAGTTTTTAATTGATTAACCTAATCAATTCTAATGCTTCTTTTCTCGTGAAAGAAATACTCCTAGTTGTAGGGCCATTGAGAACGAGAGAGAAAGGGGGGGGGATTTAATCTCATCGCTTAAAAACTTTTCTTTTCTTTAACAAAACCTTTCGAAAAACTCAAGACGTCAAAAGACAAATCTTTTTTTTAGTTCGGAGCAGTTGGCTCCTACTCCAAAACTCATGATCCCTTGGATCATATCCATTGGGCAATTCACTAAAGATCTTCTTCAAAACTTCGCAAGGAAAAATCGAATACAAATGAAGGATAGTGTAACAACCTTTACATCTCTCCTTAATAAAAAAGTACAATAATACTTTACCGATGATCCGGTAGTAAGAGCGGCCCCCCCTGCAAAGTCAACGCCAAGTGGAAGTCACCGGAGCAGCCGCCCATCCGGGGAGAGTGGTCCGACCGGACGGACGGCCGTAGACGGCCGGTCCGACCGGATTGCCGGCCGGCCGATGGAATCGAATACCCGGATGGGTCCGGCCGGCTCGCACTTATGGTTGGAAGGCACCCTGTCAAATCGGGGTTCCGACGCTCAGTTGAAAAGGTCGTGGGCCGAACGGACCCCACGCTCGGCCAAAGCGATAAGGTAACACTGCTAATAGTCCCCGTAAAGCATGTGATGGAGAATCTCCCTAAGTAGACCACCGCATATGTCCGGCCGGATGTTGAGGGAGCTGTCCGGCCGGACGCTAGATCTGTAGTAAAGGGGAAAAGGACAAGGGAGGTCTTTTTCTGACAGCAGGTATGTTTCACTTGTAGGCCATGCCCCAAATCTTGTGACAGGGGATTCTGCTGTCCCATCGAAGACATGCTTTGACTGTAGCGGTATGGGTCAGGTGAGCTTTCTGACAACCGCATACCGAGGAAAGGACAGAGGACACATATGCACCTCGGTATGCATGCCCTAACCCTTCACAACTCTATATAAAGAGCCTCAGACTTCGCTGGAGATACGCATTCTGAGATTTTGGGAGCCACCTTTTTCATCGTTGCTTACCTGACTTGAGCGTCGGAGGGTCGCCGCCGGGAACCCCCTTCCCGGCTCCGACTTCTGTGCAGGTTAGCCGGAGCATCGCGCCACCAGTTGGAGATCAACCTCAGCGAGTCAGAGAGCGCCACGTGCCCAGCGTCTGTTGACTTCTGGTTCGGACAGGATCAATTTGGCGCCGTCTGTGGGAACGCACCTGCATCTGAGCAGAGGCAATGGACGAGGCTGGAAGAATACATACCGTGGCACTCTCACAAGAAGAGTTGGACGCTCTGGTCGAGATAAGGGCCGCCAAGCTTGTGGAGCAAAAACAGAAAGCAGCAGCCGAACGACCGGAGCAACAAGCAACGTCTGCGTCGGGTGGCCGAGCGGAAGCACCTCCAGCCACTGTCGCATTCCATCGAGCCTTATTCCGTACCCCTGAAGCCGTACCAGCTCGAAGGGATAGAGGATCTTCTTCAGACGAGATGCCTAGGTGAGATGACAGAAAGGGGAAAGCTCCCCGAGCGGACTCATCTCCCGAGCGGATCAATCGCCAATTTTCGGAGGCTATTCTACAAGACCCTCTGCCCAAGCACTACGTCCCTCCGACAATCGGCGAGTACAATGGAACAACGGACCCGGATGATCATCTGGGTAAGTTTGATAACACAGCCACGCTCCATCAATACACCGATGGAGTAAAGTGCCGAGTCTTTCTTACCACTCTCTCGGGATCGGCTCAACGGTGGTTTCGGAGGCTGCCGGACGGATCCATCACAAGTTTCAAGGACTTCCAAACGGCCTTCCTCCACCACTTCGCTAGCAGTCGGCGTTATCAGAAGACAAGTGTCAGCTTGTTCGCCATCAAGCAAGAGCCAAGAGAATCGCTTCGTGCTTACATCCAGCGATTCAACCAAGTGGCGATGGATATTCCAACGGCCACATCAGAGACCATGATGAATGCTTTCACACAAGGCCTAGTGGATGGGGACTTCTTCCGATCGCTCATCCGAAAGCCGCCCCGAGACTATGATCACATGCTACACCGGGCGAACGAATGCATTAACGTGGAAGAAGCACAAGCGGCAAGGAAAAAGGAAACTCCAGCCGAGCGGGCTCCTCCAGCCGAGCGGAAGCAGCAAGCCGCTCATCAGCCGCCTAGAGGACCAAGGGCCGAAGCAATCCGATCCCCCCACGCCAGGTCTCATGTGCAAGAGGTAGCTGCCGCCCGGCCCAAGCCAAAGAAGAAATGGACCCCGATGTTCTGCTCCTTCCACTGGACGGATACGCACAACACAAGGGATTGCCGAAGTCTTCCCTTCGTGGCTCATCCTGTTCCCAGGAAGGCCGAACGACGGTCTCCTTCCATCGACGGGAGGCAAAGGACCCATGAAGCCGACCGGACCCGCACCGAGAGGCGACATCGACGCCCGGCATCGATCTCAGGCGGGAGAATCACCGAGCGCAAGAGAACGATCCGGCCGTCCGCTGGAAGAGGAAAATGCAATACTTCCGGTGAGATCAACGTTATTCGGTGGGCCGACCGGAGGAGACTCAAACCGAGCCAGAAAGGCGGGTCCACGCGGTCGGCTGTGGCCAAGAGCGGGCAAGTGGACCGAAATCACTTCGGGCCCGGAGACTTAGAAGGAGTAGAAGTGCCCCACGACGCTCATTAAAGCGGTAATAGCAAATTATACTATTCACCACATATTTGTTGACACAGGGAGCTCGGTCAACATTATATTCAAGAAGGCGTTCGATCAGCTGCAAATTGATCGAGCCGAGCTGCTACCCATGACAACGCCGCTCTACGGGTTCACCAGATCCGGTTGGCTACCTCACTGGGAGAAGAGCCGCTCAGGAGGACCAGGACAATAAATTTCGTGGTGGTCGACTCTCCCTCGTCCTACAACGTCATTTTGGGACGACCGGCGCTCGGTGAATTCCGAGCGGTCGTCTCAACCTTCCACCAGAAGATGAAGTTCCCCGTCGAAGACAAGGTGGGAGAAGTACGGGGAGATCAGTTAGCGGCTCGGCGATGCTATATAGAAATGATCCGAGCAGAAGCCTGTTCCGCTCGGAAGGCACCCCGGATCGAGGTACACGCCATAACCGAGAAACCTCCTGCTTTAATTTATGATGAAAAGGAGGAGGTTCAGATCCATCCGACCCGATCGGAGGCCACGACTTTTATCGCCTCTGATCTGGAGAAGGAGCAGAAGGAGGAGCTGATCCAATGCCTCCAACGAAATCATGATGTCTTCGTCTGGTCGACACATGAGTTGCCCGGAATTTCGCCGAGCATAGCGCAGCATGAGTTGCATGTCCGACCGGACGCTCGGCCAGTGAAGCAGAGAAAAAGGGATTTCAGTGGCGAGCAGAATGCCATCATCCTGGAGGTCGGCCACATACGCGAGGTGCAGTTCCCGAGCTGGCTGGCTAACGTAGTATTAGTCTCCAAGCCGGGCGGCAAGTGGAGAGTCTGCATCGACTTTCGGGACTTAAACAAAGCATGCCCCAAGGACTTTTATCCTCTGCCCCGGATAGATCAGCTGGTGGACTCTACGGCCGGCTGCGAGTTAATATGTATGCTCGATGCCTACCAAGGCTATCATCAAGTGCCGCTCGCCCGTGAAGATAAAGAAAAAGTTAGCTTCGTGACTGCCGACGGCACATATTGCTACAATGTGATGCCGTTCGGATTGAAGAATGCCGGGGCCACCTATCAACGCTTGATGAACAAAGTGTTCAGGGAGCAGATCGGGCGGAATCTGGAAGTCTATGTGGACGACATTCTTATCAAATTAGTCCGAACGGCCGATCTCTTCAAGGACATGGAAGAGACCTTCCGAACGCTACGCAAATATGGAGTCAAGCTAAATCCCCAAAAGTGCCTGTTCGGAGCAAAAGGAGGGCGTTTCTTGGGGTATATAGTGACCGAGCGGGGAATTAAAGCTAATCCCAGCAAGTGAAAGCTCTACAAGACATGCCGCCTCCAAGAAATACAAGGGAAGTGCAGCGTTTGACCGGTTGGATAACCGCATTGTCCCGATTCATCTCCAAAACTGCCGACCGGAGCCTCCCTTTCTTCAAAATTTTGCGCAAGGCAACTAAATTTCACTGGGACGAGGAATGCGACCGAGCATTCGAAGAATTGAAGACATATCTTAATTCTCTGCCTATACTAGCCAAGCCGATCGGGGGTGAGTCACTTTATATTTATCTGTCTTCAACCGAGCATGCTGTAGGTTCAGCACTTGTAAGGTCCAGCGGCGAGGAACAGCCAGTGTATTTTCTGAGCCACATCTTAAAAGATGCCGAATCTCGTTACACTGGGCTCGAGAAGTTGGCCTTTGCTTTGGTTCTAGCCGCTCGGCGCCTCTGACCATATTTCTTGGCTCACACCATCATTGTCCGGACGAACAGTCCACTAGGGAGAGTACTGTTGAATGCAGAAGCGTCCGGACGGCTCATCAAGTGGACGACAGAACTGAGTGAATTTGATATCCAATACCAGCCCCGCTCGGCGATCAAAGCGCAATCCTTGGCTGATTTTGTGACGGAAGTGCAGAGGCCAGAGCCGGAAGCTATGTGGAGAATATATGTGGATGAGTCTTCCACTCGGCTCGGAAGTGGAATTGGAATATTGCTGTTCTCACCCCAAGAAGAAAAGATGCACTTATCCGTCCGGCTGGATTACAAAGCTACCAACAATGAAGCAGAGTATGAGGCCCTCATAGCCAGATTGCAGGCAGCACGGCATGTGGGAGCCGGTCGGGTGACACTCTATTCGGATTCACAGTTGGCCGCTCAGCAACTTTCTGGCACCTTTGAAATCAACAGCGTTCGGCTTAAACGCTACGCTGAGGCCTTCGAAAAACTTAAAGCTACTTTTCGAGAGGTTCTTATTCAGAAGATTCCCCGAACGGAGAACCAGGCAGCCGATGAGTTAGCCAAACTAGCAAGTTCTATAACGCCGGTCGCCATTCAGCAACCAATTGAAAAAGTACTGCTGGTGGTACACGTCGACCGGATGGAAGGCCTCATGTTTCTGGACGACTGGAGGACACCCATCATGGAGTTTTTGCGCTCGGGCACCACTCCTGCCGATCGGGATGAAGCCCAGCTGCTCAGGAGGAGGGCCGGTCGGTTCACACTCATCGGCGATCAGCTCTACAAGAAGGCTTTCTCGCGCCCGCTGTTGAAGTGTGTGAGCTCGGAAGACTCGGCTTACATCCTCCAAGAGGTACATCAATGATCGTGCGGAGGACATCCGGGCGGACGATCACTAGCCAAGAAGATTTTGCTAGCTGGATACTTTTGGCCGACCTTACAAATGGACGCCGCTCGGATAGTATCTACGTGCCTTTCATGCCAGAAGTATCACAACTTCCCCCACCGACCGGCAGAGGAGATGAAGGCATCAACCGTTTCATGTCCGTTCGATCAATGGGGAATGGATATCGTGGGTCCATTTCCAATGGCGACCGAAATTTTTGTTGGCGGTCGATTATTTTTCCAAGTGGGTGGAGGCCGAGTCACTGGCAAAGATCACCGCAGATGGTCAAAAATTCATCCGGCAACACATCATCCGTCGGTTCGGCATCCCTCGCCGATTGGTTTCCAACAATGGGCAATTCACGGGGAAGGTGCTAGAGGATTGGTGCAAAAGCTACGATCGAGCAACACTTTACGTCCGTGGCTTATCCCAAAGCAACGGTCAAGTAGCCAATCGGGAAATTCTTCATATTCTCGCTAGGCTCGACCATTTGGGAGGAAATTGGCGGATGAAGTGCCAGGCGCCTTATGGGCCATCCGAACGACTCCGAAGGAAGGAACGGGCGACCGTTCCATTTGGTGTATGGCGGTGAGGCGGTTATTCCGGTGAAGTGCAACTCAGTCCGAGTCCAGAGCTATGATGATGACAACGCCGAACGGAGGAACATGGAGCTGGATTTGGTTGACGAGGAGCGAGCCAAGGCATCCGTTCGGCTGATGGCATACCGTCAATGAATGAAGAAAAACTACAACCGCCGCGTCATTCCCCGATCATTCCAGGTCGGCGACCTTGTCTGGAAGAAAGTCAAACCGGTCGGCGACGTTGCTCCGTGGGCAGGCCCCTTCAAAATCATCGAAAAGCTCCGCTCGGGCGTATATTATTTGGAGGATGAGGACGGCCGACAGCTAGATAGACCGTGGAGCGCGAACCACCTCCAGCCTTACCGGGCGGGGTGAAAGGTGTGCCAATGTAAATCATCCTGTGTACTTTTTTCGACTGAATACTTGAAATGCAGAAATGAAAAATCAAGAGAACAAATATAAGGCATCGTCAACGAGGAACGAAGGCCCCGCACCGTTAGGCCGGAGGTAAATGGGTCGAGCCAAGCGCTCGAGGATCGAAGACCCAGTACCTTCCGGACAGAGGTAAATTATCCGAGCCAATGCTCGACGAAGCAGACCCTGAGCCGTTCGGCCAGGACTACGTTCTCCGAGCTGGGTGGAAGGGGCATATGGATTATCCGAGCCAAGCGCCCGAATAGCGAAGGCCTCCCAGCCGATTAGATTCGCAAGCAAATGACCCGTGCTGTTCGGCCGGGCATAAAGACTGTTCAAGCGCGAGATAAGTTATGAAGGCCAAGGTCGCTCGACCTGGTAAGGAGTTAGCCTTGAAGGCCGTCTAGCCCAGACGTTAAACCGTAGAGCCGCGCCGACCGGCTATAAATATCCGCGCCGACGAGCTCCGTCGTTAAAGATCGAGAGACGAGCCGGCGTCTATAAATCCTCCGAGCGGAATACCGTCGAGCTCCGACGTTAAAGATCGAGAGCCGCGCCGACCGGCTATAAATAACCGCGCCGACGAGCTCCGTCGTTAAAGATCGAGAGACGAGCCGGCGTCTATAAACCCTCAGCCCAGACGTTAAACCGTAGAGCCGCGCCGACCGGCTATAAATATCCGCGCCGACGAGCTCCGTCGTTAAAGATCGAGAGACGAGCCGGCGTCTATAAATCCTCCGAGCGGAATACCGTCTAGCCCAGACGTTAAACCGTACAGCCGCGCCGACGAGCTCCGTCGTTAAAGATCGAGAGACGAGCCGGCGTCTATAAATCCTTCGAGCGGAATACCGTCTAGCCCAGACGTTAAACCGTAGAGCCGCGCCGACCGCCTGTAAATATCCGCGTCGACGAGCTCTGTCGTTAAAGATCGAGAGACGAGCCGGCGTCTATAAATCCTCCGAGTGGAATACCGTCTAGCCCAGACGTTAAACCGTAGAGCCGCGCCGACCGGCTATAAATATCCGCGCCGACGAGCTCCGTCGTTAAAGATCGAGAGACGAGCCGGCGTCTATAAATCCTCCGAGCGGAATACCGTCTAGCCCAGACGTTAAACCGTAGAGCCGCACCGACCGGCTATAAATATCCGCGCCGACGAGCTCCGTCGTTAAAGATCGAGAGACGAGCCGGCGTCTATAAATAATCCGAGCGGAATATCGTCGACACTGCAATTATCCGTATTCTCCGCCGATAGTTAGACCAACGCTAAGTTCCGCTCAGACTCGAGGTATAAAGGTTCTGATCGGCTTATAACGAGCGATTCTTGCTAGCATCACAGAATGATATTCGGCCGAACGGAAGGGCTGGGGAAAACACTTGTAAGAATGCACCCCGAATGCCAAAGGTATAATAGTAGACGAGCGGGCAGCACAAGTATTAGCAAGGGGACAGTGCAAAAAGATAGAGTACACGAAAGGAAAGCATTTCATTGAAATTAAAACCTTAGGCCGAGTGGCCTAAGTACAAAAAGATTCATGTTCAGCCGAGCGGCGAAATTACAAGAATTACTCGATGTAGTCGTAGAGGTCCCTCGGAATGTTGCTCAGGAGCTCCACCTGATCGCCGGCTGGAATATTGGTGGACTCCGGAAGAAGGTCCTCCGACTTCAGATAGGTCATAGTGGCCGTAATGGCCAAGTCGAAAGCTGAGTACATCGGCTCGCAAATTTTCTCCGAGAACTCAGGCGATCGGATATGGCTTTGTCGGAGAGCGGCAACTCGGCTCGGTTCGGCATCCTGGTATTCTTTGAAGGTAGCCTGGGAGCTTGTGAGGGCCTCATTCAGATGTTCAATCTTCTCCGCATCGGCCGAGCGGCCTGCCTTCTCCCGGTCGAGCTGCTCCATCAGCTCCTTTATCTTCAACTCCAGGCCCCGGGCCTCCACGTTTTTCTTCTCCAGATCGGAGATGGCTGTGTTCTTCTGAGTGGTGGCCAGAGTTATCTTTGTGTCAAGCGACTTGACTTGTCGCTCGGACTCGGCTAGGGCGTGGGTCTGGTCAGCTGTTTTCTTCTGCTCAGCAGCCAGCAGAGTTTGAGCTTTCTTCAGCTCTTTTTGCAGCTCGGACCGCCTGCCGCCTACAGATGCCTTATCTCCTCGTCCGCCATAGCCAGGCGGCTGGAAACTGCTATCTCTTCCACCCATCTCTGAAGCAAGAAGGCGCAGTTGTTAAAAGCCGAGCGGAAATATTCAGGCAAAACTTCAAAAAAAAACAACAAACTTACCCCGTAGCCGCTTGGATGTGGCTCAGTCGCGAGGCGCGCCCGAGTGTCAGCCCACATCTCGGCGAGGGCCCTTTCAAAGTAATGGTGTGCTCAGCACGGCTTGGCTCGTAGCAACTCTTCAATGGAAGATGAAGAGTAACCCGACAGCAACCGACTGTGGATCGCCCGACCGATCGGGTTGGCCAGAAACCGCGAATGGATGGTCGAGCGTTGGACCGAACGACGAGGGGGGAGAGTGTCGACGGAGTGGCCTCAACCGAGCCAGCTCGTCTCGGCGTCCGGACGAAATGGTCTCGCACAGCGCCTTGCCTTTAGCAATCACGGCCGGCCGGAGGTTGGACCATGAGGTAGCCGAGCGCAATGAGTCTCCACCCGCCTCTTTTGTAGGGCCGCTCCTCCCGAGCGACCTTCCTCGTGGTCCGTTGGTTCCCGGAGGATAGTTCCGCCACCACTGCTTGAGAGGCTCGAGCCGATTCACTGGTGCCGCCTCTCCTTCGTGAGAACCGACCGGCTGAATACCCAACGCTTCCATTTCCTTAGCCGCAGCGGCCTCCAGCGCCGCTGCCTTTCTCTTCAGAACGCCGGCCATCACCGAGTCCATGACGATGTCAGCTGCATGAAAAGAAGAAGAAATCAGTTAGCAATTAAAGCAAATGCCCAAGCAAAATTCTTACCGAAGCCGGTCGGAAGTGGGGTCCGTATAAGACTCAGCCCAAAAATGTACATCACTCCCTCGTGAAGAAGTTTGTTGATGTCAAGCCGCAGACCGGCTAGTACATTTGCGGCGTGAAGATAATCCGGCTGGGTCTTAAATTTCTTCAACTCGGGAAGAGGAGGCAGACTGACCTGCCACTGGGTCGGGAAGTTCGGCTGATTGGGCATGCGGATGTAGAAATAATAGTCCTTCCAATGTTTATTGGAGGTGGGTAGTTTGTTGAAGAAGACCAAGCCGGGTCGAGCTTGGAACATAAAGGTGCCCGGCTCGGCTTGCTTAGGGTAGTAGAAATAAAAGAAGACCTCCGGTCGGAGGGGAATGTTGTGAATCTTAAGCAGAGGAGACGGAAGGTATTTGGTACTAAACTTCCGAGCGGCACGCCAAAATAATTACAGACGTCTACTATAAAAGGATGCACGGGGAACCGCATACTGGCGGTAAATTGGTCGCGAAAGACACAGAAACCGCCGCGCGGCGGTCTGTGTGGCCGAGCGGCGGGACCAGCTAGGCGAACTTCGAAATCCTCGGGGATTTCGAAATTGTCAGCCAAAATATCAAAATCCCGTTGTTCGAAACGGGACCGCATGGTAGTATACCATGGGCCTAGGGATTGTTCTTCGGGATGAGAAGAACTGGCCATGATCCGGACAGAAGAAATCAAAAAAGAAGTTTCAAAGACTGGAGCTAGGGGAAGAAATTCGAATTAGATACCGGAAAGGAAGAAGGAAAGATCTAAAACCTTACTGAGGGGAGAGGGATCAAGGAAAGGCGCCGAAGAGCGTCAGAGGGCAGAAACAAGATCGCCGGAGCTCCAAAGCGCAGAGGGCAACAGTAGAGGTAACGGAGGCGAGTGAAGGTGAGAAGGAAACGAAGAATTTATAGGGTGAGGGCCGGGCGGCCTCCACCGTCGGATCCAGGTCACGGGAATCAAAGCATGCATCTAGCCGTTTATTTCGAATTGCTTCGATCACATCAAAATATCATGCCACCGCCTCCGTACTCTGATGGCATTGCTCCACGTGGCAGTCAATCATTCGGAGCATTTAATGAAGGTATGATCAACCTTGATGTCGAAGATTGGCGCAGAACACGAGGAAATCCGGTGAAGGCCATCATTGATTCATTCAAGGATATCTCTACGGCTGACCGGGCGGAGAGTAGTCCAGTCAGTCGGACTATTCGCCTCCTTCGACTAGACTTGAAGGGAAGGCAAGTGATCCGGTAGTAAGAGCGGGCCCCCCTGCAAAGTCAACGCCAAGTGGAAGTCACCGGAGCAGCCGCCCATCCGGGGAGAGTGGTCCGACCGGACGGACGGCCGTAGACGGCCGGTCCGACCGGATTGCCGGTCGGCCGATGGAATCGAATACTCGGATGGGTCTGGCCGGCTCGCACTTATGGTTGGAAGGCACCCTGTCAAATCGGGGTTCCGACGCTCAGTTGAAAAGGTCGTGGGCCGAACGGACCCCACGCTCGGCCAAAGCGATAAGGTAACACTGCTAATAGTCCCCGTAAAGCATGTGATGGAGAATCTCCCTAAGTAGACCACCGCATATGTCCGGCCGGATGTTGAGGGAGCTGTCCGGCCGGACGCTAGATCTGTAGTAAAGGGGAAAAGGACAAGGGAGGTCTTTTCTGACAGCAGGTATGTTTCACTTGTAGGCCATGCCCCAAATCTTGTGACAGGGGATTCTGCTGTCCTATCGAAGACATGCTTTGACTGTAGCGGTATGGGTCAGGTGAGCTTTCTGACAACCGCATACCGAGGAAAGGACAGAGGACACATATGCACCTCGGTATGCATGCCCTAACCCTTCACAACTCTATATAAAGAGTCTCAGACTTCGCTGGAGGTACGCATTCTGAGATTTTGGGAGCCACCTTTTTCATCGTTGCTTACCTGACTTGAGCGTTGGAGGGTCGCCGCCGGGAACCCCCTTCCCGGCTCCGACTTCTGTGCAGGTTAGCCGGAGCATCGCGCCACTAGTTGGAGATCTACCTCAGCGAGTCGGAGAGCGCCACGTGCCCAACGTTTGTTGACTTCTGGTTCGGACAGGATCAACCGACAAGTCAAAGAATTGGAAATCGGAGCTTTCTTGTCGGAGTAGACTTTAGCATAAAGTAGCAGAACTTGCACGATCTGAAGCAGTTGTAACGAATGAAGCAATGAGTAAGTCTTCTAGGCTCGAAACTCGATGTCATTTTTTATAACCAATGTTCCATTGACTGATCATCCTATCTGCTATCTAATCCCCATGCTGCCTTGTTTGCTCTGATCCAATTCGTCTAATCACAGAAATCATGTTGTTCCATTGACTGATCAAAGTTATCCATCGTTTGAATCCCGCGCCTTTCCTTGTTTGATCTTATCTAATCCGCCCGATCCCAGAAATCATGTTATTCCGTTAACTGACTGAACCTCTCTTTCCTTTTCACTGGATCTTGCTTATCTCTAAAATCCCTGATCTATCGACTAATTAGCATGATCCGTCGACATAACATTTTAAGGATCCGTCAACTGAACAATCCTATCCGTCGACGGAAATACTCAATTCCTATAAAACAGTATTAGCACAGATAATATTTAATCTACAAAATAAAGTGCTAAGAAGACAAATCTGTCGGTGTAACGTATCTGGAAGGTTGACCGCATCCCCATGACCCGGTGGTGAGCTGTCCTCTACGTTGACCAGGTCGTCAGAAGTCCTCTGGTCAATTGTACCTGTAGATAGCGACCAGGTTGCCCCGGTCTCTGGGGCCTCGATGCTCGAGGTGGGTCCCACGAATATATAAGTAGCCGTATAGAATGGAGCAATAAAATAAGTAATGAGTACGAGAATGTACCTGGCCCCCGGGGGGGTGCCCTCGGATGACACGGTGAGCTGATTGCGGTGATGATCGAGTCATCACGGCCCTGACGGATGGATGGATGTGAGCCAACTGAGGGGTCGGATCTAAGAGCGACAACTCGGAATCCAGTGCAGCATGGATCCAGAAGACGACATGCAAGCCGAGACATGACAACGACACCCAGGCCGGAATACCACAACGACTCACAGGCCGACGGATGACACACAGGCCGGATAATACCAATAACTCAGCGACTCGATGGTCGGAACACAATACACAAAGCACAATACTAGTCATGGAGGTCGTGGGTCGGCCGATAGTGGATGTGGCATCGGAGGGCGGCGGCGGCGGCGGCGAGACGGGCAAGCGGCCGCTGGGGGAGGCAGCGGAGAGGGGAAGCAGAGGAGGGAAGCAAGGGCTCACCAACAACGATGGAGGAGGTGTGCGACCGGCAGTGGCGATATGTGCGACCAGCGATGTCGCTGGTCTATCCCTAGTGGTGGATCAGAATCCTTGGCGCAGGTGAAGTATTGTTGCTCGCCTTCGTCCTTGCCTACTGTCAGTCTGCGGATAAGAAGAGCCAACCAAGCAATGGATTACAGAGGCTGGCGCCAAGTGAGAATAGGGAGAAGAAACTCCACCACTGCAGACTTGTGTTCACGAACAGGAAAGGGGAGGAAACCATGTCCCTTCTTGCTTCTGCTCACCAATGGGGAAGAAGCGGCAACTTTGCTACTCGGCAGCTGGGCCTAGGAGGCAAGACATAAAGGGATCGGTAGCTGGAGATCGCAGAGAAGAGTGGAAACCTCAGAGAAGCAGATCGAAGAATACGATGAGGACGGAAATGCGATGTCGGGAAGAGGACTCGCGAGAACGACAGAGATCTGGCCGTGGCCACCCTTCCTTGGTGGCGACCTCCTCTTCTTGGCGGCAGAAACCATCACCCGAGCTCCTCCTCCCCTCCTCCCCTGCTGGCGGCAGAGAAGCCCCATACGATGAAGAACCGTCATGCTCCCTGTGCTCAGCGGTGACGGTGAGAGTCCTGCACGAAGCCCCCCTCCCCTGCTGGCGGCGGAGAAGCCCCATATGAAGAAGAACCCTCCTGCTCTCTGTGCTCAGCGGCGACGGCGAGAGTCCTGTACGAAGCCCCCTCCCCTGCTGGCGGCGGAGAAGTCCCATACGAAGAAGAATGCTCCTGCTCCCTGTGCTCAGTGGCGGCGGCCAGAGTCCTGCACGAAGCCCCCCTCCCCTACTGGCGGCGGAGAAGCCCCATACGAAGAAGAACCCTCCTGCTCCTTGTGATCAGCGGCGACGGCCAGAGTCCTGCACGAAGTCCCCCTCCCCTGATGGCGACGGAGAAGCCCATACGAAGAAGAACCCTCCTGCTCCCTGTGCTCAGCGGCGGCGGCCAGAGTCCTGCACGAAGCCCCCCTCCCCTTGTTAAGATGAACAGTGCTCATCTTAACACCAAACCCTCCCAAGAGGAAATGACGAAAATGCCCCTCCTTATCTCATCACCGTATCACAAGCCTTCCCTTCAAGTCTAGTCGAAGGAGGCGTGAGTCTGACTGACTAGATCAATCCCAAAGTAGAATCGCTACCGAACGCGAAATCAGATCACTAGGCTTATTTTGTCTCGTCGAACGAGTAGCTGTGACGATACCGAGCAAGTGACTCAAGTAGTATCAAGCGAGCGACGAGAAATAGTGCGGTCCAGGCAACAGAGATATTGCTGCCCAGGTAGAAAAACGGGTGATCGAGCCAACCGTGCGACCGAGAAGATGCCGATCAGGCAACCGAAAAAATGCGAACTGAGTAATCGAGAGAGCGTCGCGCAGGAGATGGTAGCGATGCCGAACAAACTACGAGAAATAATGCCAAGTCGGCAACCGGAACGATGCCGAGCGAGCAGCAAACCACGAAGCAAGCAACGAGTAAAATAATAGTTGACCGAGCGACACGCAGGATACCGAGCAGGCCGAGCGACCGAGCGAGTGATCAAGAAAATGTTGGTCAGTCGATCGTAAGATGCTGACCGGGCAATCGGAAGGATGTCTGGATAAACGTCGGGCGGCTGATGCCAAGCGCACAACCACGAAGATGCCGACCTGACGACCAAGCGGGCGATGTCGAACGAGTGACCGAGAAAATGTCGGCCTGGTGACCATAAAATGCCGACCTGACGACCACCAGGATGTCGAGTGAAAACAAGCATGTGGCTATGTGGATGATCGGGCAAAGGATCAGGCGACTACTAAAGTATTGACCGAGCGACGAAAAAATAGGGTTGAACGATTGTCAGGTAAGCTATCGGACGAACGTCAAGTGAGCGCCTAGACAAATGTCAAGCGAGAGACGAAGCAACGCTAAGCAGGAGTGAGGTTCGAAAACTGAGTGGGAGCATAGCCCGTGAAATCAAATGCGTATAGCAACGAGGGTCGTGATCCGAACAAGCGCATCACCCACGAAACCGGATGTGCACAAAAACGGAAGTTGTGAGCCGAACGGGTGCATCATACGTGAGCTGAACTAGAGTGTAGCCCGTGAGTCGAATGCGCATGGAAGCAAGAGTCGTGAGTCGAACGAACACAGCGCCTATGAGTTATTCTGGTATGAAACTAGTGGTGATACTCTCGTCCGCGACCAATGAAGACTGCCCGACCCCGAACAGGGGAGATAGTTGCTCGTGAAGGCTGCTCGACCCCGAACGGGGGAGATAGATGCTCGTGAATACTGCTCGACCCCTGAACGAGGGAGATAGATGCTCGTGAATGCTACTCGACCCCGAACGGGGGAGATAGATACTCGTGAAGACTGTTCGACTCCGAATGGGAGAGATAAATGCTCGTGAAGACTGCTCGACCCCGAACAGGGGAGATAAAAAACCCGAAGCTGACCCGAGACCAGTGACGATCACTCAACCCCGAACGGGGGAGATAGATTATCCGATACGCTAGTCCATGACCAGTGACGACCGCTCGACCATGAACGGGGGAGATAGATGCTCATGACGACTGCTCGACCCCGAACGGGGGAGATAAATGCTCGTGAAGATTGATCGACCCCGAACGGGGGAGATAAAATACTCGAAGCTGGCCCGAGACCAGTGACGATCACTCGACCCCGAACGGGGGAGATAGAATATCCGATACGCTGGTCCATGACTAGTGACGACCGCTCGACCCCAAATGGGGGAGATAGAAGATCTGATAAACTGGTCAGTGAAGACACGGGTTTAATGTCGCCGCTCGACAGTCTTCAAGGCGGGGTTTTTATAGTCGCTGCTCCGACTCTGCGTTTAACGTCGCCACTCGACGATCTTCAGGCCGGGTGTTTATAGTCATCGGTTCGACTTTGGCGGTTAACGTCACCGCTCGATGGTCTTCAAGCCGGATATTTATAGTTGCCGGTTCGACTCTGACATTTAACGTCGCTGCTCGACGGTCTTCAAGCCAGGTATTTATAGTCGCAGGTTCGACTCTGGCATTTAACGTCACCGCTCGACGGTCTTCAAGCCAGGTATTTATAGTCACCGGTTTGACTCTGGCGTTTAACGTCGCCGCTCGACGGTCTTCAAGCCAAGTATCTATAGCCGCCGGTTCGGCTCTGGCGTTTAACGTCACCGCTCGACGGTCTTCTAGCATAACTTAAACCCGACCGATCGGCGCGGGGTCTTCGACATCGAGCCCGTGACTCGGATAATATACTCCCAGTCGATCGGCGCGAGGTCTTCGACATCGAGCCCGTGGCTCGGATAATATACGCCCAACCGATCAGCACGGGGCCTTCGACATTGAGCCCGTGGCTCGGATAATATACTCTCGGTCGATCGGCGTGGAGCCTTCGACATCGAGCCCGTGGCTCAAATAATATACGCCCAGCCGATCAGCGCGAGGTCTTTGACATCGACCCCGTGGCTCGGATAATATACGCCCGGCGAATCGGCACGGGGCCTTCGATATCAAGCCCGTGACTCGGATAATATACGCCCGGTCGATTGGCACGGGGTCTTCGACATCGAGCCCGTGGCTCAGATAATATACGCCCGGCAGATTAGCGTGGGGCCTTCGACATCGAGCCCGTAGCTCGGATAATATACGCCTGGCCGATCAACACGGGGTCTTCGACATCGAGCTCGTGGCTCGAATAATATACGTCCGACCGATCGGCGTGGGGTCTTCAACATCAAGCCCGTGGCTCGAATAATATACGCTCAACCGATCGACACGAGGCCTTCGACATCGAGCCCATGGCTCGGATAATATACGTCCGACCGATCGGCACGGGGTTCCTCAATCGAGGAACTAGGACAAATCATATAACTAAAAGAAAAAAGATAACGCAAAAACTGACTGAGGTCATGAGGATGGTAGAATTTTCCGGAGTCGTCCATCTTCACGTTCCAAATCAGGTTCTTTTCCACAGACGACGCCAATTTAATCTTGTCGGGAAGTTGAGAAGATGGACCTGCCGGTGTGACGTGTCTGGAAGGTTGACCATATCCCTATGACCCGGTGGTGAGCTGTCTTCTACGTTAACGAGGTCGTCAGAAGTCCTCTGGTCAATCGTACCTGTAGCCAGCGACCAGGTTGTCCCGGTCTCTGGGACCCCGACGCTCGAGGTGGGTCCCACGAATATATAAGTAGCCGCATATAATGGAGCAATAAAATAAGTAATGAGTACGAGAATGTACCCTGGCCCCGGAGGGCGCCCTCAGATGGCTCGGTGAGCTGATCGCGGCGATGATCGAGTCGTCACGGCCCTGACGGATGGATGGATGTGAGCCAGCTGAGGAGCCGGATCTAAGAGCGATGACTCAGAATCTGGTGCAACATGGATCCAGAAGACGACATGCAAGCCGAGACATGACAACGACACCCAGGCCGAAATACCACAACAACTCGCAGGCCAACGGACGACACGCAGGTAGGATAATACCAATAACTCAGCGGCTTGATGGTCAGAACACAACACACAAAGCACAATACCAGTCATGGAGGTCATGGGTCGACCGACAGTGGATGTGGCATCGGAGGGCGGCGGCGGCGAGACGGGCAAGCGGCCGCTGGGGGAGGCAGCGAAGAGGGGAAGCAGAGGAGGGAAGCAAGGGCTCACCAACAACGATGGAGGAGGTGTGCGACCGGCAGTGGCGATATGTGCGACCAGCGATGTCGCTGGTCTATCCCTAGTGGTGGATCAGAATCCTTGGCGCAGGTGAAGTATTGTTGCTCGCCTTCGTCCTTGCCTACTGTCAGTCTGCGGATAAGAAGAGCCAACCAAGCAATGGATTACAGAGGCTGGCGCCAAGTGAGAATAGGGAGAAGAAACTCCACCATTGCAGACTTGTGTTCACGAACAGGAAAGGGGAGGAAACCATGTCCCTTCTTGCTTCTGCTCACCAATGGGGAAGAAGCGGCAACTTTGCTACTCGGCAGCTGGGCCTAGGAGGCAAGACATAAAGGGATCGGTAGCTGGAGATCGCAGAGAAGAGTGGAAACCTCAGATAAGCGGATCGAAGAAGACGACGAGGACGGAAATGTGATGTCGGGAAGAGGACTCGCGAGAACGACAGGGATCTGGCCGTGGCCTCCCTTCCTTGGCGGCGACCTCCTCTTCTTAGCGGCGGAAACCATCATCCAAGCTCCTCCTCCCCTCCTCCCCTGCTGGCAGCAGAGAAGCCCCATACGAAGAAGAACCCTCTTGCTCCCTGTGCTCAGGGGCAACGGCGAGAGTCCTGCACGAAGGCCCCCTACCCTACTGGCGGCGGAGAAGCCCCATACGAAGAAGAACCCTCCTGCTCCCTGTGCTCAGCGGCGACGGTGAGAGTCCTACACGAAGCCCCCCTCCCCTGCTGGCGGCGGAGAAGCCCCATACGAAGAAGAACCCTCCTGCTCCCTGTGCTCAGCGGCGGCGGCCAGAGTCCTGCACGAAGCCCCCCTCCCCTGATGGCGGCGGAGAAGCCCATACGAAGAAGAACCCTCCTGCTCCCTGTGCTCAGCGGCGGCGGCCAGAGTCCTGCACGAAGCCCCCCTCCCCTTGTTAAGGTGAACAGTGCTCATCTTAACACCAAACCCTCCCAAGAGGAAATGACAAAAATGCCCCTCCTTATCTCATCACCGTATCACAAGCCTTCCATTCAAGTCTAGTCGAAGGAGGAGTGAGTCTGACTGACTAGACCAAGCCCAAAGTAGAATCGTTACCGAACGCGAAATCGGAACACTAGGCTCGTCTTGTCTCGTCGAACGAGTAGTTGTGATAATACCGAGCAAGTGACTCAAGTAGTATCAAGCGAGCGATGAGAAATAGTGCGTTCCAGGCAACAAAGATATTGCTGACCAGGTTGAAAAACGGGCGATCGAGACGAGCGCGTGACCGAGAAGATGCCGATCAGGCAACCGAAAAATGTGAACCGAGTAATCGAGAGAGCGTTGCGCGGGAGATTGTAGTGATGCCAAACTAACTGCGAGAAATAATGCCAAGTCGGCAACTGGAACGATGCCGAGCGAGCAGCAGACCACCAAGCAAGCGACGAGTAAAATAATAGTCGACCGAGTGACACGCGGGATGCCGAGCAGGCCGAGCGACCAGGCGAGTAATCGAGAAAATGTCGGCCAGTCGATCGTAAGATGCTGACCAGGCAATTGGAAGGATGTCTGGATAGATGCGGGGTGGCTGATGTCGACCGCACAACCGCAAAGATGTCGACCTGACGAACGAGCGGGCGATGTCGAATGAGTGACCGAGAAAATGTCAGCCCGGTGACCGTAAAATGCCGACTTGACGACCACCAGGATGTCGAGTGAAATAAACATGTGGATAAGTGGACGATCGGGCAAAGGATCAGGCGACTTCTTAGTGGAGTATAACCTCTCACAAAGTTCTTTTCCTCTTACAAGATGAAGACTTAGATTAGGAGGAAGAGAATGACTTGGAAGCTTTGGACAATTGCTAAGGTGTTATTTAACAAGCATGAGTAACCTCCTTCAGGCCCCAAAGCTTCCTATAAATAAGAGCAGAGAGTTGATCATCATATCAACTCATCTCGGCACCAGTCGACTGGAAAAATCATCAGTCGACTGGTGCTACCTTTGGAGGTAGCCAACGGCTACTTCGTAGCACCAACGGTCATTTACCAGTCGACTGCTAGTTTTAGCAGTCGACTGGTTGCTGCCGACTGAGCGAACAGATTGATTCTGTTCGCTGCCAGTCGACTACTAAAACTTGCAGTAGACTGTTAAAATATGCAGGTGACTGGTGCAGTTGACTGTTAAAAGTTACAACAGACTGGACTGCACCTTGTTACACACTCACACTCATCCTTTCCGGAGTCGCTCTTGAAGTCCTCTTCCTCGACCTTCGTCCCTCAGATGCACCTGAGCCCGCGACTCCTCTCTGTGCCAACCTTCACGTTGCCTTAAAGTCCTCTTCCCTCAGCTCCACTCCGTTGCTCCTCATCTGGCGGTCCCTCGGATGTCTTCCACACCATCCTTCACCGACTTAAGGATCTGAGCCCTAGGGTGATCTTCTCAAGCTTAGCTGCACCAAGCTTCTCATGTGTGTTTCACCAAGTCCTGCAATACCCAAACACACATATCAAACACATATGAAAGCCTAACTTAAACTCTTTGACACACACATCAAAACCATGATCATACCAATTAAGCATAGGTCGATTGCACCAACAGACTTCCCTTCTGCCTAGCTTCACTCACTAGGACTTCCCATCTGCCTGGCTTCACTCACCAGGACTATCCATCTGCCTGGTTTCACTCACCAGGACTTTCACCTAGCTTGACTCACTAGGATTTTCATACTGCCTAGCTTCACTCACTAGGTCTTTCACCTGACTTCACTCACAAGGATTTTCCAACTGCCTGGCTTCACTCACCAGGACTTTCCATCTTACTGGTCAACCTTGACCAGAGGAGAATTGTACCAACAATCTCCCCAAATAAATGATTGCACCTGCAATCTCCATGTATTATCAGTCTCCATGTATTGTCAAACATCGAAACCCAAACATCAAGACTCAAGCTTGAGCCTTCTCAAGCTTAGTCAACTAGGTCAACCTTGACCTAGGGAATATTGCACCAATAGACACAACCTCACTATATTTCCTCGAGGAGTTTACCTTAACTCACGTGCTAAACATCTATTCCTTCAAACTTGTTTGGACTTTCTTTGCTTATTGTCTGATTGCCTGATCCATTAAGATTTTTCCTGTAATACTAAATTAGTACAACAATAAGAATAGTAATGCAAAATAGTATTGGTAAAACTATACTTAGGTTTATCAAAATCCGTTAGTCCGATTAACTTTTCTTGCTTGGAGTTTACTCTTCTAAAACTTCTTATTATTTAAAGTTTTACACTGTCTAACTTCACTCACTAAGACTTTTACCATTTAGCTTATTCATTAGAGTTTAGTTTTACTTATTAGGACTTTCATCATTTAGCTTCGGTTATTAGAGCCTAGCTTCACTTATAAGAACTTTCACTTTCCTTGGAGTTCACTTCTCCAAGACTTCTCATCACTTTGCTAGTCATCCAAGCAACTTTAACCTGACTAGACTCCAATAAACATATTGCTAAATAAATATCAAAATTCTAGAAGTCAATTGCACCAACACTAATCGATTAGCCCAATTGATTAACCCATGTTGAATCGATTAACCTAATTGATTCAACAACCTTCTATTTATTTGTGAAAAACCTCTCCAATCGATTATCTTAATTGATTGATGTGCAGAATCGATTAGCCAATAATTCCTAGCACTTTATATGCTCTCATGAAGAACACTCCAATCGATTGTCTTAATCGATTCGGATCCTTATTGTGCTTTCGCGAAGAGATTCCCAGTCGATTACTTACCTTAATCAATTGCCCCACCCTAACTCTCTTGATCCAAGTGTAGGGTTCCCTTGCCCAACATCCAGTCAATTTTAAGCTGTTAGGACTTCTTATTACCTTAGTTTGTATCTGGTCGACCTTGACTGATCTGCCAGGACTTCCTCACCAAGTGTCTTTTTGACTTATTTGGACTTTCTCATAGCCTCGTTAGGATTTCATATCATAAAGCATCGGATCAATCTTTCACCCGCTTGAACTTTTCCATTACCTAGCACCACTAGAACTTTCATTGTTTAATTCCCAACTAGGTTTCACTGTTTAGCCCCATTAGGACTTTTGTTGCTTAATTCCTAACTAGGTCTTTATTGCCTAATCTCGTTAGGACTTCCAATGCCTAATTCCCAATTAGATCTTTACTGCTAACTCCGCGAAGATTTTCATTATTTAATTCTTAATTATGTCTTTACTGTCTAATCTCACTTGGATTTTCTATTTCCTAACCTTCGTTTAAAATTTCTATTATCTAACCTCCCGTTAAAATTTTCATTCTCTAATTTCTAGTTCAAATTTTATATTACCTAATTTTGAATTAAGACTTAGTTATCTGATTCTCTTTTAATTTACTTAAATTGCTCTCTTACATATTGTCCAATATCATAACAAACTTACGCTAACTCAAATTTAATTAAACTCATCTATCTTACTGAGAATAATTACACCAACATTAACTTCGTTAGAACTTCTAATAAAAGATAATTTAATTATAATTTTTATTACGTTAAATAATAAAAAATGAGCGATAACTTTTTTTTTTCCCGATATCAACCGAGTTTAATACGATTTCCTGCCTGCATATTCACCATCCACCCGCCGCATGTGTCGCCCATGCAGCTCGACGACGTCGCACCACCTCCACAACACACGTGTGCCAGCGGGCAACCTTCCACGTAGCGAGAACGGCGATGAGTCACCGGACATCACCGATCTATTTATATCCTTAATTATCATCTCCGCAAAAGCAACTTTCGCCGGAATAACGACGAAGGGAAGGTCGATCATATCAGCAATGGAATACAAGAGGGAGGAGCACAGTGACATGATTCCGCAGACGGACGCATACGGCAACCCCATCCGCACCCCCGTCAGCCAAGGCTACGGCGGCGTCAGCGCCGGCGAGGAGAAGCACCACCAGAGCGCCGGAATCACGGGAATCCTCCATCGCTCCGGCAGTTCAAGCTCCAGCTCAGTAAGTACATTTTAGATAATTAATTCTGAAGATTAATGTGTAGGAGCTTTTGACATGGATTTACGAACAATACGCATGCAGTCCGAGGATGATGGGATGGGCGGGAGGCGGAAGAAGAAGAAGGCACTAAAGGAGAAGATCAAAGAGAAGTTACCGGGTGCTCACAAGAGTGAAGAACAGAAGGCGAGGCAGGACGGAGAGTACGAGCACGAGCACGAGAAGAAGGGATTCATGGAGAAGATCAAGGAGAAGTTGCCTGGCACCCATAAAGACTACTAGATTTTGCAACCTTGTGCTTGAAAAGCTCTCATGTTAGCTAGTTACCTGGCAGTGTAAGGGGGCAAGCTAGTTTTTAAACTAATAAATGTTGTCTAAAAATAAATCAAATGTTTTTAATAAAATGCTCTGTTTTACCTATTTTTAATAATAATATTTTTTAAAAATATTTTGGTAATATTAAATGTTCATCCTAATTGATTTCAACGTGGTTACGTGGTCAGATTTGAAGAAAAAATTTATAAAATTATGGCGTACTATCTCAATCACATTCTACCCGGGAGCGTTGACACTATATATGCATATACAAAGTGAGTAGTGCACATGCTAAAAGGGTAATACAGAGCAATTAAGTAAAACTCAGATTAGCATGAGATAATTATATAGAATAATATGATAGAATATATTTAAATTTTAATTTTTTATCAAATTATCTCTAATATCTTCTAACACACGAATTATATTGCTTATAGTTATGAACTATGAGTTGTTAGAATTAGTCTAATCCATGCAGCAACTAACAGCACGAGGCATTATTGTTCCGTTCAGAGCTCATTGTCACCAGCTCTCTTATCAATTTTTTGTTTTATCTCCTTGTAATATAATTAAATATATCCCATAAAATTGACGGTGGTGATGGATTGATGCTAGCTGGTGCACCAAACACAGGTGATATGAACCGCTTACCTGTCTAATATAACTGATTGACACAAAGTATTATATCACTGCGAACTGTCGGCAGCAGCTGCATAATCCTCATGCATTGTTTTTTCAACAGACAGTGTTATTTAAGAATTATAAAGCACCTGGTTTGAATTACTTTTTTTTTATTGACTAATTTAATTTTATTATTAAAAAAACTTCAATTCAATTTTCAAACAAAGCGTGAATAGAGAAGTTCCATGATTAAATTGCATGCGTTATGCAAGATTCTTCAGAAATTGTTTCATTATATAGGTAGTTAGCTCAATAATTAGAAGAAGGCTTGCAATTAGCATAACCTAATGAGATTAATATTATTGTTTATTTACAAGTTGTAGCTTTTAGCTAGTATTTGTGCTTAGGGATTGAATAAATGAATAAAAAAAAGAATTGCCACCACGGACGTGGAATTTTGGATGATTTAATTACTGCATGCAGAACTTTCCAACTTCAAGGTAGTAGAGTTGAAATCTTTACATGGATATATATTGTTTTAAATTTCCTTTGTATATACTTCAAGGAGAGTAAAGTCTACTTCTTGCGTAGTTTTTCCTCTTTGAGATTGTGGAATGAAACGAGTAGGTGCTTTGGCAACTTCATGACTTTAACCTTCCACCAGCAGCATCTTTATTTCATATTTAATTCTTCTTGCAAATAATTTGCAAGCTGAGGGAGGGTCAATATATGTGTTCAAATGTAGTGCACAAGTTTGTTGCACCTAATTGTGTTCTTGTACACCACACCATGAATTCAAAGCCTCCTACCTCAGAGCTCCAAACTGCAGGAAGCAAAATTGCAAGCCTTCAGAACACCCCAAGGATTGTCCTGCTCCTTACCTTCTCCTTGGTACTCCTCACCATCATTCCTCTGTACCTCTTCCCGTTGCTCGCCACTTCGCTCGCATCCACTTCGTCGGATTTATCCTCTCCCCCATCGGCTTCGTCTTCGTCCTCCCGTTCGAGTGCTATTAGACTGGTGGGGAAGAGATATCCGTCGTCGAGATGCGATATCTTTCGAGGGGAATGGGTGCCCAACCCCAGCGCGCCCTACTACACCAACGAGAGCTGCTGGGCAATCCATAACCACCAGAACTGCATGAAGTTTGGAAGACCGGACAACGAGTTTATGAAGTGGAAGTGGAAGCCCAACGACTGCGACCTCCCCGTCTTCAACCCCGGCCAGTTCCTGGAGCTCGTCCGCGGCAAGTCCCTGGCCTTCGTCGGCGACTCTGTCGGCAGAAACCAAATGCAATCCCTCATCTGCTTCCTTCTCAGGGTAATTAAATGTATTTCCTTACCGGATTAAATAGAAATTATGTAAAAAAAATGATGCTAAATTCGGTAAGATACAGGTAACTTACTCTGTGGATGCGTCGCCGACGAAGGACGATAGGTTCAAGCGCTACCATTTCCCTACGCACAACTTCACCATCGCCAGCTTCTGGTCGCCGTTCCTGGTGCGGTCAGAAGAGGCGAACGCAAACGGGCCAACGCGGACAGGGCTCTTCAATCTCTACCTAGACGAACCGGACACTAACTGGACGACGCAGTTGAGCGGGTTCGACTACGTGATCATCTCAGCCGGACACTGGTTCCTCCGGCCGAGCATGTTCTACGAGAGCCGCAACTTCGTCGGCTGCCACTATTGCCTCGACCCCAACGTCACCGACCTCACCATGCACTACAGCTACCGGCGAGCCTTCCGGCTGGCCTTCCGGGTCCTCAACGACCTCGCCGAAGCCGGAAATTTCAGGGGCCTCGTATTCCTGCGCACCTTCGCGCCGTCGCACTTCGAGAACGGGGAGTGGAACAAGGGCGGCAACTGCGTGCGCCAGCGACCGTTCCGGAGCAACGAGACGAGGCTGGACGGCTACAGCCTGGAGATGTACATGACGCAGCTGGAGGAGTACGCGGAGGCCACGAGGGCGGGGCGGGCGCAGTTCCGGCTGCTGGACACCACCGACGCGACGCTGCTGAGGCCGGACGGCCACCCAAGCCGGTACGGCCACCGGGCGGAGGAGAACGTGACGCTGTACAACGACTGCGTCCACTGGTGCCTGCCAGGGCCCATCGACACGTGGAATGATTTCTTGCTTCAGATGCTGAAGAATGAGGGCGGACGGGGAGCCGCCGCAGGAAGGAGGTCGTGGGGCCTCAGGAAGTCCACAATCAAATAGATTAAGTTAAGATTCTTCCTTCTTTCTTTATTTTAATTCTGCATAATGTTAATTTGATTGGTAAATATAAGAGGCTCTGCTCTTTCATTTATCTACTTTTCCAAGCTGTAATTTTTTTTTAAAAAAAAAAACGAGAAGGATTCAATTCAACTATCCGATAGGACATCGCAAACGCAATCGATGACAACCAAAAAGTTTATTTTTGAATAACCACAAATAGAAATAGACTCATCGAGATCAAGTGATCCAAACCCTCAGATCAGAAAACGCCAGCAGAAGCCACAACGGCTCGCCCAAAGCGTCACGAAAGCTATGAACTCAAGAAAACAAATTAAGGCAAGAACCCTACCTCTACAGCTGTATTCAGTGTGACGTTGACCCACGACTCGATCGCCGAACGTCGCTGGCCAGAATATATCGACGCCCAACATCCAGAGCTGTCGTCGCTCGTTCAACTCTCGCAGACGGTGCAGATGGCTGAACAATCACCGTCGTGATCCTCTTCTACCACACTCGCCCGTCGCCCGTCGCCCGTCGCCCGTCGCCCGTCGCCCGTCGCCGGGATTGCCTGTTGTGCGAAGAGCACCGACTTCCACCGGATCCATTGCTCGACGCCGGATTCACCGCAAAAACCCCAACGGAGAATGGAGATAGTAACTCGTTGTTGATGTCCCCAAAGCCCAGCCCAAGAGCCCAACATTTCGCCTTCTTATCGCCACATGAAAGATCGGCCTTACTGTATGTCAATAATTAAGCATTTTTTGTTAGATCAACAAACTGCACAATTTATAATGAGGGTAGGTTGGTCATTTCCTATAGGAAGGTGATTGGGAATAAAAGAAATCATCCTGAAAGAAAAAAGGCTGGGGAAGGGGAGGGGGAGGAGGAGGGAAGGGGAAGGGGAAGGGGAAGGAAAAGGGAAAGGAAAGGAAGGCCAGGGTAGAGACGGAGATGTAGACGGAGACGTGACCTTACGGGGCATACAAACAATTCGTCTTCCTTATTTGGGGGCGATCGATAGCAACCGATGAAGCAACCAGCCAATTTATCTCCCCAATTTTGAACAATTCGACATGGCGAAATCAGCACTCCTCTTCCTTTGATCCCATCTCTCGCTCCCTCTTCCCCCTTCTTTTGTTCCTTTTCATTCCGTCGATCTGTTGGCCAGATGAAGAAAGGCCGAGTTCCGGTGGAGCCGGCGGCGGCAGTAGCGGAGACGCGGTTCCGCGGCGTGCGCAAGCGGCCGTGGGGGCGGTTCGCCGCCGAGATCAGGGACCCCTGGAAGAAGGTCAGGGTGTGGCTCGGCACCTTCGACTCGGCCGAGGCTGCCGCCCTGGCCTACGACTCCGCCGCTCGCGCGTTCCGTGGTTCCAAGGCCAAGACCAACTTTCCCCTCGCCGCCGCCGCCGCCGCCGCCGCCGCCGCCGCCGCGTCTCCCACCCGTACTCCTGCATTCCGCTGCCCTCCCTCCGCCCGGTTTCCCTTCTGCGACGACCACCATGACCTCCCGCCGTCCTCTCTGCAACGGCCGACGTCGAGCAGCCACAGCAGCACCGTGGAGTACTTCGGCGGGCCACGTCTTCCTGCGCCTGCGTTCGCGACGCTGAGCCACCGATGTGTGTCGCAGCTAGAGAAGCAGGCCAAACCACTTCCCCAGAGAATTCCAGACAACGACGAAAACTGCCACAGTGACTGCGGGTCGTCGGCCTCCGTCGTTGACGACGAGCGTGACATCGCTTCCACATACCGGCAGACACTTCCGTTTGATCTTAACCTTCTCCCTTCCCCCGATGACGACATCCAAGCCACGATTCTCTGCTTTTGACATCCTGATTACACGAGTCCGTTTGTTTCCTTATCTCTTTAGCACTATCGATCGTTGCATGCGCTTTCTTACATGCTCGCCATTTTATATATTTATGGCAGTGATTTCATTTGATCAAAATGCATATTAGCGGTATCTAATTAAACTGTTCTATCTGATCTTCTTTGATTTATGTTGAACTAGAAAACTTTGACTGTTGAGTTGGATCTACCATATATAAACAATATAGTAGTGAAATCTCTCTTACGAACTGAATTCCACCCACAAAGAAGAAATGACTGAAGAACAATCAAGTTTATAGTTATTCATTCAATCTTCTTTTAGATTATTTAATCTGAAGAGTTAGCTACATGAAGGTAGAGGAAAAAACTAGGTCAGTATGATGAGGTGCACCGAGAATATTCGTAATTTTTTTGGCAATTTTTGCCAAGGACTGCTGCCTGAGGATTCACTTGGCTTTCTATATTTTAGTTTAGTTGTTCAGGACCTTAGGTGAGTGTGATTATTAGTTCAGCCTCTTGATGAATCTTGCTTAGTTGCTTTTATTGTTCCTCAAATACTTGTCTGATGTCCATATTTTTTAAGTTAGAATCGCTTCTTCCAATTGTATGGTTTGAATAATTTGTTTCTATATCTTCTCTTGTGTGTATTGATCCTTCACCAAGTTTGTGGTATTACACAACCTTGTTACATGTTTTTTGCTATGATGGCTTGCAGTTTTGGCAATTTTATTGTAGAAACCACATAGTTTTGGCATAAGCTCATAGGTCACTGACTAAATTGGCATGTGTGCAAATCAGAAATTTGTATCTTTTTATATTTAGTATAATTATTTGTTACTCAAAATTAGATCTTATCTGTTATATCCCTATCAACCGTCACTTTGGATGATGAATAATATAATTCAAAAGTCTTATCGCTGATTGTTCTATCTATTGCTTATGATATTAGCATTAAGGGGGAGGGGGGCAAAACATTAAGGAGGCTTAATATGTTTTAAAAATTTAACAAAAGTTTTATATTAAATTATATACAACAATAATCAAGCCTTATCCCACTAGGTGGGCTCGGGTATATCGATCCTTCTACGCCATTGGACTATATCCCCTACTGTATTATCATCTATATTTAGATAAATTTTATTTTATTGTTGCTAACCAATTTTTCTTTTGACCTAACTCTTCCTCGTTTGATGTACGTATTTGTCATAGTTTCACATCGCCTAACTAGGATATTTATTTGTCGTCTAAGTATATATTCATACCATCTTAAATGTGTCTCTCAAAATTTTTTTCTCAATAGATGCAATTTCAACTTTCTGTCTAATGCTATCATTTCTTATTCTGTCCATCCTCGTATGTCCACACATCAACCTTAACATCTTCATCTTTGCAACTTTCATCTTCTACTCATGTACTTGAGTCATAGCCTAACATTCAACGCCATATAACATAGTAGGTTTAACCGTCATTTTATAGAACTTCACTTTAAGTTTTAGAGATATTTTACGATCACATAAGACACCTGACGCTAACCTCCATTTTTAATCATCTTGCTTCTATTCTATGTAAGACATCTCTCTCAATCCCTCCATCATTTTGTAAAAATAATCCTAAATACTTAAAACTCTAGTTTCAGACAACTCGTCATCTCCTATCTTAACAATTATCTCATTACGTCTAATTTTGCTAAATTTAAATTTCATATATTATGTTTTTATTCTGCTAAACATAAAGCCTTTTACTTCTAATGTTTTCCGTTAAGATTCTAGTTTAGGATTTACTCTTTCACATGTCTCATCTTTCAAAATAATATTATATGTAAATACTATGCACCACGATAATTTTGTATTAAGTTATCTTGCTTAGTTGCTTTTATTGTTCCTCAAATACTTGTCCGATGCCCATATTTTTTAAGTTAGAATCGCTTCTTCCAATTGTATGGTTTGAATAATTTGTTTCTATATCTTCTCTTGTGTGTATTGATCCTTCACCAAGTTTGTGGTTTTAAAACTTTGTTAAATTTTTTCTGCTATGATGGCTTGCTGTTTTGGCAATTTTATTGTAGAAACCACATAGATTTGGGATAAGCTCATAGGTCACTAACTAAATTGACATGTGTGCAATAATCAGAAATTTGTATCTTTTTATATTTAGTATAATTATTTGTTACTCAAAATTATATCTTATCTGTTATATCCCTATAAACTGTCACTTTGGATGATGAATGGCATAATTCAAAAGTCTTATCTCTGATTGTTCTATCTATTGCGTCTTATATTCGCAAAAGTTTTAGTATCATTAGAGGCTGTGGCGCATGGAGGATAAAGTAGAGGGGACCAAGTTACACTTATTTTTAAAGGAGGGACAAAACATATGTTTAAAAAATTTAACAAATATTTTGTATTAAATTACATACAATAATAACAATAACTAAGTCTTATCCTATTAGGTAGGGTCAATCATATAGATCCTTTTATATCATTGGACTCTATCCCCTACTATATCATTATCTATATTTAAATATATTTTATTTTATTGTTGATAACTAAATTTTTTTTACCTTTCTCTTCCCCGTTTGCTGAGTGCATTTCTCATAGTTTCAAATTGCCTAACTAGTACATTTATTGGTCGTCTAAGTACTATCTTAAATGTGTCTTTCCAATTTTTCCCTATGCAACTTTGACTTTCTCTCTAATGTTTTCATATTTTTTCTATACATCTTCGTATGTCCACACATCCACCTTAACATCCTCATTTTTATAACTTTCATCTTCTGCTTATATACTTAAGTTATAATCCAATATTCAACAACATATAACAAGCAAGTCTAACCATTGTTTTTCTAGAACTTCTCTTTAAGTTTTAGAGGTACTTTACGATCACATTAAACACTCGACGCTAACCTCTATTTCAACCATCCTACTTGTATTCTATGTAAGACAATTATCTCAATTCCTCCATCATTTTACAAAAATAATCCTAAATACTTAAAGCTAATTGATCCACTTCTGTTTTGCCAATTGTCTAATATTACTAAATTTAAATTTCATATATTCTATCTTTACTCTTTATTTCTAACATTTTTCGTCGAGATTCTAGTTTAGTATTTATTCTTTTACGTGTTGTATCTACCAAAATAATATCATATCATGAAACAGTATAATTTTATATTAAATTATATGAAATCAAAAAAATATGTTTCAAGTTCTCTTAAATTGCCCATAAGATTCTAATTTATTTCTTGAGCATCGTTTCATCATCTGAAATTCATTTATTGATTATGCTCCGATTTATAGGATATACATATTTTTCTTTTTTCTGATTAAGCCCAAATGTACACATAAATAGTTTGGTATCTACTACAGATTCATGGATCCTTTAGTTAATAATGTCTTTAGTCAAATAAATTGCATATAATTATTTGTTGCTGTGACAATTATATCCAAATTTTCCTTCCATGTGCCCATCACATATTTTCCTCTGATCTCTTCCATAGGGTTCCATTTGTTAAGTATGAAAAAGATAAAGTGTCATATTTTTCTTTGTTCAATTGATCTCATCTATTCGGCATGTGGTCGATAGAAGTCTACTATCATTTGGATGCACGCTATTACATTTCCATCACTCAAGGCTAAGGATTAGTAACTGAGATAGTCCTCACATGAGTAGGAATCATGTTCACTATGGCCTTTTTCTTCATCATTTTTTTTACGTATAGGAATTTCCTGAATAAATTGCATTTAATTCTTTTGTGAGACAGTCTATTTTTTTATTTTTACTTATTTTCATTTGTAACATGGTATATGCCTTGCAAACCTTATGTTTCATACAATTTTTCTCATGCTGATGTTATATATCCTAGATAGTTAAAATTCTCACTATTCATTTTATTTGTACTATTCAATGGAAGGAAAAGATTCCTGTCAGCCCTAATTAGTTGGGCTAGCACTGAATGGTCCATGTACTTTCTGTTCTTTTTTAGGTCCATTTTTTTTTTCATGTTATAGGTCTGACAATTCTAATGTAGCTTTGAGTAAATTTCTTACGAGGGAGCGAGGTGTAAACTTCTTCGACTGATACTTTTGTGTTTTCTTTGGCTGTTAATACTCTGCCAGTTTTCATAATCTCACTACTGTTAGATTCATTTCTGTAATTTTTTTTTTCCAGCTTCTAAAGATATCCCAATCTTCTCGCCCATGGCCTGGAAGTTCAGTTCTGCTAAGGCATTCAGATACTTTAATCGACACAACAAAACAATGAACAGGAAGTTTAGAAAGTATGGACAAGGAAGGTGAGAATGCCAACGGTAACAAGTCGACAGCACGAGAAGAGGAGAATCAACCTTCTTTTTATGGTTTGACCATAAGCTGGAAATGCTAAATGTGAGAGGTTATAGTCAAAACCATCAATCAAATCGTCCTGCTGCTTGGTTGGTACCTGTTCCTTGTCAATGCCTTGTTGGCTTCTTATTAGTGATGCAAGTTTACCATTTGGGTAGGGCATTGTTGACTTCTCATTAGCTTGTGGACAGAGTATGAAGGTCAATGTTTGGTTTTGGTTAATGCCTATCCAATTATCTAGTCAACAAAAACCTAGTTTAGATTACCTTAGCAATTTACTTGGATGATGTTTTTGTGCTAGGAGTATTTTATTTCGATTCTTAGAGAATGTCTTTGGTAATAATTTAGCAATTGAGCCGCAAATCTAGTCCATTGACCTAAATATCGAACTTAAATTCATTTTTTTTTTAAAATCTTGCAATCAATAACCGCTTAAAAATAGTTAAACAAAGGAGTCTAATCTCCACGATAATTTAAAATTACGGTGGAGTTTATTTTGATTCTTCGTTGTCGATACAAATTCTAGCAATCGTCCACTACGCATCAGACGGTCGTTGCTTCATCTTATTCTTCGCCGTTGGAGGTCTCCTTAAGTTCGTGGGCTGGGTCCATCTCGTGATGGGCCGCCCTCCTCTCGAGGAATTCCTTGTTCTCCTTCCACACCTCCCCGTTCTCGTACACTTCCTTCTTCCAGATCGGCACCGACGCCTTCACCTCGTCGATCAAATAGCGGCACGCCTCCATCGCCTCCGCCCGGTGCACAGCCGACGCTGCCACGAACACGCTGGCCTCCCCCACCCCCACCGTCCCCAGGCGGTGCGCCACCGCGAGACGGAGGAGCGGCCAGGAACCCCGCGCCTCTGCGCAGATAGCGGCGAGGCGACGCGCCGCCATCGGCACGTAGGCCTCGTACCGAAGCTCCTCCACGAGCTTGCCCTCGAAGGTGTCGCGGGTCGTGCCTTCGAAGGTGGCGATCGCGCCCGCCGCGGGGTCGCGGACGAAGTCGACGTACCTGGCGATGTCGATCGGGCCGGAGGAGGCGTCGAGTATATCGACCAGATCCATTTCCGCTGCCGCCGAAGCCATGATATTGAGGCGATTTTGCCCTACTTTTGGGGGGATATAATAACCCCAGTGAACATCGACCGGAGCAGGATTGGTATAATTACACTGACAGGGACAATTGTATGTTGGTCAGTTGTCAGTTGTCAATTGTCAATTGTCAATTGTCAATTGTCAGTTGTTCCCATCTTTCATTACCAGAAACTGAAGGCTCTTCACAGCCAAGGAAAAAAAAAACACATTCTACCGAATTAAATTATTTTTTCCCAATCATATTTCAATTTATTTTTTTATCACATCAAATTCGACAATTTATCAAATCACGCACCTAGATATCTTAATTAACTAAAAGACGTATGTTCACGCACCTAAATATCTTAATTAACCAAAAGGCTTATGCTATTTTGGTATTTACCAAAGGACGTATTTTTTTAAGTGCACTTCCCGTTTTATTATTCTGACCAATCAAATTTTTTTTTTTTCGTTTTTCTTTTCTCCCTCTTCTCTTTCCTATCTTCTCTTTCATCAACGACATTTAAAATTTAGTTAATTTTTTGATAACATTTTAATACATTTAGATAAGCTAAAATAAACTATGAATAGCAAATTTGAACTCCTTGCAACATCAGGAATCTACAGGAACTGAAATGAGTGTAATCTAAGGTCTCTAGGTTCATCAGTGAGTTTCGGTCAAAACTCACTGATGAACCTAGAAAACTCCGATTGCACCCATTTCAGTTTCTATGGATTCCTGGTGTTGCAAGGAGTTCAAATTTGCTATTCATTATTTATTTTGACTTTTAGAAGGTGTTAAAATATAAAAAGAAAGAATTAGCAAAAAAAATTCATATCAAGCCTAACGTGGAGCCTTTTTGCTGATTCTTTTTTCTTGTATTTTAACACCTTCTAAAAGTCAAAATAAACAATGGATAGCAAATTTGAACTCCTTGCAACATAGTGCAATCTGAGGTCTCTAGGTCCATAAGTGGGTTTCGGTCAAAACCCACTGATAGACCTAGAGAGCTCCGATTGCACCCATTTCAGTTTCTATGGATTCCTAGTGTTGCAAGGAATTCAAATTTGCTATCCATTATTTATTTTTGACTTTTAGAAGGTATTAAAATATAAGAAGAAAGAATCAGCAAAAAGGCTCCACGTTAGGCCTGATATGAATCATATCAGGCCCAATGTGGGCCTGATATGAATTATTTTTGCTGATTCTTTCTTTTTGTATTTTAACATCTTCTAAAAGTCAAAATAAATAATGGATAGCAAATTTGAACTCCTTGCAACACCAGGAATCCATAGAAACTGAAATGGGTGCAATCGGAGCTCTCTAGGTCCATCAGTGGGTTTTGATCGAAACCCACTGATGGACTTAGAGACCTCAGATTACACCCATTTCAGTTCCTGTAAATTCCTGATGTTGTAAGGAGTTCAAATTTGCTATCCATTGTTTATTTTGACTTTTAGAAGGTGTTAAAATATAAGAAGAAAGAATCAGCAAAAAGGCTCAATGTTAGGCCTGATATGAGTCATATCAGGCCCACGTTGGGCCTGATATGATTCCATATCAGGCCCAATATGGATCTCACTTTATTAAGAATTCTCAATTGTTTTAGGAACTCTTCATTTCCAATGTAGCATTTTATTTTGACTTAAATCTCAGTTCATGATGTATGTCTTTGTTGGGGGTTTGAAAAATTATGAGGAAAAACCTTAACTGCTAAATACCTCTTCAAATATGTTGGATTGGATTTTGAAAAGTAATGATTTTTGCAATTCCTCTACCTTTTGCGTGGTATCTTTTTCCCATTTAAATAATTGACACACTTTTCTTTCAGCCTTCAGAATTTGGAGTGATGTCTCTTTGTCCTTTTCCCTTATTTCTCGTAAGTGATCTCATTTTCTGGATTAATTTTCTTTTACAAAGAAAGAAGAAATAAGTGATGTTAGAATGTATACTAAAAGCCTAGCTTTTGGTATAAAACATTTATCTAGAAATAAGAATCACATTGGTCAAATGTCTACATTTGTGATAAATGTAGTTGTTCAATTAATTTATATTGTAGATAACATGGTGTGTGGTGTCACACACAGAAGATTATGTTATCAGTACCTTATAAATTATAAACAGTAGCTCACGACCAAGATGAAAAGGAATAAACCATTGGAAGGTCGTAGTGTAATTAGGTATTAGTTTATCTTAACTATATAATTACACTAGTACACTTAGAGTGTATTGAGTAGGACCATTTGAGGTCGTTCCTTTTATACTGACTTTATAAAGGAACAAAGACCTCAGTTATTATGGAAGTGTGTGCTCTTAATCCTAATATAATGACAAGCACATATATTTGATATTTATTTCTTTAATTTATCAATGGGTAAGATTTAGTTTGATAAATCAATAAGCCCGATAAGTTGGGAATGATATCACTTATAGTGTGTGTTGTTGATTATAGAAGGAAACTGTGTCCTAGTAATCTAGGTTGAGAATGTTCCCAAGAGGAGCTCATAAGGATTGTCATGTTAAACCCTGCAGGTGGACTTAGTCCGACATGACAATGAAGTTGAGTGGTACTACTCTTGGAGCTGGATATTAATTAAGTGAGTTGTCAGTAACTTACTTAATTAGTGGACATTTGTTATCTTAAACACAGGGAGACTAACACACTCATAATAAGAAGGAGCCCAAAATGTAATTTGGGATTGATGCGGTAGATCAATAATAGTTCTCTAGTGGAATGAATTATTATTGATAAAATTAAGTTGTGTGTTCGGGGCGAGCACGGGATGCTTAATTTTATCGGGAGACCAAAACCAATTCCTCCTCTCGGTCCCTATCGTAGCCTCTAGTGTATAGAGATTTATACCCACCGCATACCTACCTTCTTACCCATCCAATGGGGCCGGCCAAGCTAGCTTGGAACCCAAGCTAGGGTCGGCCAAGACCAAGTGGATGAGCCATGTAGGTGGCCGGCCAAAGCTTGGGTCCCAAGCTTAGGTGGCTGGCCACTAGAATATTAAAAAGGATTTTTATTAAAATTATTTCTTATGTGGATATCATGATTTTAAAAGAGAGTTTAAAAATTAAAAATTTCCTTTTATAGCTTTCTACAAAAGATTAAGAGAAGAGATTAATCTCTTTCCTTATTTGTAGTTTAAAAGGATGGTTTTAATTTTTGGTAAAAACTTTCCTTATTTGTAAATCATCTACATGTTTAAAAGAGAGTTTAAAATTTGAAATCTTTCCTTATTTATTGATTAAAGGAGGATTTTAAATTTTAAGAAAACTTTCCTTTTTAACCATGTTCATGATTTTAAAAAAAGTTTAAAAATTAATAATTCTCTTTTATTAGTTTCTACAAAAGATTAAGAAAAGACTTGATATCTTTCCTTATTTGTAGATTAAAAGAGATTTTAATTTTTAGAGATAACTTTCTTTTTATCCACATGTTTAAAAGAAAGATTTTAATTTATTAAATTTCCTTTTTATAAACCAATCATAAAGGGATTAAATTATTGGAGAAATTTTTATAAATTTCCGGAAACAAATTAGGAAGTTTTAATTCTTGTTTTAATTAAAACTTTCCTTGATTTGGGGCTTGAGGTGGCCAGCCATTGTATTTGAAAAAGAAAATTATTTTTAATTAAATAATTTTTCTTTTCAATGGAAAAAGAATTAAGGAAATTTTTATTGAATTTTCCTTATTTGCCAAGACCAAGGATTATAAAAGAGGGGGTAGAGGAGGCTTCAAGGTGAACGACTCTATTCTATTTTTCTTCCTCTTTTCCTTGGTGGTGTGGCCGGCCCTTCCTTCTTCTCTTCTTCTTCTCTTTGTGGCCGAACCTCTTCATGCTTATGGAGTTTTAATTGGTGGCCGAATCTAGCTTGAGGAAGAAGGAGAGAAATCCTACATCCCTTGGAGCTTGGTTGGTGGAAAAGATCTTCATCTTTTGGAAGCTTTGTGCTTGGCCGAAATTTGAAGAAAGAAGAAGGTGCTTTGGTGGTTTCTCATCTTGGAAGATCGTTGCCCACACAACGTCCGAGGTTAGAAGAGGAATACGGTAGAAGATCAAGAGGTTTTTCTAAAAAGTATAACTAGTATTTTTTCTTTCCGCATCATACTAGTTGTTTTTGGAAATAATACTGAATACAAGAGGCATACAATTCTAGAGTTTCGAATTTGTTTTCGATATAGTGTTCTTTTGTTTTTCTTTTCTTTGTGATTTGATTGTTCTTTTCGGTTAACCTAAAGTTATTTTAGGAAATTAAATATTAGCTTTCCATAAAAGGTTTTGTCTAGTTGGTGGTGGTTGCTCCCATATCCAAGAAGGTCATATGCCTCGCCACGTCAGTACTGGGAACTAATTATGGAAATTAATATTTAATGGAATTAATAACTTAATGTGACTTGGGTCGAACGTGTTAAGTTCCGCAGGAGATCCAAGTCAAAACCTAAAAGAACAAATAGATTAAGTTTTGGATCAAACGTGTTAAGTTTAGCAGGCGATCCAAAATTTAATTTAAAAGAACACATGGTAGCTAGGAAAAGGTTCAGACCTTTGTACAAAATTTTTGTACAGTGGAACCTCTAGGTTTTCCGAGTAGCAACTAACAAGTGAGTCATGACTTATTTGCAGTTACATGCTAATAGAAGAATTAGGTCTATCTGGTATTGTGTCAATTCTATTTATTGGAATTATACGTATCTTCTCTTTTTTCAATAACTATACTATGACTATTTGTTCTAAGTGTTTGCATATGTATTTCTTATAGGTAATGAAACATTATACATTCTCTAATTTATCAGAGAACTCTCAACGTTTTGCTACTGCCTTTTTCCACTTGATTTCATCACTAGCTGAAACATTTATGTAGGAGGATATGCATTGATGCCCTTATCTATTTTTCTACTTAGAGCACTCATAAACACATCCATTATGAAATGAAGAGTTCCTAAAACAGTTGAGCATTCCTAATAGAGTGAGATTCACGTTGGGCCTGATATGATTCATATCAGACCCAACGTGGGCCTGATATGAATTTTTTTTTGCTGATTCTTTCTTCTTGTATTTTAACACCTTCTAAAAGTCAAAATAAATAATGGATAGCAAATTTGAACTCCTTGCAACACCAGGAATCCATAGAAACTGAAATGGGTGCAATCGGAGCTCTCTAGGTCCACCTCAGATTACACTCATTTCAGTTCCTGTAGATTCCTGATGTTGCAAGGAGTTCAAATTTACTATTCATAGTTTATTTTAGCTTATCTAAATGTATTAAAATGTTATCAAAAAATTAACTAAATTTTAAATGTCGTTGATGAAAGAGGAGATAGGAAAGAGAAGAGGGAGAAAAGAAAAATGACAAAAAAAAAATTTGATTGGTCAGAAGGACAAAAAGGGAAGTGCACTTGAAAAAGTACGTCCTTTGGTAAATACTAAAGTAGTATATGCTTTTTGGTCAATTAAGATATCTAGGTGCGATTTGATAAATTGTCAAATCAAATTTACATCGTAAATGCTTATATTACATTTCCTGTTACGTTTCCTACAAAGCAAGCATACTCTGAATTTTTTCCTACATTCACTATTATGTAATTTTTCTCAACATTTTCTAATTATTAAAATTTGATTAAATAATTTAACGGTTTCAAAGTTCCCATCCATGCAAACGCGCATCTTCCACTCGCAACTCGCCAGCGACGCGGGCTCTCTAGCAAACGCGGAGGTCCAACTCAGGAGTACCCGCCACGCAGCCCGATTTCAAGATCCGATAAATACGGGTATACCACTCTGCCCGCTAACTATCGTCGCACCACTCCGAGGCCACAAAAACTCTGCTCCTTCCCTAAAAATCCAAATGGGATTCGACCATCACTTCTCCGCTTCCTCGCCTCCGTCCCTCATGAACCAGCTCCGTTCCTCGATCTACTTGTCGTGCTGCTTCGCCGGCGGCGGTGGCACGGGAGGAGACGGAGAGGACGAGCAGCCCGCCGTGATGATTCGTGCATCTGCCACCTGGATTCAGCGAAAGGCGCGGGATCTGCTCAAGTTCGGAGGGAAATGCCGGATCCTAGCGTCTCGGATCAGGCGGCGCCACCACTCCCGCCGCAAGTTCGGTTATGATCCCCTCAGCTACGCCCTCAACTTCGACGAGGGGCGAGACGGCGACGACGAGGCCTCTGGAGGCGAGTTGCTGCATCACGCCTTCTTGTCCCGCCTCCCTCCTTCACCTTTTCACCCTGCGTCCGCTGGAGTCGTTGATGCCTGAAGAATCTGGTGACTCTTTCCGAGTCTTTCTTCTCCGATTCTTTGATTTGAAATTGTACATAAGGTCATAACAGTTGAAAATTAGGTTTTTTTTTTTTTTTTTTTTGCGACACGCGAATTAATTTGCAGATTTCATTTGATTTTAGAGATTTGTTCCTTTAAGGTGCGTGACCAGTAAATCCTTCTCTCTCTGATTTTTTTTTTGTTTTTTTTGCGACACGCGAATTAATTTGCAGATTTTAAGGTGCGTGACCAGTGATCCTTCTCTCTCGGATTTTTTTATTTTTTTTTTGGCGACACGCGAATTAATTTGCAGATTTCATTTGATTTTGGAGATTTGTTCCTTTAAGCTGCGTGACCAGTAAATCCTTCTCCCTCTGATTTTTTTTTTGTTTTTTTGCGACACGCGAATTAATTTGCAGATTTTAAGGTGCGTGACCAGTAAATCCTTCTCTCTCGGATTTTTTTTTTTTTTTTTTTTTTTTGCGACACGCGAATTAATTTGCAGATTTCATTTGATTTTGGAGATTTGTTCCTTTAAGGTGCGTGACCAGTAAATCCTTCTCTCTCAGAATATTTGTCTGTCTTCTTTCTTAATTTATTTTTTATACTTTTTATTCATCTTATCTAAAAGGTAATATAGATCTTGCGTCAATCAGTCAAAAAGATGTCTTATTTAAAATATTTTAAAAAACACTTTATTATATTTTTATTTTAAGTTGATAAACTATGCCAAAATAAAAATAAACAGAATGTCTTTTAATATAAATATATTTAAAAAAAGATGTCATTTTAATGGTAATAAAAAAATGAGAGATGTTCCCAAAAAAGTAACAACTTTTAATACATACCAAAATATTATTAGAAAAAATTAAATATATTACTTTTTATTATTTCTAAGGAAGTGCGTGTTACAGGATTAATGAAGAAAATAAATGTAAATAAAAAACATTAGATACAAATTAATAATAATGATATATCTTTATTGTTGGTCGTTTACTATTCATAGTTCATAAAGTATTATTGTTACCTGTGCATTTGGTCACTTTCATTTTAAACCAAAGATATAAATAAAATCAGAGGAATAACATTTGTTTATACTTGAAAAGAGTTCACCAAGAACGCGAGCATCAAACAGAGAGATAATAGAAAAACGCTCGCAATGTGAGCGAACTAAACAACTAGGCAATCAAGTTTTAAACAAACAACTTTGGACCTCAATAGTTCTTGAAGCAAATGAAACATAATGCAAAAACTCCGACACCAGTAATATGACATTACACAATAGCATTTGCCGCACTAGCAATTCTTGGCCACAGGTCCGCACATTCTTTTCCAATGGGTCCGGTAATTGCAGATCCTGTGAAAACCATGAAGATCAGCAAGAGTTTTTAAGGCTTTTTTGCTGAGATTTATTTACTCAGGTGTATAACTAATCCACTCAAGTAAACTAATCATTCAGCCCAAGCAATAACAGCAAGAAATGCAACTCTGGTGTGACCATAGTCTACGTAATATCATAGATGACTAAGACTTGATGAAAAAGGAAAATAAAGTTTTTTCCTACTCCATGTCTTGGTTACCTTTCATTTCACCCTTCGGATTGACAATCACTCCTGCATTATCTGCATAATTCGAGTGATAAAGAAATTAGACTCGTATACAAACATAAACAGATGTAAGAAAACATATGAAGAGAACTTCTAGCTGTTGCTTAGCAACAAGTGATGAGAGCAATCATGAAGGGTAAGAATTCTATATCAAACTTATGGAAAATTGGAAATGATTATTCCATCTAATGGAATACTTTTATGGAACCTGGTACATGTAATATATTTATAACATATGTTGAAATTTGACACCAGGAACACAAAAAACCCAGACATGTAGGTCAAGTTTGTAGAAAGTGACATAGCCACTTATAGTGAGGCTAATGCAAAAAAGACATACCAACTACTGAACGTTTATAATAGTCATCCAAAGGTCAAACTGCAGCTTACTGGCTACTATATTCTTGAAGTGAAAAAAAAACAAAGCAAAAAACTCTATAGAAGAAATGAGTAATCAAGGACTTTGGACAATATTTGCACACATAATAAGAAAAGGATTCTTTATTACGAAGACAAAATTCAACTACACTAATTAATTAGTTACCAGTAGTGATACAAGAAATATTTTACAAAAAGTTAACTGATGATAATAACTATACATAGAGCTCAATGGAGACATGAAATCCATGTACCCAACTCCAAACAGTTGGAACAAGCACACTCCTAGAAATTTTTGTCAAAGAGGACAAACAATCCTCATTCCCATCTTTTATCATCATAAGAAACTCAATAAACTATTGAAATAGAGCACAAAAGATAATAAACATTTTTGTATTGTGGCAGGCACAACTTTGTCTGTAAAGATAATATGAAAGGCATTTTTAGAACACAAAAATAAGACTTTCAGAAAATTTATCTTCCATCAAATTTAGTAACACTCGCAAGGAAATACAAGGAATTTTAAGAGCACAAAAATAAGGCTTTCAGACATTGTTTTCCAAGAAAATTATTGACACTTGCTAGATAGGGTGGCATTCTAAGGGCTGGATATGGTGACGTTAGGTATTTACCATCCAAAGATTTTCATGTTCTCAGCAGTGTATTTCAGTCACTGACTAGTGACTAGTTAGTAGAGAATGAGGATGATGTTCATGAAAAATATAATATCAAGAAAACTGATCCTAAAAACCTCTTTGCAAGTTAAGATGAAAATCATTCTTACATGAAAATAGACAACAAATTAGCCTTCAAGCAGCAAGCAACTATATGAAAGCCAACAAACCTTGAAAAAATAAAAGCGCCTTGAAAGATAAGTAATCAGACTACCATGAGCGATGTGTATGTCAACTATAGCTATAAAAGGGAACTTTTTCTTAACATTGGAAACCCTAGACTGAAATCTATTAAGGGCCCACTTATTTCCAATTCAAAGCAATCAGTTATAATACAAATCAATCTTCTAAGCTTCCTTTGAGCAGTGATATGTGTTACCTAAGCAAGTCTTAAGAGATCAACTTGAACAGAATCAGGCTGTAATTCCCTACATGCAAAGCTACATGAACTGGGTCAGGCAGCAATCCACTTCTATGAAAGCTAACTCTAATCGATGTCATCATCACACATCAGTTGCATTTACATAATTATCAAAGAAGTTGAATGATAAACCTGCTATGATATACAAAGCGGAGATTCACAATCATGGGGGAACACGAGAGAGAGAGAAAAACAATTTGGTAATGGGCAGATACAACCTTCAAAGTACATGTAAACACCGTCCTTTCGGCGCCAAGGCTTTCTCTGACGGACAATGACGGCGGGCATGACCTTCTTCCGGAGGTCAGGCTTCCCCTTCTTGACGGTGGCCATGACCATGTCCCCGACGCAAGCGGAGGGCAGGCGGTTGAGCCGGCCCTTGATCCCCTTGACGGAGATGATGTAAAGGTTCTTAGCCCCGGTGTTGTCGGCACAGTTTACCGTCGCTGCCACCGGAAGACCCAGAGACATCCGGAACTTGTTCCCTGCCGTTCCTCCACGTCCTGTAAACTCCAATGCAGCAGATCTAAATCAAACACAAACCCCAGCACGACGGAGAAAAAAAAAGGGAACGAATTACCTCGCTTCGACATCTTGGAGGTGCAGAGCTGACAACGCCGCTCTCGGAAGAAAGCAAGAAGCTCTAGGGTTTTGGTTTGTGGGAAATTAAGCGGCACCCCTTGGGTGTAAGAAAATGGCGATTGGGTTTGCATTAAAAATGTAGCCCAATCATTAGACCAGTAAATCTAACGGGGACAATAGATCTAAAATTATAAGAACATTTAATTTAGTATAATACATTAATATTCTAAACCTTAATTGTCTGGCCTATTAGCTCAGTTGGTTAGAGCGTCGTGCTAATAACGCGAAGGTCGCAGGTTCGAAACCTGCATGGGCCATTTTAATCAGTTTTCCCTTTTTTCCTCATTTTCCGATATATTTGTTGACGGGCTGCAAATGGGCCTTTACGCAAAATTAGCGCTCTTAGTACATGGGTTGCTTCTTCCCCTTAAATTATATAGAAAATTATATTTCTAATAATGTTTTGATAAATTAGTATTTTTTTTCTCTCTACTACTATATACAAAAAAACATGTTATTACATTTTTTTTATTAGCTATCATTATGGAGGAGGAAAATATAAAAAAAATATTGAGTATCTATTATAGTTAGCATCAAGCTCAACAAATAACGTTTGCATCTTCAAGGTCAACAAACAGAACTATAAAGGAAATTCCATTAGAGCGAGAGCTGAACCAAGAAAATTACTCACGTCGCTGTTCTCATCTCATTCACCATGTTTGAATACATTCCTTTTAAAAAAAACTCGATCATTTTTTTATAATTGAATTAACTACGTTAATTGCAAGCTGGAATAGAATCAGAAAATCATAAAATGTAAAATAAAGGCATTATAAAAATAAGTAAATTGATTCTTTAAATCGGAAAAGTTTGAAATATACAAAGAAGATTAAAAAAATGCGAAAAGCTATAAATAGGAGCATCAACTAGCCTTTCCTTAATCCGACAAAGAACCAGGCTAGCTCGGCTGAGGAGGGAAGGGATGCAGATCTTCGTGAAAACCCTAACTGGGAAGACGATCACCCTCGAGGTCGAGAGCAGCGACACCATTGACAATGTCAAAGCCAAGATTCAGGTGTTCCCTGCCTTTCCTTGGATCTCAACCTCTTGTTGGTTTCGTCTTCGTGGTCCAATTTAGGGTTTTCTTGAGCAGGCAGTACGCAACTCGGCTGCTTTATGGTTTTTGTTCTATGTTTTTTCCTGTATGCTTTTCTTTTTCAGTTGCTCGTTCCGGTTCTTCATAGCGGAGGATTGATAAAGCTTCCGCCAACTGGTATTGTAGCTTTTATGGTTGGGCTTGGACAAAGAATGCAATTCTTTGGCCGCAAAACAGTTCTCAGTCCGCAAAAACTTATGCAACGCATTATTTGATCAAGCACGCGATTTTGCAATTGTGAAATTAATGATCATACGGCATTCATCATTTGATTTTTATTCTTAGGGTTTTAGGTACGGCTGACTAACCTTTCGAGTTGATTCGGCCTGAACTCATAACGATCACAATAAAATAAAATATAATAAAATAGCATCAACGATTATTTAAGTTTGAACTTCTATGCTGATTAACCACTCTAAAAATATTCCTGAATGATCACTTATTGATGATGCAGGACAAGGAAGGCATTCCACCAGATCAGCAAAGATTGATTTTTGCAGGGAAGCAATTGGAAGATGGTAGAACTCTTGCAGACTACAACATTCAGAAAGAGTCAACACTTCATTTGGTTCTCAGGCTTCGTGGTGGAATGATGATCAAAGTGAAGACCTTAACTGGGAAAGAAATTGAGATTGACATTGAGCCCACTGATACAATTGATAGGATAAAGGAACGGGTCGAGGAGAAAGAAGGGATCCCACCTGTCCAGCAAAGGTTTGTTTGCTTTTCTGTTGAATGGTAAATTTAATGAGATTGAATCTATCTGACAATTTCAGATTTATTCTAACGTGTTAAAAATCCTCAAAAGCTCACTCTCTCTTCGAAATGGATGAGGGTGCTCATATTGTTTCTTCAAGAGTTTCCGTGAAGTGTTTTCAGAGGATTTTACTCGAATGCTTTCGTTTTAGAATTGGATTGTCGAGTGAATTGGTTTGACCTCCATTTCGTAGAAATAATAATTTAATCAGTCCAACGCTGAAAAAGTGATAGTGAAAAGATATGGTTGACAATCTTGACACCAAATTTTATACAATTTTGTCCTTAGTTGATCCACTGAACCTGCTTACCTGTTAGTGTCTTTTCATTATCAAAACAGTGCTTAGAGGAAATAAAACAGCATAGTTGTTTCTTCATTTCCTTATCATATCGTTAGAATCTCATGATCATTTTGTTAGAAATTTCAATTTAGCTATAATCTTCTACTTTGATATGTAGATAGTTCAGTACTTTTGAGACAGACAACCTGTGGAATTGGAAGTATCATTTGGGAACAAAATGTTTTAATTGTAAATATCAATTGTTAAAAGCAACCATTAAAGAAAAAAGAATTACTGCCAAAGAGACTTGGTTCACTGAATTTTTTGTGTCAAAACCTGTGTGATTATATTAGCTTATGTTTCAAATTTTGCCGAACTTCTGTATTTGTTGTCCTTGCAAGATTTTGGATTCGAAGATAAAATTGCTAGCAGAAGCTTCAAATGTAGTTGTTTCTTTTTTAATCTGAGTTACTCCTGATTGTTTAGATTTATTAAATTTCTTTTGAACTTGGCCTCCATTGATGTTTTAATGTGTGAAGTTGTTAATTTGTTACCTCGTCTGCTTAATATCTTTTTATGATGCTAACTGGATTTTGGTGCCGTTTTACTAATATTGATCTTGCTGTGGATGCCAATTGTTGGTCATTGTGTGGAGCGTCTTACATGTCAAATATAATGCTGGGAGTTTTAGTATTATTTTGTCCAATAATTACTGGGTTTAGTTTTATTTTGTCCTTATCACTGAGTTCACAGGTATCTTATATTGTTTCGGTACAGGCTTATATATGCTGGAAAACAGCTAGCTGATGACAAGACTGCCAAGGAATACAATATTGAAGGTGGCTCTGTTCTCCACCTTGTGCTTGCTCTGAGGGGTGGCAAGTATTAATTCCAGTATGCTGGGGATGTGTTATTTGTGACTCTTTTTTTTTTAATGAAGGTGTTATACTGTTATTTGTGACTTTCGACATCAAATGAGGTTGTTTTAGATATATTTTAAGATATGATAGTCTCAATCTAAGTGGCTTTGCTATTAGGCATTCTTGTATCAATGAAGTCTATTCCAAATACATACTTTAAATTTCGTGGTAATGGTACTCAAGATCATAGGCTTTGCTCTTCATAATTCTTTGACATCAAAGATATTTATTTGAAAGGCGGCGTCTGTTTTTTTCCCAGAGATTGACAAAGGAGTATTTTGATAAACCGATACACCAATTAGTAATTTGAAAAGTAAATGCCTGATTATTTAGGAAACCTATGTAAACTTGCGTTGTAAAACATACATTTAAGTTTATCGTCACTCGTGCAACATGTGAGAAGAAACAATGTTAAGGTGAGACGTAGTTTATTTTTATTTTGCAAACTATAGGGTGTAAAATAAAAAACGAAGAATAAATTTCCACGATCCTAATGGGCACACAGTTATAGGAGAGTCCAACAAGGCCTGATCATCTGTAGAATTGGAGGCCCAATTATGCCCAACAGAAACTTGCCTCAAATAAAGCGCAAGTATCTGCCCCTTCCTTTTACTAACGGCAGTCGTCGATCCTCAGATTGCGGTTTGCTTCGCCTGTTGCTTAGTTTTACCGTCTCCGAAACCCGGCGGAATCTTTGAAACCCTAGGATCGATGGGGCAGGGAACCCCCGGCGGGATGGGGAAGCAAGGACACCCTGGCGATCGTAAGCACGATGGTGATAAGAAGGACAAGAAGTTCGAGCCGGCGGCACCGCCATCTCGTGTCGGCCGCAAGCAGCGCAAGCAGAAAGGTCCCGATGCCGCTGCACGAATTCCCACCGTTACCCCCCTCTCGAAGTGCCGCCTCCGCCTTCTTAAGCTCGATCGCATCAAGGACTATCTCCTCATGGAGGAGGAGTTCGTCGCTAACCAGGAACGCCTCCGCCCCCAGGAGGAGAAGAACGAGGAGGACCGATCCAAGGTAGACGACCTCCGGGGTTCGCCCATGAGCGTGGGGAATCTTGAGGAGCTTATTGATGAAAACCATGCCATCGTCTCCTCGTCCGTCGGGCCGGAGTACTACGTCAGCATCCTTTCCTTTGTCGATAAGGACCAGCTGGAACCTGGTTGTGCCATCCTCATGCACAATAAGGTCATTCTTTTTCTTGATCGCTTCTCCATTTTAGGGTTTGTGTTAGCACTTTTTTCCGCTGTAAGATCGACGCTAACCTTTCGTATTTTTGATGAAAATTTGAGGCTGCTACGTTGGAGCATCTTCTTCTGTCGAAACGAATGATAAAGTGTCTTTTTTTTGGACCTTATTCCCTTTTGTTGGATTCTTTTAGGACTGACTTCAGATCCTCTGCTTAAATGAACACCTAGAATTGGCTCTTTCTGCAATCACTATAAATTTGTCTTTTCCTTGTATGCAAGCCGTGGAACTACATGTTCTCTATTCACTACCCCTTTCCTAGGATCATAGGGCTCTTAGGATAGTTGAGTTTGCATGAACTATTTGTTAACTTTTTATGGTCATATGGACCAGCATAACAGTAAAGGGGGTCTTGGCGCAACAATAACCTAGAGGTCACGGTTCAAGTCTCAGAAGGAGACCCTTCCCTAGGACCCGTATTGGTGGGAGCTTCGTGTACCAGGCTGCCGTTTAGAACCAGCTCAAGGCACTAGATTAAACAAAACTTGGATCAAAGGAACAAGTACGCTGGAGATGATGAACGGGTGAAGACGACCTCTCTGGTGGAGTAGGCATGGAGCTGGCAGAAGTCGAGTAAGAAGTGGGAGGGGAAGGAGAGTGTGGATAAGAAGAAAATCTTTCTTTCTGTTTGTTTTTGTTGACGGATCCCCATTCATGTTTATAACTTGAATTCTGATACTCATTGTGCTACCTTGACCCTCTAGATTTTTCTCTTTAAACCATTCTAATTACTTATTCTTCTGTGTTTTTTGATATAGTATGCAGAAGTTCATGTTTACTCGATAAAATAAGAAAATTCATTTAGTGTGTAAGCAATCATGTAATGATAAATCATTATTTTTTTTTTTCTAAAAGCTAGATTAATGGCTTTGTAAAAGAATAAAGAATAATATTTATGTAAAGCTTGTTTAAAAAGAATGTAATGGTTGGTATACCAAACATTACAAATCATTACATTTAGAACTAATTTAGTATACAAAGTGGCATTTAATTTATTTATTTCCTTATACCCTTAAAGTTTATATTCTGTAGACAAATAACTTGCCTATACAATCTTTCTTTGAGGACAGTCGAGGGTCCGCAAACTTAGGATTGCAAGATCCTATAACATATTTAAGATATTGTATCTTGTATATGCTATTTTATAATTTTAACTGCAGCTTAAGTTTAATTAAGAGCACATAGCATGTCCTAAAATGTAATACTCTATCCAATTTAAAGCAATAAGTTAGAGCAAACTATCAGGTTAGAGAAAAATATTTCCAGATGCAATGAGTTCACGTACCACATGCGAAATATTCCAAGTAACCTTATATGTGAGTATAATTCTAATCATACAATAGGTAAAATACTTTAGTTCTGTGTTTTTTATCAATTAGTGAATACATGTTACACATTTCTTCTTTAAAATATGAAAAAAATATGTAGAGAATTATTGACGAGTATCACTGCATTGTAACTGTACTACCTGTGTTTCTTTTCTTTGAAATGAAGATCTGTTTTAAGTGGAATATCATACTTTGTACTTGTTTAAACATCTAATTGTTAACAAAAAATTCATGCAAGTGTCCATATAGCTGTCACTACAAATGCACTAGCTGTGTTTGTTTTTTTTTTTTTGAAGTGAGAATCTTAACTGCCCAATATTATTATTTTTCCTGTGTATCTAGTGTTAATTAAATCAGAATGCCTTCTGCAGGTCCTATCGGTTGTTGGCCTTCTTCAGGACGAAGTTGATCCTATGGTTTCTGTTATGAAAGTTGAGAAAGCACCTTTGGAATCATATGCTGATATAGGTGGCTTAGATTCTCAAATTCAAGAAATTAAAGAAGCTGTTGAACTTCCTTTGACTCATCCAGAGCTGTACGAAGATATTGGCATTAGGCCCCCTAAGGGTGTCATATTATATGGGGAGCCTGGAACTGGAAAAACTTTGCTTGCCAAGGTGAGAGATTGTATTATTTTGATTCTGTTCATTTTTTGTGACTCACAAACTATCATGTCATTTTGCATTGCTTGGATCTTTCCATTTGCCTTTTCTTTTTATTTTTCTGTCTATGTTTTACTTTTGACCAATAATTTTGTGTAATTATATTTGCACAATTAATTGGTCTTCTCTTTGACAAATTTGCATCCCTGTCATTTTTTTATGAGTTGAATGGAATAATATCAAGGTTGAAAGTTGTGTTCTGAGTTGGGCTAGTTGTCCTCTGTCAAAAATAACCACACTGATGTTGTGCCGAGCAACACTGAAGGGGCTGGGGAGCTGCTGCAGAATGCTAGCAGCATAATGAGGAAAAGGAGGCACGGAGAACTTCCAAACCATAGAAGCATGATGTTGATGAGGAGGAAGATAAGCAGGAGAAAGAAAAACCAACCTAGAAGTTTGCTGGAGCCATCACCATTGAAATTGTTGCCTTTTGGTCTTGTCCATTTCCGGCGTTCCACCATAGGAAGGAACATAATGTCTCACCAAAACCCTTATTAGTATAATTCTCAGCTTTTGTTAGGGATAACAATACATGCAGAGATATGATTATAGGAAAGAATATAACTGTTGTAATTTATTGTAATGAAACATGGCGTCTCCTAGTTGATTGTACTCCTTTTACAAATAATTAGATTGTTGAAATTATTATACTCTTAGTCACTTTAATGCTATGATTGACAGCATCTATAACTCCTTAACCATGCTATAATGGACAAATTGCAGGCTGTAGCTAACTCAACATCAGCCACTTTCTTGCGAGTTGTTGGTAGTGAGTTGATTCAAAAATATTTGGGTGATGGCCCAAAACTTGTTCGAGAATTATTTAGAGTAGCAGATGAACTTTCTCCTTCAATAGTGTTTATTGATGAGATAGATGCAGTTGGAACCAAAAGGTAAAATTAAACGGGAATTAAAAGTCTGCACTTCTTTTTCTGTATGAGTAAAGATGATGTTATTTTGAAAAAAAAATAATCGCATTATTTTCCTAGATATGATGCTCATTCTGGTGGTGAGCGCGAAATACAGAGGACTATGTTGGAGTTGCTGAACCAGTTAGATGGTTTTGACTCAAGGGGTGATGTTAAGGTTATTCTTGCAACTAACAGAATTGAAAGTCTGGATCCAGCCTTGCTCCGTCCAGGTCGGATAGATAGGAAGATTGAATTCCCACTGCCAGATATTAAAACAAGGCGGCGAATTTTTCAAGTGTGTTATTTCTCTTGACTAATTATAGAGCTATCGTTCAATGCAATATACCTATTTGTGCACATGCCCCTATTTTTGGGACCTGCTGATCTTTTGCCATCAATTGCTTAGATACATACTACTAGAATGACACTGGCAGATGATGTCAACCTGGAGGAATTTGTCATGACAAAGGATGAATTTTCTGGAGCTGATATCAAAGCAATCTGTACTGAAGCTGGTTTGCATGCTTTGAGAGAGCGTAGAATGAAGGTAACCTATGTTTCTAGTGGTTACTATTTTACTTGAAAGTGAAAGTAAGGCGAATGTTTACAGTCTGGTGTCACCAGATGCTACTTTGTTATTCATAGATACCTTTGCTTCCATATGCGCACATGTTTTTAATTTATCTGTTAAAATATTTGCCACCTATTTCTGAAAGAGACCATTAGATTTTTTTTTCTGTTCATACCCAAGATTCCCAACCTAATCATCCTGATATATAATTGGTACATATTATTTTTGGAGATTTTTTGCAGAGAAAATTTACATAGTTATGCCTTTTTCTTCTATCTTGTTCTGATAACTGATGGTTGTAGTTTCCATCCGCTCCTATTCAAGTTTTCCAAGCCGAATCATTTACATAGTTATGCCTTTTTCTTCTATTTTATTCTGGTGGCTGATGGTTGTAGTTTCCATCTGTTCCTATCCAAGTTTTCCAAACCTAATTGATATATAATTGGTGCATATTACTTTGGAGATTTTTTACAGGGCAAATTGACATAATTATGCCCTTTTTTTCTTCTATCTTATTCTGGTGACTTACGGTAGTAGTTTCCATCTAGTGGTTCATGTGAAACTTGATTATATGTTTTTCACTAACAGATTTGAGCATACTTGCTTTAGTGGTTTGCTTTTTTTAAGATTCTGTAATGTTTAACTCCTACGTCTGGACAAGTATGTCAACTCCCAACACCTACATGGAATTCCTAGTACAGTTAGTTAATTTATATCTTTGAAAGTGAAGAAATTTAATTTTGTTAAAACTAGATATTTTAGTATGTCTTTATATTTCCTTGACTAAATAAAGTGAAAATTGTTCGTTGATGAGATGTACTTGCATTGTAAATAAAGGCTATCAAAAATTTTTGGTGGCATATTTGCTTGTTTTTGAATAAAAATTCATGTTACCTTCATGCTAGGTTTTCTTTTTATGATTGATTATTACAACCAAAAAACTTGCTTCTCTTTGGAACTCTCCACGCATGTTTTTCAAGTAATACAAAATTGACACTACATAGTGTTCATAGGGTTCTCTTCCTCTTATACACCATCTTGCCTTAGAATAATATAATCGTGCTTATCATTATAGATGTTTGTCTTGCCTGGAAGAATATAATCATGCTTATCATCACAGATGTTAGCCTTGACTGGAAGAATATAACCATGCTTAATTCACCACAGATGTTTGTCTCTCCTTTTTTCACATGATTTTCTCTTTCCTCTATTTGATTTTGTTGTATCTTGCTAGAGTGGTGAAAGTGATGGAGGCCTATCACTGAGGCTTCCGCAATATATTTTTAAGGGGCCAAGCCGAAATATTTTAGCTGTGCTTTATCCAATTATACTAATAGAATAAGCTTGTTCATATAGCACAGAAAATTTGCCAGCTGGATTCCTACATAGAATGCATTCTTTCATTATCTTGCTGAGCTGCATTCAATTGACGGGTTAATGGAATGCCAAATTGTTTGCTCTTTTTCCCGTCTGAACGTCACAGACAGTACTAGCTTATCAGCAACTCTTTATGACATCATCTTTTCCCAGGTTACTCATGCAGACTTCAAGAAGGCCAAAGATAAAGTAATGTTTAAAAAGAAGGAAGGAGTACCGGAGGGACTCTACATGTGACAAACTGATCCTCTTGGACTGGAAGGTTAATATTATTTGTTGCTTTTTATCATTCTAATTCAACCTTTTATTTATTTTTTTCATTGACCTTGATATCTGCAAATGGGTAAATAAACAGCTTGGATTTATGGTCTTGCTAGAAGTAAAATTTGGTGATTTTCTTATTCAAACTGCAAATGTATACCTTCATTTGAGAGAGACAAATCTATGTCATGGTAGTTCTTGCTGATGTCCTAGCTGCTATAGTTGATCAACTATACACAATTTGATGTCTAAGAGAGGATGAATAAGAAACACAGACTATATGGTAGACGTTACATCCTTTCTTAAACATAAAATTAACTATAGTCCATCAACTGCAGTAGAGGTTTTTTGTTTCTCATTGCATCAACTAGACATCAGGAACCAATTCTAGTACTGATTGTATGCTAGAAAAGTGCTTTCATTTCCCATGTGTTGCATCCTTTTGTTGTTAGCATAAGTGACCAATTAATCAACATTTTCTATATATATGGTATGCTTCAAGCTTAGTATGGCAAGTGAGGCCATTAGAGGTCTTATCCTTGTCTGCAAACTCTCTGCACTGGGCTATTAAAAATGTTTTTCCCATGGCAGAACAATAAATTCTATTCAAAATCATGTCTTAACATTTAAATAATTTACTTATACATGGTTTGCATTATAGAATGAAATTAACAAGGAACGAAATAGTTATTTTTAGGGATGAGTGAGAATGGAAGAGGAATATATGTAGTCTTATTTTGGTTTGTTCATGGCATGAAATTTCTTAGATATTGAATGTGTACTTTATAGCTTGGTTCGTAATTTTCATCCTCTTTTCATCATTTGGTTTGTCGAAATTGTACAAGTAATAGACAATGAATAGTCACTATATATCAAAATGTTCCAACAAGAAATATTTTGTCCAATCCACTTGGTTTCATTTGCCGCCAACTTGGCTATCCTTGTCTTTATTTAGAATATGACCTCAATTGTAGGATCCATATTGTGAAACGAAACAGCTGCAACATTCTACTTTTGTTGCAAAGAAATTTAACACCTATTGATTTCAGCACTTCGGCTGCAGGTAGGATATCCCCCACGCGTGGAGCAATGCTGTTTTCAAGGGCACCGTCCAATGCCTTACCAAATGTATTTCAAATCCGCTGAATTTTTATTTTTATTTGTAATTTGTATTTCGATGAATGAACGTATTTATGTACTTAAACTTTATGTATTTGCATAAATTTGATAAGGAAACTTCAAAAGGACCCGAGGAAAACGATCTATTGGTGTTTTTTGTTTTCAAATATTGGACCCACTGATTAATCAAATGTAGCCAAGGAACCGGAGGGCAATTCGGAACGACCATTTCGACGTTCTATTTTGAAAGCACTACTTTAGTTGGTTTGTTTGTTAGATAAATAATTGCAACTGCATTGACTGCCCTTGTGCTTATTTACATTTCGTGAAAACGTAATTCGTTCCTCTACTGAAATTCTTGAATCAAATAAAATTTTGCTTTGGAGTGGCTGGTAATTTTCTTTCTTTTAATTAAGATATTGGCAGTATCGGCGGCACGATGGTTCAACCATTTAAAATTAGTTCCTTTAATTGTTGGTTAAAAATTGATCTATTCGAATAAACTGAAAGTTAAAAAGGAAAATTTAATCGAGATGAAATCTTCTGTCCTGAAAATATTATGTCTCCATGTCTCAGCATCGATCGGACGGTTATGATATTTGTATGATGTACATTGCATCCTTAAGATGTGATTTAGTTCGTTTGATCAACATTAGGATACGAGGATACAATATTTTTGGGAGAGAGGATCTCATCTCAAATTAATCAGTAAGGGAGGCCGAAAATTAGTCTTCGGGAAAAGAAAACACGGCAAGCTTGTGCTATGTATAGACAAACTAAGCTCATATCGATCCAGAATCAATGTTCAAAATTTTCATTATTCTATGTAAAATACCAAAATAATGGTTGTTTACCTTATTCGATATAGGAAAGAAAGTACATGAGCTACTCACAGTTTTAGAGTCAAGTCGAGCTCCTCTACTAGCTCCTCTCCGTTACTCGTCTGAGTTTCCACTACAACTGGTGATCCTGCCACAACAGATGGCTGAGGAGACTGAACGCGCGTGGCGACGGGTATCTCCCTTCTCAACCTTCTATTTTGCCTCTCCTGCTTATGCGCATTCTGGTGGCCGCCTAATGCCTGAGAGCTGAAGAACCTTCGCGGGCAGTAGCTGCAGGTGAACATCCTCTCTGGATTCAACTCTGCATCCAGATTCCGGTTATCATCATTGTTAGTCCTCTTCCTTTCAAGCTCCATAGGTCCAATGAATGTTACCATTATGTGGGTAACCCATACTCATATATGCAAGGAAGAAGTAGGTGCACTAATTGATGAGCTGAAATCCTCCGATTAGACTGGGAATGGCAAAGCAATGCATAACTTCTGATCATCTTCCTCACGCTTTTAATGCGCTGCACATTTTTATCCTCTCGATGCATATGTTTTGTTTTACACTGTAGATATTCTCTTGTTTAAGAATGTGTATACACTTAACCACCCACTCAATAAAGCTCCTGGCACTTGGAAATCCACATGTCAATTAATGCCCCGCTAGTAAAACTCATGATGTTCACGTGGTTTTTATTGGTGGCAAACCCAAACCTGACTAACTTAATTGCTTCACCACAATTGTGATATGTTTTACAATCAAGTGGTTCAGTAGTCAAATTCTTATGCATTGCCATGCCAAGAATAACTACAAAAAAAATGATCTAATTTTTCTTAGCCCCAGGACCCCATTTAAACCGACAAAAAGATCATCGATCTCTGTCAACTTGAACATCTTGCAGCCCTACTTAAGCAGGTACAACGTATTAATTTAATTAGGCAGAGACGTGTAAATTGTGCTCCAAACAGTAGATTGATTTGCTACTGTAGATAATTCCATGTATCTATCGCAACTCGGAGGAGAATATTCCATCATGTCTGGTGACAACTACCGAACAAGCATCCAAAACTTGACATTCTTGAATTTCTATGTATCTCAGCTTTTGGAACAACTCCCTCGGAGTAACTTTAATATCTGCCATTTATGCACGCATTTGACCGCTGGCTGATGCATCAATAAGACCTGATCCTGTTGGGAGGATGCAATGCATGCACGAGGTTAATTGCAACCTGCCTTTAATTATGTGCCTGCCAGATTACTTTCGTTAGGGATGTTGGTTGATCCTAGGAAGATCGTATCGATTTCACTGTATAAAAATTTTATACAAGTGTCGAACTTTTCCTAAACAACCTATTGTGTTCTTTAAAAATTAAATTAGGAATCGCAAACGGAACTTAATATTATTGATTCCAAATTTAACTTATCTGTTCTTAATGGTTTAGACTGATTGGATCGCAAACGGAACTTAACACTATTGATCCAAATTCACCTATGTTATAAATTTAATTAAATATTAATTTCTAAAATTAACTTCTAGGACTGCATGGCGAGGCACATGGTGTTCTTGGGTATGGGAGCATCCACCACCGCCTAGACAAAACCTTTTAAGGCAAGTTAATATTTAATTTCCTTATACAACTCTAGGTTTAACCAAAAAGAACAATCAAATTACAAATTCGAAAAATAAAACAAAAGAAACACAAATTCGAAACAAATCCAAAAACTCTAGAATCATATGCCTCTTGTGTTTGGTATTTCCAAAAATAACTATACAAAGAAAACTAGTATGATGCGAAAAATAATTACTAGTTATACCTTTCTTTGTAAGCAAATAATCTCTTGATCTTCTACCGTATTCCTCTTCTAATCTCGGACGTTGTGTGGGCAACGATCTTCCGAGACGAGAGCCACCAAACTCCTTCTTCTCCAAGCTAGATTCGGCCACCATCAATTCTCCAAGAGAAGTAGAGGTCCGGCCACCACCACCAAGCTCCAAGGGATGCAAAAAACAAAGTCTCCTTTCTCTCCTTCTTCTCCTAGCTAGAACCGGTCACCAACAAGAGCTCCAAGAGAGGGATGAAACCGACCATTAAAGAAGAAGAGAAGAGGAGAGGTAGAACCTCTAGGGCTGACCACACCAAGGAGGAAAAGAGAGGAAGAAAAGAATACAGTAGTTATCCATGAAGACACCTCTACCCCCTCTTTTATAATCCTTGGTCTTGGAAAATAAGGAAATTTAAATAAAAACTTCCTTAATTCTTTTTCCATGAAAAGGAAAAGTTTAATTAATTAAAATTAAAATCCTTTTCTTAATTATAATGGCCGGTCACCTTCTAATCCCAATCAAGGAGAGTTTTAATCAACACAAGAATTAAAACTTCCTAATTTGTTTCCGAAAATTTATAAAAAATTTCTCCAATAATTTTTCCCTTCATGGTGGATTATAAAAAGAAATTTTATAAATTAAAATCTTTCTTTTAAACATGTGGATGATTTCCAAAAAGGAAAGTTATCTCTAAAAATTAAAATCTCCTTTCAATCTACAAAAACATCAAATCTTTTCTTAATCTTTTGTAGAAACTTATAAAAAAATATTTAATTTTTAAACTCTCTTTTAAATCATGAACATGGTTAAAAAGGAAAGTTTTCTTAAAATTAAAATCCACCTTTCAATCTACAAATAAGGAAAGATTTCAAATCTTTTTTTAATCTTTTGTAGAAAGCTATAAAAGGAAAGATTTAAATTTCAAATTCTCTTTTAAAACCATGATATCCACATAAGAAATAATTTTAATAAAAATCCCTTTTTATTTTCTATGTGGCCGATCACACCTAGCTTGGACTCTAAGCTAGGGCCGGCCACTAATCTTGGCTCTATCATTGGGTCTTGGCCGACCCTAGCTTGGGTTCCAAGCTAGCTTGGCCGACCCCCTTGGGTTGGGTAAGAAAAGGGTATGTGGTGGGTATAAATCTCTATATACAAGAGGCTACGATAGGGACCGAGAGGAGGAATTGGTTTTGGTCTCCCGATGAAATTAAGCTTCCCGTGTTCGCCCTGAACACACAACTTAACTTCATCAATAATAATTCATACCACTAAAGAATTATTATTGAACTACCGCACCAATCTCAAATTACATTTTGGGCTCCTTCTTATTATGAGTGTGTTTGTCTCTCTATGTTTAAGATGTCGAATGCCCACTAATTAAATAAGTTACTGACAACTCACTTAATTAATATCTTAGTCCAAGAGTAGTACCACTCAACCTTATCGTCATGTCGGACTAAGTACACCTGCAGGGTTTAACATGACAATCCTTATGAGCTCCTTTTGGGGACATTATCAACCTAGATTACTAGGACACAGTTTCCTTCTATAATCAACCACACACACTATAAGTAATATCATTTCCCAACTTATCGGGCTTATTGATTTATCGAGATAAATCTCACCCATTGATAAGTCAAAGAAATAAATACTAAATATATGTGTTTGTTATTATATTAGGATTAAGAGCACACACTTCCATAATAACTAAGGTCTAGTTCTTTTATCAAGTCATTATAAAAAGAACTTACCTAAAATGGTCCTACTCAATATACTTAGAGTGTACTAGTGTAATTTATTAGTCAAGATAAACTAATACCTAATTACACTACGACTATTCCAATGGTTTGTTCCTTTCAATCTTAGTCGTGAGCAACTATTTATAATTTATAAAGAACTGATAACATGATCTTCTGTATGTGACACCATACACCATGTTATCTACAATATAAATTAATTGAACAACTACACTTAACAAATAAATGTAGGTATTTGACCATTGTGATTCTTTATTTCTAAATAAATATTTATACAAAAGCTAGGCTTTTAGTATACACTCTAACAATCTCCCACTTATACTAACAGACTATGCTGCCATAAATGCTGCCATACATCTGATTCCCAACCCATCATCATGCCCATCAAAAGCTCTTGCCTTAAGGACCTTAGTGAAAGGATCTACAGGTCATCACCTGATGCAATCTAGGTGGCAACAACTTCTCCTCGTTATACGATGTCTCGTATTGGGTGGTACTTGCGCTCTATTGTGTTTACTTGTCTTATGGATTTATGTTTTTTTTGAGTTTGCTACTGCACCACTATTATTACAATAAATTGCAATAATTTTTGGACAAACCAGAAAACATATCTAAGGTCATCATGAAGTTTCTGAGCTATACATCTTCTATGGTTGCCTTAGAGGCTGCCACATACTCAGCTTCTATGGTCGAGACTGAAAAACATCTATGCTTAACACTCCTCCATTGTTATGGCTTTACCTCCTAAAGTAAACACTAAAACCCCGAGGTCGACATACTATTGTCCCTATCCAATTGGAAGTCAAAATCGGTGTAACCCACAGGGATCAAATTATCTGCCTTGTAAACTAGCATATATTCTCTAAAATACGCTTTACAGTAGTCTAGTGTCCTGGTCCTGGGTTACTTCGATATCTGCTAACTATGCCTTGAGCAAAACAGATATCCAGTCTCGTTCATAGTATTATATACATTAGGCTTCCGATAGCCGAAGCATAAGGAACTGCCTTCATGTCCTTTATATCCTTTGATGTCTTCGGAGACATTTCTTTAGATAAAGTTACTCCATGCCTAAAAGGTAGAAAATCTTTCTTGGAGTCTTGCATGCTAAAATGAGCAAGGATTGTTTCGATATATGAAGCTTGGAATAAGCACAATATTCTTTTCTTGCGATCCCTTATTACTTTGATCCCAAGAATATGTGCATTCTCCTAAGTCCTTTATATCGAATTTGTTTGGACAACCATACCCTTACTTCCGACAACATTTTGATATTATTTCCAATTACCAAAAATGTCATCTACATATAGTACAAGAAATATCACCATGCTTCCATCACACTACTTGTATACACAAGACTCATCTGGACACTGAATAAATCCACAGGTCTGGATTACTTCATTAAATCAGATGAATTAAGACCTTGAAGCTTTTCTTCAGTCCATAGACCGATTGAGCTTACATACTAGATGCTCTTTACCCTTTGCAATGAACCTCTCTGGTTGCTTTATATGGATGTTTTCTTCAAGACTTCCATTAAGGAAAGCTGTCTTGACATTCGTTTGCCAAATCTCATAGTCCTTATAGATAAAAGAATCCAGATAGACTTAAGCATGGCTACCGGCGAAAAAGTTTCCTTTTTCAACAAGCCTTACTTTGAAAGTTTCCACCTTCCTGTCTATCCATCTTTTCCTATTGTAGACCTATTTACACCCAATGACTTTTACACCATTTGGTGGTTCTACAAGCTCTTAGACTTTATTAGAATACATATATTCTAATTCTGTATTCATTGCTCTTTATAAAGATGATGCATCTTTATCTTGGAGCGCTTTGTCATAGGTCCGGGAATTAGGTTCATGTTCACCAGGGATCAAGTCCAAAGACTCTCCCAAAACATGAATATTTTAGGTTGCCTAACAACCCTCCCACTATGACGAGGCACTTTCTGCAATTGTGTATCATCTGTGATACGTGTTGGAGTTTCTTGTGATATTTTATCTTGTACAGTTGGTACTAGATTAGATGTGTCCTTTATTATTTCCTTAAGAACAAATTTACTTATGGACTTATGATTTATTACATAGTTCTCTTCTAAAAAAATGTGCATTGGTGCTAACAATGACCTTCTGATTTTTAGGACTATAAACCTCCTTTCGTTTCTCTAGGATAACCTACAAACAAGTAAACTCCTATCCAACTTATCAGTGTCTCTCATGTGCTAGACCATCCAAATTTGAATATACTTCAGACTAGGCTTACACCCATTCTGCAATTCTATGGGAGTAGAGAGTTCTGACTTAGAAGGTGTTGGTGCAAGCTGCACCAGAATCAAACCTGAGTTTTGATGTTGTCAAAGGTTCAAGTTAAGTCTTGTTATGATCTAACAAGTTGACTGAGTGTGCAGGATGTTTACTCAACCGGGAAAGTCCTAGCTGGAGGCTAGGCGGAGAAATCTTAGCAGGTCGTGGAACCCAGGTGCAAGTCCAAGTGGGTCGAGGCTTGGCAGAGTGATCGAGAGGTCTGGAGGACCGAAGATCGAAGCAAAAGTCCTGGGGAGCCGATCAAGGCTGAGTGAAAAGTCCAAACTAGATCTGGAGGATCAAAGTTTGGCAGATAAGTTGAGGTAAATAAACTGGAGGAGCGACAGTGAGGTCGGGTTCCCGAAGGGAACAACTTTAGGTCACTGATCCAACTGAAGAAACCGGGAAGGTTTCCAAGTTGAGATCAAGAACAGTTCTACTGTTCTTTTATTTCTCATTATTATACTATTGTGCTAATATTTGTGTTGCAGGTTGTTTTGATTTAACATCTGTGTTGCATGTTATTTTAGTCTAACACTGTCTTGCAGGTTACGTTGGATCGGTCGACCGAAACAGAGGATCGGTCAACCGAACCAAGTAAGATCAGCACATAAGTCAGTCCAGATCAGAACTGAGCCAGAATCGGATTAAAGCCTGATCGGTCGACCGAACTGTAAGATCGGTCGACCGAACCATGATGACTCAGCCTAGCCAGTTCATTAGCACCGATCAGCAGCAAAGGAAAGATGGGCTAATCGGTCGATCGAATCCAGAGATCGGTCGACTGATCCAATCAACATTAAAGCTGCATTAAATTAAGATCATGGCAGATTCTGACGAACAACGAAAAAGCTTGTTCGGTGGACTGAAAAAGGGGTTCGGTCGACCGAATCATTAAAGACCAGTAAATGTAAAAGATCGAGCCAGCTTCGAACTTCAGCCAGAAAGGAAGGGAGCAAGTTCGGTCGACCGAACAGTGGGATCGGTTGACCGAACCTCCAGTACATCTATAAAATCAGGCTCGAAGACAGAGGCCAGGGTAACAACTTTCTGATAAAAAATCCCTGCTCTGCAAGCAACTCGTCCTCATTCGTGCAACAAGCTACACCATCCGGAAGTGCCGACCTAAGCTATATCTTCATTTTAAGTTGTCAGTAAAATTTATTTTAAACTTGCATTTCTATTTCATTTAAGCAAGATAGTAGGGTGTGACTATCTTGCTCCATTGTACGATTTGCTTCTTTCCGAAGAATTTCGGAAAGAAGAGTTATAGTGGTTTGCTCACCGGTGCGGTCAAGGACCGCGAGCCTTCGAGTAGGAGTCAAGCTAGGCTCCGAACGAAGTAAACAAACTGTCTCTATTTACTTTCCGCTGTGCATGACTTTGATTTGAAAGAAAAGAATAGTTTTAAAAGCGCGATATTCACCCCCTCTATCGCTTCAAACGATCTATCAGAAGGTACTATGTTCACTTCCGTTTCCAGTATATATCCTCAAAACGAATTTGGTAATTCTGAATAACTCATCATTAATCTAACTATTACCATAAGAGTCCTATTCCTTCTTACTACACCATTCTGTTGGGGTGTACTAGGTGCAGTTAGTTGTGATTGAATCCTGTCTTCTGATAAGTGACTCCTAAATTCTCCCAAGAGGTTCTTGCCACTACGATCTCAGCGTAGTGTCTTGATACTTTTTCCTTGACGTTACTCCACATCAGCCTAATACTCTTTGAACTTATCAAAGCACTTAGACTTGCAGCACATCAAGTAAATGTACCCATATTTTGAATAGTTGTCTATAAAATTGACGAAATATTCAAAACTACCTTTTTCCTGAATAGTCTTAGATCCACACAAATAAGAATGAACTAATTCCAACACATCTTTGACTCTATACCCCTTATACTTAAAAACTTCTTGGTTATTCTTCCTTCCAAGTAAGATTCACAGGTTGAAAAGGTTTCCACTACCAATGAACCCAAAAGTTCATCGACTATTATCCTTTGAATCCTACTCAAGTTAATATAACCTATCCTTAGATGCCAAAAATATGATTGGTTCATTTCCGAAGGTTGTTTCCTCTTATTAAAGTTAGAAGATGTGTTATTAATTTCCATTTATTGCATCGTGGGAGTTATTGGATTATAAATTGTCAACCAACATACCAGAACAGATAACTTTCCTATTTTTCTTGATAACAAGTTTATCAAAATAGATAGAATATCTATTCTTTGATAGTTTAGAAACCGAAATCAAGTTCTTTCTAAACTTGGTATGTAAAGACAATTTTCTCAAAATCCACTTTTTATTCCTATTAGAGGATAAACATCTCCCACTGCAACAGTTGTTACTTTTGTAGTAGTACCCATGTAGACGGTGATTTCTCCTTCATATAGTTATCGGGTTTCCTGGAACCCCTGCAATAAATTGCAGACATGATCAGTGGTTCCCGTATCTACACACCAGGTACTGGTAGATAACTCCACTAAACATGTAATAACTAATGAATAAAATACACCTTTATTGTTCTTAGTTCTAAGAAGACAGTCCACCTTAATGTCCAAGTCTTATTTCTAATCATTATAATTGGGACTACTAAGTTTATCCTATAGTATAACAGCTAGGGGATTTACCAACATTTTAAATCCTAAGAATCACAAAAATATTTTGTCAAGACTAACACCTTAAAATCCTCATGAATTTTGTATGCCACGATAGTGTGGATGTATACAAAATCTCAACATTTGTAAGAGGAGGGTTATAATTTTATTATGTTGTCAACCTATCTTTATGACAAATTAATAGTTGATTTTCCTTCGGTCACACAAATAATAGCAGTGTCTCCGATGGGGAGGATACTATTAAATGAGCCTAAGTGTATACCATTACTTGATACTTAGTCCATTAAATAATATTATGCCCCTTCCGATGGAGAAGATCATACGCTCTTAATTAATTTCCTATAACCATCTAAAATGGAAGTTTGATCTAGTGATCCGCAAACAAACTCATCCGATATGGAGGAAGGCACTCAGAGCCAACGCGCAAGCTTGTTGCATCACTTACAAACCAGTAATGGAGACCATGGGATTCATATACTAATCCCTCTCCCACTTAGTTATTTATGGTGAGGAATTTTAACCTATGCTAGCATACATCACATGCACACACACATCACAGTAAATAAAAGCAAAAAATATGGAAATTAATTTTTCAACTATTATAGCTTCTTCCATCACTGTCCATTGCGTGCTACCAGCCCTCAGGTTCATGCCGTCGGGTCCATTGAGCTTCCTTTTTTCGCTGCGCCTCTAGTCCTCCGATAACACCATGCCTCGCAAGGATACGATCCGCGACAAAAATAGAATTTTTTACATATATCGATCCTATATTGCATAAAGGAATGTACATGTAATCTAGATCAAAACAAAAATATAAAATTCTAATAACTAATACAGCTCCTGCTGTATTTAATTTTACAATCATGCACACACAATAAAATGCCCTTGACATGTCCAAGAGTCCAATCACACACAATATATATATGGCATAATAGTTGGAGCCTGCAACAACAAAGTTAGCACATCCTACTATTATCCTGCCTAAATTATGTATGACATGTGCATAATCTATTTGAAAACCAAACACACAGAGGCAAACCCTAGCTCTGATACCAATTATTGGTTGGTCCTAGGAAGATCGTACCGGTTCCACTGTATAAAAATTTTGTACAAGTGTGAAACCTTTCACTACAACAAAATCGCTCATAGACATCGGTTTTCCACCGGTGTCTATTTGATTTTCGACCGATGTCTATGAAGCCGATGTTAAAAGTCTGCCATTTTAGACATCGGGTTAAAACCGGTGTAGTATCACTTAACGACACCGGTTTTCGAATCGGTTATTAACCGGTGTAGTATCACTTAACGACACCGTTTCATACACGGTGTAAAACCGATGTAATATAGTATGTTAATAACACCAGTTTTGGCAGCGATAAATGACCGATGTAATATTACTTTATAACACCGGTTTTACGTCGGTGGAAAACCGATGTAATATGTATTTTTTCTAACAGCACAGATTTGATTTTAAAACCGACAATAACAAAAAAAAAATACACAAATATTCACAAATTGTACAAATATTCTTCATTCAATAATATCCATAAAATACACAAATATTCACAAATTATATAAATAATCTTCTTACAACAATATCCATAAAATACCCAAATATTTTTTTTACATCAAAAGCTAACTAATAGATATCAAAATCAAAGTATAACATTCTGTTAACACATTAAGGTACAACTGTCTCAAATGTAATCTAGCATGCATTCAACCCACTCGAACCGCACTTCATCAATTTCAACTCTGGAGTACTTGAGATTTGTAAACTGTAAAAACACATAAATAATATATTAGTAAATCAAGACCAAAAAATGTAATCTAGCATGCATTCAACCCACTCGAACCGCACTTCATCAATTTCAACTCTGGAGTACTTGAGATTTGTAAACTGTAAAAACACATAAATAATATATTAGTAAATCAAGACAAAAAATCATAGTTGAAAAAGTAGTAAGAGCACCAGGTAACAAGATGACTAATTTGAATGCTTAAAAAGAGACCTATTCATCATTTATCTCAACCACATCAATGCTTACTTCAATGTTTGCAATAAGGATCTTCAGTGATTCACAAGGTATCAGAAAGTTGAATTTGCAGTTACAAATGAAGTAAAAGAATCATATTCAGCTGTCAAAAGATAACTAGGTCCATGCTCTTAGAGAGAACCATACAAAACAAAATGAAAGGTTTTGAACATAAAAAAAAAAAATGTTAGTCATGCCAAGACTGAGATCACTCATCTATCATTTCAACCTAATAAATTAGTTACTTTGGTTTTACAAAGTCTCTCAATTGTGTAGGAAGATCACAGAAGAATATTCCTGATAAAAGTTAACTTTCTTTAGTAGAAACAACCAATAGCGCTATAACAAATCCATGAACAGCAACCAACCATTAGTCACTAATATATGAAGAGATTGCAAATGGAAGTGAACTTAAAGAAACAAAAAGAGCAAATGAAAATCAACTAGACAGCAATGGATCCAACATAAAAAATTATGCAAAAACTAATAAATAATAATAAGGGTTACAAATCACTCCTACACAATCAACACTACACTTGCTTCCAACTAAGAGAGCCTATAATTAAACAATCAAAAGTGTACCAATAATTCTCCTTTCTGATAAATAGCTGTAATAATAAATCAAAAGCATAGCATGTTGTGCTCATATAGCTAACAATAAAAGTGAAACAAAAAAATATAGCTCTTGGGAATTAACTGACACGTATGGTAAACATGACCACCAAATCAAAGATGAAGTGTGTGAAAAATACCTTTGGTTTCTCTTCCTCCTTTGGTTTCAGTAGCTCTTCCTTTGAAATAGCTTTCCCTGCAGAAAATAATTCAGTCACTCAGCAGTCAGAAACATGCAAATATAAAACTACAAAACCGGTAGAATCTGGGCTTCCAAATGTACATGAAAAAATTTCAAATTCAATGTCGTGTCAGAGAACTCAAACCTTTTGCATCACGATATACTGGTTCTGCACTTTTACCACTCAAACTAGGATCCAAGGATGCAAATTTGGGACAAAAAAACAAAGAATAGTGAACATATATATACCAGTCGTGAAGGCATACTCAGCCGATGTCGTATCCTTTTCCCAGTCCTTCCGTCTGTGTATCTTCCCAAGAGAAGATTATCAATGCAAAGTGGATACTGCAACAGCTAAACTAAATCATCCTCAGGCAATGCTATGGAATTATTCAGAATGATACATAATGTAATCCACTACTCTGTCACTGCAGATTCACCTTTGCTCTTCCAAGGACCATTATAAGAGCACTATTTACCACATGAAACACAGCCAAAAAGAAGATCAGAATGTGCAACTGGTGCAAGCCTGTGGCAGTAATCAGTTGCTCCTTTTCCTACAAGTGATCGCAACTGAACATTTTAGTGAAAGCTTCTTAGATTTTGTTTACAATAGATTATTTTCAACCAAACAATCAGAGAATTGGAAGTTGCTGTGCACTACTCACTGGGGGGCATTCAACCACTGAACCATCAGCAGCTAAAATCCTACGCCTAGCGCGAGCAGCCGCCTTTTATTTCTGCCAGTTGACTCTGCATCAGGGCGACATGGCAGCATAGAATCTGCAACTTCCTTTGGCACGCAGATTTTCACGATCTAGTCCTGACTAAATGTCAACAGCAAGGAGATGAAGCCGAGAATCATCAACTCTGCGAAAACCACAATGGATCACAGAGTTACAGTAATTCATCTATTCCGGATACCATGCACGTCGAAAGAGTGCTCCAATTTAGGTATGAACTTTCTGGTTTTACCGGCTTTCACCTTCTCAAGAACTTCAAAAAGAGTTCTCTTTTGCCTCTTGATAAACCACTGACAACGAAGTCAAAGCAGATGTAACTGTCAGTCATATGAGAAAATGATGCTAATGCAGGACAAGATGGAGTAGCATAATTCCTTTGAAATGAAAAAGATAAGCCATTCAAGGATTTGAAGTATGAAATTATCAGGACAATTTCTCACTTGCAGCCCCAGACATTCCAGAAACTGAAAAATGATTAATCTTTAAGATATAAACTGAGAATTTATAAAACCATGCTTCCTCGTGAAACATGACTGATAACTCGTAAAGAAACCGCTTTTGCTTCATTTAATTTCTTGATGTTACTGATAACTCCCAAAGAAAAGCTAAAAGGTCCTGAACTATGGAATTTGTGAATTTTCAGGCCAGTTGCAATAGCGTCAACTAATTTACGAAAACAATTTTTTGAAATTTTGTTTAAACAGACAACATCTAGCAAGGCCAAGACAAAAGAAAAGGTAAATATCACGCATTACTAGTGTTGGTGCGGGTAGCAGAGCGTAAGCTCCCACTCCTACTATTGTTTGTGTCTTTGTTCGGTCCGGCTCCCCCCGAGGGGGCTGGGGGGGTAACGTACCGCTTAAGTGTGCCTTGCGTGTTGTCTGTCCGCGCACGGTCTTACAACTAGTACTAACCTCATTGTCAAAATAACAGATCTTAGCTACCAGTGAAATTCCTGATTATGTTTTTCCTGTGTATAGAAATACACATGATAAAAGTGTTAACTTCGAACACAATTTAGCAGCAAAAAACTGAATATTTACAGATAGCACAAGCTTAAATTCTAAACCATTTGTTCAGGAATGCATATAGGGAGGTACAAATACAATGATGATTTCATCAGGGGGAAAAAAATTGAAGCACACTTCTCCAAAAAGAAATGGCAATACAATATATAGATAGCAGACAATAAATAATCAAACAAAGTTCACAAACTTCTAGAGGTAAATTGGAACATACTAGTAACACAGAAATGAAGCATATTATAATTCAATTATAATCAATTTAAATATGTTTGATGGTGTTAGTCAATAGTTCCCCGAATTATTTGATCTAGGACAACACCAACTTGTGCCACTATGGTAAATGCCAACATCCTCCACATCTACACATCTGACGGGAGTAGAATGGAAGGGGCTCCCAAAATCTGAGCATTCACTAGCTTTAACTCAGAGCAAACAATATGAAGGCACATAATAGTGAAGACCTTGTCAGAACTATTCTAAATGACCTTGACAATTGAAGTGATTTATAAAATACTACAGTCAACTCAAAAATCTAAAGTCAACCAATGTGAGTAACTATCCCAATGTCTTATCTTAATTGGAAGAGATCGCCGATTACATCATGAACCACAAACCAAACTCAAACTATTGCAGCACGCAAAGCGTAGTTCTTTCCTTTCAATTTCTTCATAGTAATAGTAATGGACACAACGGGACTTGAAATATCAATAATAGGAGACATTAAGGAGGTAGTCAAAGAGTTTGACTTTTTACCATGTACAAAGTACAAAATACAATGTACAAAATGTGACACCAAAGTTACAATGGAGATTAGATCAAGTGGTCAATGACAAATACAAAACCTGATGGTGAATCTATTGTTGAAAGGATGAACCAAAATTGCACCAGTATCTTGCTGAACTTTCTCAGTAATACTCTCTCTTGATTGGATCGTTGATTCACTCCAGAAGATTTGACCACCATACCGCCTGACATTCTCAACCTTGCATTTTGGAGCATTTTTCGGTATGACAACATATGCTGGGATTCCACGGAGCTTTGCAGCCAAAGCCACTGCTGCAGCATGGTTACCACTGCAATAAAAAACTATATTACCGACCTAAGAAAAAACAAGAATAACAAAAAACAAAGGCATACTAAAAATAAATCACATTATTGTTTGAAATTATATGGAGATAACCTGCTGTGTGTCAAAACGCCTTTGGCAACTTGATCATCAGAAAGGGAGAATATAGCATTTGAAGCTCCCCTAATCTTAAAGGCTCCTCTGAAATAAAATTGATAAAGTTGCTAACTACTAAATATTCTGATTCTTCATAAATTGTTCGAGATAATTGCCTTATTCAAGATAGGATCTCTACCCTTTTTGAAAGCATTCACACTTGAAATACAACCATTTGGAAGCTATAGAATCTAAAGACTTCAAGGTAAGCACTGGAGTTTCATGAATATATGGAGCAATACGGACTCTCGCCTCCCTTATGGAAGCAATATCAGCAGCATAGTTATCGTTTTTCACTTGTTTCCTAAACAACCTATTATGTTCTTTAAAAATTAAATTAGGAATCACAAACGGAACTTAACATTATTGATTCCAAATTTAACTTATCTGTTCTTAATGGTTTAGACTTGGATCACAAGCGGAACTTAACACTATTGATCCAAATCCACCTATGTTATAAATTTAATTAAATATTAATTTTCAAAATTGACTTCCAAGACTGCATGGTGAGGCACATGACCTTCTTGGGTATGGGAGCATCCACCATCGCCTAGACAAAGCCTTTTAAGGAAAGTTAATATTTAATTTCCTTATATAACTCTAGATTTAACCAAAAAGAACAATCGAATCACAAATTCGAAAAATAAAACAAAAGAAACACAAATCCGAAACAAAACCGAAAACTCTAGAATCATATGCCTCTTGTGTTTGGTATTTCCAAAAATAACTATACAAAGGAAACTAGTATGATGCGAAAAACAATTACTAGTTATACCTTTCTTTGTAAGCAAATAACCTCTTGATCTTCTAATGTATTCCTCTTCTGATCTCGGACGTTGTGTGGGCAACGATCTTCCGAGACAAGAACCACCAAGCTCCTTCTTCTCCAAGCTAGATTTGGCCACCATCAATTCTCCAAGAGAAGTAGAGGTCTGGCCACCACCACCAAGCTCCAAGGGATGCAAGAAACAAAGCCTCCTTTCTCTCCTTCTTCTCCTAGCTAGAACCGGTCACCAACAAGAGCTCCAAGAGAGGGATGAAACCGGCCACTAAAGAAGAAGAGAAGAGGAGAGGGAGAACCTCTAGGGCCGACCACACCAAGGAGGAAAAGAGAGGAAGAAAAGAATAGAGTAGTTATCCATGAAAGCACCTCTACCCCCTCTTTTATAATCCTTGGTCTTGGCAAATAAGAAAATTTAAATAAAAACTTACTTAATTCTTTTTCCATGAAAAGGAAAAAATTAATTAATTAAAATTAAAATCCTTTTCTTAATTATAATGGTCGGCCACCTTCTAATCCCAATCAAGGAGAGTTTTAATCAACACAAGAATTAAAACTTCCTAATTTGTTTCCGAAAATTTATAAAAAATTTCTCCAATAATTTTTTCCTTCATGGTGGATTATAACAAGGAAATTTTATAAATTAAAATCTTTCTTTTAAATATGTGGATGATTTCTAAAAAGGAAAGTTATCTCTAAAAATTAAAATCTCCTTTTAATCTATAAATAAGGAAAGACATCAAATCTTTTCTTAATCTTTTGTAGAAACTTATAAAAGAAATATTTAATTTTTAAACTCTCTTTTAGATTATGAACATGATTAAAAAGGAAAGTTTTCTTAAAATTAAAATCCACCTTTCAATCTACAAATAAGGAAAGATTTCAAATCTTTTCTTAATCTTTTGTAGAAAGCTATAAAAGGAAAGATTTAAATTTCAAATTCTCTTTTAAAACCATGATATCCACATAAGAAATAGTTTTAATAAAAATCCCTTTTTATTTTCTATGTGGTCGGCCACACCTAGCTTGGACTCCAAGCTAGGGCCGACCACTAATCTTGGCTCTATCCTTGGGTCTTGGCCGGCCCTAGCTTGGGTTCCAAGCTAGCTTGGCTGACCCCCTTGGGTTGGGTAAGAAGTGGGTATGTGGTGGGTATAAATCTCTACAAGAGGCTACGATAGGGACCGAGAGGAGGAATTAGTTTTGGTCTCCCGATGAAATTAAGCTTCCCGTGTTCGCCTCGAACACACAACTTAACTTCATCAATAATAATTCATACCACTAAAGAATTATTATTGAACTACCGCACCAATCTCAAATTATATTTTGGGCTCCTTCTTATTATGAGTGTGTTAGTCTCCCTGTGTTTAAGATGTCGAATGCCCACTAATTAAATGAGTTACTGACAACTCACTTAATTAATATCTTAGTCCAAGAGTAGTACCACTCAACCTCATCGTCATGTCGGACTAAGACCACCTGCAGGGTTTAACATGACAATCCTTATGAGTTACTCTTGGGGACATTATCAACCTAGATTACTAGGACACAGTTTTCTTTTATAATTAACAACACACACTATAAGTAATATAATTTCCCAACTTATCGGGCTTATTGATTTATCGAGCTAAATCTCACCCATTGATAAGTCAAAGAAATAAATACTAAACATATGTGTTTGTTATTATATTAGAATTAAGAGCACGCACTTCTATAATAACTAAGGTCTAGTTCTTTTATCAAGTCATTATAAAAAGAACTTACCTAAAATGATCCTACTCAATACATTTAAAGTGTACTAGTGTAATTTATTAGTCAAGATAAACTAATACCTAATTACACTACGACTATTCCAATGGTTTGTTCCTTTCCATCTTAGTCGTGAGCAACTGTTTATAATTTATAAAGAACTGATAACATGATCTTCTGTGTGTGACACCACACACCATGTTATCTACAATATAAATTAATTGAACAACTACACTTAACAAATAAATGTAGGTATTTGACCATTGTGATTCTTTATTTCTAAATAAATGTTTATACAAAAGTTAGGTTTTTAGTATACACTATAACAAGGGAAACATACAAGCTAATCAATCATCATCGTGGTTGTCATGATCAAACTGTAGTATTTGTTCCAACTAATACACTCTAAAGTGATTCATTATGAAATCAGAGGAAGACGGACAACCGGCTAGGTAACTTTAATATTGACCGTAAAAAGACTTTAGAGTAGAGAAAGCTGGCGCCAAGCGAACCTGCATGTCAAAAAAAAAAAGAATGTAGAGAGAAAAAACATCAACAAACAGGCCAGCAAAGGGTCCCTGATACAGATACTTCGACGCTCAAGTCAGGTAAGTGATCAAGAGGAAAATGAAATGCGACAAATGGTAAAAATGAGCAATGAGATCCAAGTATATAATTTTACGTACCTGCACCTTTAGGAGGAGACCCCTTATATATATAGTGTTAGTTTTTCTCTGTGTATGAATATTGATGTATTTTTAAAGAAGGGCCGACTATTTTGGGATTTTGATAATTTTTCTAAAATAGACCCACCATTTCTGTGCTTTAAAGGGTAAAAACTTTCTTTATGCGGATTGCACATGGAATATTCCTTTGATTCTCTGACAACCATTCTACAAAATGCCAAGAAGGAATATTAGACTGTTGGATTGGTGGACCCTGAATACGCTTTGATGGTAGGTCGACCGACTCCCTTTTAACATCGGGTCAGACCTCGTTCTCGGATGGAGTCGGGTCATCTAAGGGATATTGACCATCTGAGGACTCGGCCTCTCTGAGGACTTGACCTCCCTGAGGACTCAGCCTCCGCCCGACCAAGGAGTCTGATCGGACCTTGTTCTCAGAGAAGAGTCAGATTAGCTAAGGAATGTTGACCATATTGAGGACTCGATCTCTAGTTGGCCAAGGATTCCGGTTGGGTTATATGTCTTTCATATCCGATTAAACCGTGAGGACTCAACTTCAAATAGCACTAATATGACTCAAGGTTCCATCGAGTCGGGAGGGACTCACAATCCGATCGGCTGGACCACTCGGTTGGGCCATGTTACCATGCTAGCTTCGAGTGTTGACACCTCCTTAACTTTGACAACCACATTAACCGACCTTATTGACTTTGTCCCCCACTTCGGGGACCTATCTAATTCACTGTTACAAATCTCCCATTCAAGTCTAGTCAAAGGAGGCTGCAAGCCCGACTGATTAGACATTTATGTCCTTTTGTGTTTCTCATATTCCAATTGGACGCTTGGTCCCTGATCCGTCACTTGACTTGAGATGACGTCATACTCGTCCCTTGAAAACATAGCACATCATTCACCATTAATGCTTAGTATAATGAGAACGCTTTTTATTCATAAGCATGCTTACAGCCTCTCATCATAACAAATGCAGCCTATATCTTACTGCCACGTGGAGCACGTTTGTGAAAAGAATATCTAAAATGATATGTTACTGTTGAGATTTGATGTGACCTCTAGCAGTTCAAGTTTTACGGTGTTGATTAATCCTCTCTCCTTCACTCCCATGATCAAACAACTATAGTGGGGAGCCGCTAGGGTTTTTAAGGTTTACAACCTTTGATGCAATTTCTATCATTTTCTTATTTTCATCTTTGTCTTCTTCCTCGACTTCTTCTTCAACTTCCGTCATTGCCGCCAGTGATTTTTTTTATGTTTCATCTTTCCGTCGTAAGTTCGTTTTCACCCCTTTTCTATTCACTTTTCCTGTTCCTCATGGCCACTGCTCCTCCCACCGCCGTCCATGGTCTCTAATACACTTCTACCTCCTCTGACTTCAACGACGGGGAAGTGGATTAGATGTGACTTACTTATAATCTCCCCCACGACCACCACATCATCATACCCTCTGGTCATGATTGCCCCCACCTTCCCCTTGCTAGCTACCTAACTTTCTTTAAGGATCAAATTTTGGGCGGCCTTCGTTTCCCATTACACCCTTTTTTTTCGAAGTCTATATATATTTCCATATTCTGCTCCAACAGTTAGTCCCCAACTCCATTAGATTACTGTGTGGAGTCATCATCCTCTTCCATTTAACAGAGTCCTCTTATACCCCGAGTCTTCCATTATTTTTATTCTCTCAAGAAATCTGAGTCAGGTGTTTTTATCCTCTAAACCCAAGCAAACTCTATTTTCTTCGATAAAATGTCCACTTCCAACAAACGTTGAAAGTCTCATTACTTTTACATCCAGTCGGTTCCTCTAGTATCCTTCCAGACCGGCTGATAAATGGAATTGCCTCCTTCTCTAGACCTAAGTGGATTCTGCTGGGAGCCGGTCTACCTCACTGTTTCTAGTCAATTGTCTGATCTAAAGTTCAACATTCACCAACTACTCTTGGAGGGTGTTTTGTCTATCTTCGGACTCATCCCCTTCCAAACTAGGCTGCTTGACAGTTTTAGTGAGAAATTCGACCTCCCTCAACTGTTGTATCTGGCTAATTTTTTCTTCTGTTTTGCAACTAAAACTATATGGATAGCCTGCCTAGGGATTCCACCAAGTTGGACGATGAAGAAATGGACGAACATGGTGAGGCTGAACTAGCAAGCCGTGGACTTTGGATGGTGGGCTCAATCGAGGAGCCGACAAGTGAGGAGGGTGTTAACTAACTCACGGGGAGTGACGCGGTCGTTAACACTGAGGAATTGCCGCCTCCTTGGTTTTTTATGATGGTCGTAGAAGTTCCCTCTGAGTCCACTGCCTCCGACGAGTCCCTGCTTCAATGTCAACGTTGTAAGAGACGCTGCTCAGCTACACCCATATAATAAACTTCCACCGTAGTGCTAGCACCTCTCCCATTGTTCGAGCGGGGAGAGAGTTCCTCGTCAATTCCTCTTGAACTCGGAGCTGACTGTCAGACTCCTATTTCGTCTGAGCAGACACCACCATACCCTGCATTATCGGCCGAAACGATTGTTGCATTATCAATTTCCTTTTTACTTCCTCTGTCGATTGAACCATCAGGGCCACGTTCAAAAATATACTCGACACCCAAATCAAAGTCTAAGTCCAAGTCTAGCTCATAAGGCTTGTGGCCCAAGAAAGTCAGCGCTACACTCAGGCTGTCTTATCACGAGTGGCTTTGTGCAAACCCCTTCAAGCCACTTGCCCCCAATCACCTGATAAAAATATAAGGCCTGTTGGCACATACTTGGACAAATTCTTGAGCACACACAACCGAGTGCTCCCTAGAGGAGCTGGTTGATCACTTCTCTTAAGATGTCACAGGAGTAAACTTTCTCCACTGTTGTATAATATTTTTTCTTGTGTGCTTCGCTTTAATTTATCATTTAGTTCGTCAGTTCTGGGTGACTAGCTTGTCTCTTTGCCAAAAGATGGCTGAGCTAAGTAATCATTATCGGACCCTGAAGGGCTCAATGAAAGGAGCAAGAACTTCTCAGGGCTCCTCCGAGCGACTTCGAGATGAAGTGGCTCACTTAATGAAAGAGCTGGAGAGCCAAGCCGAGCTACTGCTGAGACCCAATCGGACCCTTATTGAATAGAAGGATACAGGACTCAGCTAGGCGTGGCAAATATACAAGCTCTAGAAACAACTACAGACTTCCGAGTCCCGCATGTGATCGGAGACCACTCAGAAACTATGGGTACCTAAAGAACACTAAAGACCAAGCCCTTGCTGGGAAGCTAAAAGAAATAGAGACCACCCTTACTTCCGAGCTGGTCGACAAAGCTGCCAAACTGACTATTAAGGGCCTTCTGCTTGAAGAGAGACAACGTACCTTGTATTCCAAGGACACTGAGATGGAGGTATTAAAGGCCGAGCTGGCAGATTACAAGGCTAGGGAGTCCGAGCAGCTAGAAGCTTACAAATTGGATTACTTGCGCTATCGGTAGTTCAATATATTGCTTGATCAACGTACCTCAAAGATGTTTGGCTATGTTGTGGAAGGAGCCATGAAGCAACTTAGGGAAGCTAGCTATCTGATAGTGGACATCCCCAAGAATTTCACCCGCCACCAGAAGATTTTGGAGGACATTTCAGATGATGCTTTCTTGGACTTCACTTAATATTCTTAGGAGAACTTTTTCCTCCAGGGTTTCTTCCCCTTTTCCTTGTAAAAGTGTCAGAACATGTGTTACTTTACTATATATATTCTTCTACTACTTTTTAGCTTTGCTTTTTTTCCTTAGCTTTGTGTCATACATTTTTTTCTTGGTGTTGTGTCAATTTATGCCCACAATTTATTCTAGTAGTGCTAAAATAGTTGTCGCACAACTAAGCATCACCCTGACTGATCAAAAACCTTGTACTTTAGTGGGTGCGTGTAACCCTTGGCAAGGTGGCTATCCGCTGACCTCCTTTCACTGTCTTATTAGAGGTTTATTGATGAAATATTGACTAAGTGAATAATAAATAGATATCCCTCGAGCATTTCGACCTTAATCAATTTATCCAACCCATCGACTGAGTGGTGTTGAGAGAGCGGTTGAGTGGCGTCGAGAGATCGACTAAATGTCACAAAGTGAATGATTGAATCATGCCAAGCGAGTGGCTAAATCATGCCGAGTGAGTAGCTGAATGGTGCTGAGCGAGCGGTTGAATCATACTGAGTGAGAGCGGCTGCATGGTGCTGAGTGAGCAGCTTCAGGATTTCTATATAAATGTACGGAGGACCCCACCCATGACTTGGTGTTAGGTTACAAGAGTTGGGAATTGAACCTCCAACTGACTAGTCAAAAGGAACAGGGAACCTCGTTTATAACTCGGCGCTAAGGCATGAGAGTCTGGAATTAAACATCCAACCAGATGGTTGAAGGACATAGGAAAACCACTTATAACTCGACACTAAGGCTCAAGAGTGGAATTGAACCTCCGATTGGATGGTCGAAGGGCACGGGGGAACTTTCTTATAACTCACCACTAAAGTTTGAGAATTTAGAATTAAACCTTTGATTGGATGGTCGAAAGGCACGGGGAAATCTGCTTATAGCTTGGCGTTAAGGTTCGAGAGTTTGGAATTAAACCTCCAATCAGATGGTCGAAAGGAACAGGGAAACTCGCTTATAACTCGACTCTAAGGCTGAAGAGTCTAAAATTAGACCTCTGACTGGATGATCGAAGGCAATAGGGAAACCCGCTTATAACTCGATGCTAAGGCTTGAGAGTCTGGAATTAAACCTCTAATTAGATGGTCGAAGGGCATGAGGAAACCTACTTATCACTCGGTGTCAAGGCTCAAGAGTATAGAATTTAACCTCCGATCGGATAATTGGAGGGTATGAAGAAACTCACTTATAACTCAACGTTAAAGCTCGAGAGTCTGGAATTAAACCACTGACCAGATGATTAAAGGGTACGGAGAAACTCGCTTATAACTCGGCACAAAAGGCTCGAGAGTCTGAAATTAAACCTCTGACTGCATGGTCGAAGGGCACGGGGAAACCCACTTATAACTTTGGCATCCAAGCCTAAGAGTATGGAATTAAACCTCCGACCAGATGTTCTAAGGGCATGGAGAAATCCACTTATAACTCGGTGCTAAGGCTTGAGAGTTTGGAATTAAACCTTTGATCGGATGGTCGAAGGGTACAAGGAAATTCGCTTATAACTCGACGCTAAGGCTCGAGAGTCTGGAATTAAACCTCCGATTGGATGGTCGAAGGGCATAGAGAAATCCGCTTATAACTCGGCACGAATGCTTTAGAGTAACCTTCAACGCTTAAAACTTAGCATCCAAGCCCAAAAGTCTGAAATTAAACCTCCTACCGGATGGTCGAAGGGCACGAGGAAACCCACTTAAAACTTAGCATCCAAGCCCAAAAGTCTGAAATTAAACCTCCTACTGGATGCTCGAAGAGCACAGGAAAACTCATTTATAACTCGGCATTAAGGCTCGAGAGTTTGAAATTAAACTTTCGATAAGATGGTCGAAGGGCAAGGGGAAACTCGCTGATAACTTGGCACACAAGCCGAAGAGTCTAAAATTAAACCTCTGGCCAGATGCTCGAAGGGCACGGGGAAACTGACTTATAACTCGACGTTAAGGCTCGAGAGTCTAGAATTAAACCTTTGATTGGATAGTCTAAGGAACGGAGAAATCCACTAATAACTTAGCGCTAAGGCTCGAGAGTTTAGAATGGAATTTCTTGAGCTGAATTTGCCTGCATTCATTAAGCGTGAATATTCAACGGGATATATAAACGCATTACAAGTCTATTCTTAGGTCAGATAAGATTAGAGATGATTCATACTCTACGATTGATCCAAGTTTTTCCCTTCAACGTCTTGAAGAAAGTTTGAACTCGAGGCGAGCTTCTGCACTACCTTATATGGTCCGCCCTATTGTGGCTCCAACTTACTAACATCCTCGACTGACTTGATCCGCTTTCAAACTAGGTCACTCACTTGAAAAAATCTTAGGATGACTCTCCGATTATAATTTTGCTTCATTTACTGGTGATAAGTGTTGGTGCAACATCCCTCAGGTCAAGGATGACCTGGTTGACCAAGCCTGAGTCTTGGTTTGAGTTTCGATGTTTGACAATGCAAGGTTGATTGAAGAAGAGTCAAGTAGGTCAGGGATTGACCGGATATTTGACTGGGAAGTCCTAGTGAGTGAAGTTAGGCAGGAGGAAAATCCTGGTGAGTGAAGCCAGGTGAAAGACCTAGTGAGTGAAACTAGGCAGGAGGAAAATCCTGGTGAGTGAAGCCAGGTGAAAGACCTAGTGAGTGAAGCTAGGCAGGAGGAAAATCCTAGTGAGTGAAGCTAGGCAGGAGGAAAGTCCTGGTGAGTGAAGCTAGGTGAAAGACCTAGTGAGTGAAGCTAGGCAATTGGGAAAGTCCTGGTGAGTGAAGCCAGGCAAGAGAAATCCAGATGGGTCAAGGTTGACCAGACATCTGGTGAGAGTCCAAGTAGGTCAAAGGGATTGACCGGATACTTGGCACGAGGAAGAAAAGTCCAAGTAGGTCTTAGGGAGTGACCGGATACTTGACACAAAGAGAAAAGTCCAAGTGGGTCAAAGGGATTGACCGGATACTTGGTGGGGAGTCTTGGCAGGTCAAGCGAGTGACCAGATGCTAGGCATGATATACCAACAGGTCAAGGTTGACCGAATGTTGGTTTGAGAGGCTTGGGACTTGGTTTTGGGCAAAAACCAAGAGCTGGATCGATCAGTGGATCGATCCAGAGGCGAATCGATCAGTGGATCGAACAGAGAGCCTCTGGATCGATCAGTGGATCGATCCAGAGGTCCCAATTGATCAGCCGATCGATTGGGACGCTGCTGGTTCGCGCGATAAGCGCTGGATCGATCCGTGGATCGATCCAGGCATTTTCTCCAGAGTACAGAGGCGCTCTGGATCGATCCGTGGATCGATCCAAAGCCTCCCCGATAGATTGGGAGTTTTCGAATCGATCGGGATCCGACCGTTGCGTCGTATTTGAGCTGCAGGCGTGCGATGGCTGCAATACATCCCTTCACCGATTCATTCCAGATTCATCACAGCTCCTCCCCAGCACTCTCTAAGCTCCTCACCGCCAGTTCTTGAAGGTTCTTGGAGGTTCATCCAAGTCAAGAGGCGAGTTGCAACGAGAAGAAGAAGAAGCTAGGGTTTTTACTGCATCTCTTGTAAGCTTTTGCGTATTCTTTACTACCCTTTCTTCTACTTGTATTGAGAGTCTTGTAGGGCTTCTCCGCCTTCGGTAGTTACCGAAAAGGAGTGTTTATTAGTGGAGGTGTGTGTGTGTGCGTGGATCCTTGGACTAGTCACCTCTTGTGAGGTGGATACCAAGTAAAATCCTATTGTTAGCATTGTTGTAGTTTGTTTCTTTGTATTCCGCTGCGCATCACTTTGAATAAACGAGCAACGCCGACGACGAGCACGCGAAGAGCTATTCACCCCCCCTCTAGCTACTTTTCGGTCCCAACAAGTGGTATCAGAGCGAGGCCGCTCTTCACCGGAATCATCGCCGGAAGGGTCAAGCATAACAAGCAAAGCTAGAGGGTGAAGAAGTTGGAGCAAATTCATCAAAGTCAAAGAATTCAAGAAGCTCAACTTCAAGATGCAATTCCAAGATGGACTTGGATTTGATACAAGGGTGGCTCCACCATACACATCCACAAGCTTCGATTCTTGGAGATCAAGAATTGAAAATTTCTTGATGATGGAGATAGAGCAATGGTTTGCTCTAATGGAAGGTTTTAAGGCTCCAAGGAATTCAAAGGGCAAAGTTCTCAAAAGGAGTAAATGGAGCCAAGAACAAATCCAAAGATGTGAGGCCAATGACAAAGTGACCAAGCTTTTGGTCAATCTACTGCCGAGCAACATCTTGGAGAAAATTGGAGAAGTTGAAGATGCCAAAGAGCTATGGAGAAAATTGGAAAAGGCTCATGAGATCCCCTCCACTGTACCTAACCAAGAAGAATCCAAAGAGGGTGACTCATTGGAGCAAGATCAAGAGAAGGACTCCGAAGTTGAGAGATGCTCAACTTCCGAAGAAGAGGAAATCCAAGAAGCTTCATTCTCAAGGGGGTGTAATCAAAAGAGCAAGGAAGGAGCATATTCCTTGTTTCATGTACAAGAGGATGAAGAAGAAGGTGAAGCCTCCACCTCTAGGATTGACAACTCTTGGTGACACCGGATCAAGAAGAAGGAGAATCCTCCACATCCGGGTCAAGAGAAGAAGAGGATGAAGAAGCTTCCACCTCCACAAGTCAAGATAAATCAATTGGAGGGAAATCGAATTCGGATCAAGAGGAAGCCTCTACATTCATATCAAATGGAGGAGCAAGTGCCACCCCTACACAAGAAGGTATAAATAGTTCAATTAATAATAAGAATCATATTATATGTTTTGAATGTAGGGAACATGGGCACTACAAAAGCAAGTGCCCTAAATTGGCCAAGAAGAAGGGCCAAGTGGCACCTAAGGGCAAGGAGAAGCCAAAGGAAACCATCCCCGGAACAAAGAAGAGCAAGGAGCACATTGTGTGCTTCTCTTGCAATCAAAAGGGGCATTACCGGAGTCAATGCCCTAAGGGGAAGAAGATGGTCAAGGCTCAAGGAGGAAGCTCAAGTCAAGGGGGAGCCTCTAAGGTAAAAAGGAAGGTAACTTTTATTGAGCCTACCCCTTTACATTATGGTAAAAAGCATGCTAGTTCTAACTTATATCATTTTAATGCTATTTATCATAAGAATAGAGAGCATGGTAAAATTAAGGAAAATAATGTGGCTTACCATGCTAAAACTACCACACCTAGGATTAGGAAGGTAGATAAAAATCTAGGCAATCACACTAAGGACCTTAGCTACAAGCCTAGAAATAAAAATGCTCATAAATTTAATGGAAAACCAAAAACTAAGGACTTAGTGATAGAAAATCAAGTCTTGAGGTCAAGGCTTGATAAAATGGAAAAGACCCTAAAAAGGATGAAAATATCCTAAAAGGGCAAAATGAGTATAGCCTAGGTCTAGGAGCACAAAGGTCATCTAATGGCCATAGGGGTTTGGGATACAAACCAAAGGCTAAGAAGGATGTAATCTCTTACCATAGGGTTCCATATAGTTATGGAACCAACCCTAGGTCAAGAGGTCAAGTCAAGGATACAAGGGAAGATATCCCTAGAAGTATCTTTGCAACCAAAGTGACTAAGACTTCTAAGAAGTCTAAGAAAGTCACTAACAAGGTCACAAGGGAGGCTATCCTTAGAGTTGACCTAGAAAATGTGACCAAGGCTTCTAAGAAGCCCAACATGGTCACTAGGAAGGTATCTAGGGAAGTTATCCCTACTGAGTACCTAGAGCATCCAAGGAGCACCAATAGGTGTTGGGTTCCTAGGAGCATCTTCTCTACCCCATAGATGGGTTAGAGAGTGTCAACTCCGATTAGAAGGGTAGTTAACCCAACCTTGAGGAAATTGACACTCAAGGAGCAGTTTCAAGGTTTTTGTTAACCTTTGAAAATGAAATGGAATTATCATTTACTCCTTGGAAGAGTAAAATGTGTCAAAATTTGAGAAGTATTAATTTTATTTAAAAAAAAATGGCAAAATTAAGGAAAACATAAGAAATACCAAGTTGGGATTTTGGTATTTTCTTAATAATTTAAGGCAAATCTAAGCCTTAAATTAAAGTGCTTCTCTTGTGGAACAATGAAATATGCCAACACTTGGGGAATATGCTTAATTTCACTTGGTATAAAGTAATAAAGAGAATTAGAAATGTCAAATTAGGTTTTGACACTTTCTTGAAGCACTTTGGGCAAATCTAGGGTTTAAGTTTTAGGATTAGCTAAGCCTAAGGATACTTAGATAGATAATCTAGGTATATTTTATTTATGCTGAATCTTGCCATGATTGTTTGCCCATTATATGTCATGACATCATGTTTATTTTTGCACTCATACCTTATTATGAAAATACAAAAAATATCATGTCATGTCATACATACATCATGTAATTATAGGAATCTTTTTTTTGAAAGTTATTTCATTTTGATGTATGCCATAGCATAATCATGCATTAAGTTTAATTCCTTGTAATTAAGGACAAATGGCATTTAACAACACTTATTAACAAGTGACATCCTGGGTGGATGTCTAATATCTCTAAAATGCCTAGATAGATATGCATGATCCCTAGAATAGGGCAAAACCAAATTTTACATCTCACAAAGACCTATAAGATGACTTGTATGTGTTTTGTCCACAATAGATACAAGTGAGATGTTAGGATGATGAACAAAACTCAACATGTTGATTTAGTGCATTCTTTTGAGTTTTAGGTTCATCAAAACACATAGTTATGTGTTTTCCCATCATTGGGAAAGCTAATGTACAAGTCATGTGCTTTAAGCCCAAGGAATGTGATGGGATATTGGTTTTGAAAATTATTTTAAAAGACTTTTGGAAAACCTTGGTGAAGGCTATCTTTTGATAGTAATCACCATTGAATAGTTAGACACAAACTTGAAGAAAACGCTAAAGTTTTAGCAAGTTTTCAAGCTTGTGTCAATCTTTGAAGATATGATATATTTTCATAGAAAACTATTTTTCCATGATAAAGTATGCCCTAAATAATGTCTACACGAAATTTCATGATTTTTGGATTTTTGTAGAATTTTCTAAGGGTTTCTGAAGTTGGCTGAATTTGAAATTCAGCAACTATCAGAGCTCCGATCGATCCATAGATCGATTGGAGTGTCTGAATCGATCAGTGGATCGATTCAGAAGGCAATTCTAGCGAGCAGAAGCTCGCTAGATCGATCAGCCGATCGATCCAAGAAGACTGAATCGATCGGTGGATCGATTCAGCAGGGTTCAATCGATTGGAACCTAACTCCAATTGATCGAAGATGCTGATTTTGACTGGGAAAGCTTATTTTCAGCATATTGAACCTATTTTAGTCTAGGTAACCATTCCTAACCCCTCAAAATACATTTGTATACATAAAAAGGGTGTTTTCGTGTGAAAAACAAGGATGGATTGGTTAAGGAAGGCTAAGTTGAAGTTTAGGTTGAGGTTTGTTTCAAATTTTGAATATTTGAACCTCAAAACTTCTATAATTGGGTTTCCTAAAGTTTTAGGGATTCCAAGTCATTGTTGGTGCAATGACAGAAGTTACCACCATGTCTTTAGGGGGAGGGACTCTTTAAAGACATGAAAATTTTTTTTTTTTATGAACCTTGGAAGGTGGTTAACCTTCCGTTAAGAACATGCTCAAGGTTGAGCGTTTGAACTTTAATGGGGAGTGGATATCCTCATTGTTCAAGTGGCTTCAAGTGGATAATGCTCAAGGATGGGCATTTGCCTACATTGGGGGAGAATGTATGGTTAAGGATAATGAAGGGTATGGGACCTTCATTATCGTGTTGATCACAACGAGTGAGGTTGTGAACAACGATGAGCAACTCTTCAGGGGGAGAGTTTTCAACAAGTGAATTTGTTGATGTGTGTCCAAAAATGGGGCATGGTTTGATGTGTGCCCAAAAATGGGGCATGGTTTGATGTGTGCCAATAGGGGGAGAATGAAAGGGAGTAAGTTAGGCTTTTATCACCTAGAGGGAGCTTGCCGTCTTAGGGGGAGAATGAAGGGCTTAACTTATGTATTCATTACCTAGTGGCATGAAGAAGGTTTAGGCTATGGGATTAGCCTAACTTACATGTGGTATTGTAAGTGATAGTGTTGGTATTGTCAAACATCAAAAAGGGGGAGATTGTTGGTGCAACATCCCTCAGGTCAAGGATGACCTGGTTGACCAAGCCTGAGTCTTGGTTTGGGTTTCGATGTTTGACAATGCAAGGTTGATTGAAGAAGAGTCAAGTAGGTCAAGGATTGACCGGATACTTGACTGGGAAGTCCTAGTGAGTGAAGCTAGGCAGGAGGAAAATCCTGGTGAGTGAAGCCAAGTGAAAGACCTAGTGAGTGAAGCTAGGCAGGAGGAAAATCCTGGTGAGTGAAGCCAGGTGAAAGACCTAGTGAGTGAAGCTAGGCAGAAGGAAAGACCTAGTGAGTGAAGCTAGGCAGGAGGAAAGTCCTGGTGAGTGAAGCCAGGTGAAAGACCTAGTGAGTGAAGCTAGGCAATTGGGAAAGTCCTGGTGAGTGAAGCCAGGCAAGAGAAATCCAGATGGGTCAAGGTTGACCAGACATCTGGTGAGAGTCCAAGTAGGTCAAAGGGATTGACCGAATACTTGGCACGATGAAGAAAAGTCCAAGTAGGTCTTAGGGAGTGACCGGATACTTGGCACAAAGAGAAAAGTCCAAGTGGGTCAAAGGGATTGACCGGATACTTGGTGGGGAGTCTTGGCAGGTCAAGCGAGTGACCAGATGCTAGGCATGATATACCAACAGGTCAAGGTTGACCGAATGTTGGTTTGAGAGGCTTGGGACTTGGTTTTGGGCAAAAACCAAGAGCTGGATCGATCAATGGATCGATCCAGGCCTTTCCCAGCGAACAGAGAGCCTCTGGATCGATCAGTGGATCGATCCAGAGGTCCCAATCGATCAGCCGATCGATTGGGACGCTGCTGGTTCGCGCGATAAGCGCTGGATCTTTCCATAGCACAGAGGCGCTCTGGATCGATCCGTGGATCGATCCAAAGCCTCCCGATCGATTGGGAGTTTTCGAATCGATCGGGATCCGACCGTTGCGTCGTATTTGAGCCGCAGGCGAGCGATGGCTTCCATCCCTTCACCGATTCATTCCAGATTCATCACAGCTCCTCCCCAGCACTCTCTAAGCTCCTCACCGCCAGTTCTTGAAGGTTCTTGGAGGTTCATCCAAGTCAAGAGGCGAGTTGCAACGAGAAGAAGAAGAAGCTAGGGTTTTTACTGCATCTCTTGTAAGCTTTTGCTTATTCTTTACTACCCTTTCTTCTACTTGTATTGAGAGTCTTGTAGGGCTTCTCCGCCTTCGGTAGTTACCGAAAAGGAGTGTTTATTAGTGGAGGTGTGTGTGTGTGCGTGGATCCTTGGACTAGTCACCTCTTATGAGGTGGATACCAAGTAAAATCCTATTGTTAGCATTGTTGTAGTTTGTTTCTTTGTATTCCACTGCGCATCACTTTGAAGAAACGAGCAACGCCGACGATGAGCACGCGAAGGGCTATTCACCCCCCTCTAGCTACTTTTCGGTTCCAACAATATGCTATCAACTGAGCGCTAGCTTTATCTCTGGTTTCGTTTATCAGATCGAGCTCCATAAGGCACCGATCAGAGTTGTCTTCATCATACAGTTGCTTTTGATCGAACTCTAAGCCGACTTCAACCGGGATGACTGCTTCTCCACCATAAACTAGATGGAAAAACATTATACTTGTGGCTTCTCGAGGATTAGTGTGATAGGACCACAACACACTGGCAGCTCATCCACCCAACTTTCTCCAACATAATCTAGCTTAGTCTTGAGTCCCTTGATGATTTTCCTGTTAGTAACTTCCGCTTGACCGTTACTTTGAAGATATGCCACAGAGATGAAAGCTTGCAAGATATCATAACTTGAGCACTATTCCTAGATTTTTCCAACCCTAGAACTGCCTTCTATTATCCAAAATGAGCTTGTAGGAAATTCCGAACCAATATACGATGTTCTGCCACATGAATTTCATTACCATCTGCTTAGTTATTTTTTCCAGCATCTTAGCTTCCATCCACTTGGAAAAATAATCAACGACCACAAAAGGAATCTTTTCTGAGCAAGTGCTATCAGGAAGGGTCGTATAATATCCATCCCCCATTGGTCGAACGGGCATGAAACATTTGAGCTCTTCAGCAGTTTTGTAGGGTGGTGCTAGATGTTCAAATACTTTTGACACGATAAACAAGTGGCTACCATCCGAGCTGAGTCAGCTTGCAGAGTGGGCCAAAAATATTCGGCTAGCAAAATATTCCGAGCGAGCTAATGGCTTCCCGAGTGGCTTCCACAAGAACCTTGATGAATCTCTTGTAAAATATACTACACATCATTCAACCTGATACATCTGAGTAGAGGATGAGATAAAACCCTCTTATACAAGTGATCTCCAACCAATGTGAACTGACTGACCCTTTTCTTGATCATATATGATTTTTTGGGTCAGTAGGTAAACTTCCTTATTAGAGGAATGAAATTAACAACACTCTCCAATCGTTCTGTAATTCTAGCTCGGCCTGCCATTCAATGTAAGCTATCAACAACGTTTGCTCCACAGGCTTGTCTAGAGTCCAAGGGATTAAGGAGCTAGCCAACTTGGCTAACTCACCAGCCTTCTGATTTTTCGCTCATGGGACTTTCTGCAAGGCCACTTCTTGAAATTTTACTTTCAATTTCTCAAAGGCCTCTGCGTACAACCTTAGTTGTTCACTATTGATAGGCCTGTTCAACCGATCGGTTAACCGGTTTATCGGTTCTGGTTAATTCTGATTTACCATGATTTATTTAAAACCGATTAACCGATTGATATCTTATCAGTTCTACCGGTTCCGGTTGAACCGGTTCTTGTCGGTTAACCGGTTCCAACTGAGAATCGATAAAATTTTCCCATTTGTAAAGATCCAGCAGCAATACTGTCATCCAGTTAGTTCTAGATCGACTTTCTTCTCTTTTATCCTTTTTATTTTTAGATTGACTTTCTTCTCCTTTCTTTTGTAACATCTTATTATTGAACTGACCTGCTTGATATATGCCATCTTTGAATTGCATTGAGCTCTGACAAGTACATGGTATTTTGTTATAATCCATTAGCACTGAAGAATATGAAGAGGACACGTGCATAGAAATCAGATTGGTCTCAAATCATTTTCAAACCGGAAATCAGATTGGTCTCAAACCAACTGTTGGCGTCATCTGACAACGAAACTATCATGCGGCCGGTGTACGCGAAGAGAGGAAACAGGAGGAATTGAAAGAGGTGACCTGGAGAGGAGGAGGGAGGAAGGAAGGAAGGCTGAAGATGATCCGCTCCTAGTTTTATTGGTTTACTGGTTAAACCGATAAAAACAAATCCAAAATCGGGAATTAACCAGTAATCCGGTAAAAATTAGTTAATCGGAACCGGTTAAAATCGATTAACCGATTAACCGGTAAACCGGAACCGGTAAACCGGAACCGGTAAGCTACCGATTTCGGTTTGCCAGTTTTTTTGCACTGCCCTAACTATTGATCTCAAAGTTTCATGACAACTACTGAGCCACCAACTGAGAATCCAACATGCTTCGTGTTGGTGCGGGAAGCATCCGACGATCGAACCTTAGTTTTGATAATGGCAAAGGATTCAAAGTTAAGTTTGTGTGTGATCTAACATGTTTGAATAAGTGTTTCAGGAAAGTCCTAGCTGCGGTTAGGCAGGTGAAAAATCCTAAGGGGTGGTAACCTTAGGTCCTAGGGGGCGGTAACCCTAGGTGAGGGAAAACCCTAAGGGGCGGCAACCTTAGGTCCTAGGGGGCGGTAACCCTAGGTGGAGGAAAACCCTAGGGGGCGGTAACCCTAGGTCCTAGGGGGTGGTAACCCTAGGCGGAAAGTCCAGTCGGTTTGGAGGACCGGACTGGCATCAGGTAATCTCTCCTGAGGGGAGTAGGTGAGGACGCGTTCCCCGTAGAGGGAACAGTAGGCGTCGGGTCGACCTAGGGTTTCTGGTTGGGAATCCGAAGTCAGACTCGGACAGTCCGAAGACTGTCAGTTTTTCTTTACTATGTTTTATCAGATTCTAACACTGTCTTGCAGGGTATTTGCTCGGACTAACCTTGTTTTGCAGGAGAGGAACTTGCTGGAAAAAGGTGGTCCGGGCGCCCGGAATGGATCCGGGCGCTCGGAGGTCCGGGCGCCCGGAACAGGTCCGGGCGCCGGGGACCAAACTTTATCCCCTGCGCGACTTCACCACGTGGAGCAACCTAGTTGGCTGGCCACGTCACACTCCAGGCGCCCGGAACCTCATATAAAAAGAGGGTTGAGGTGCAGCTTCAAGCACAAGAATTCTAAGCTTTCTTCTGTGAAGTGCTGCCAACGAGACGACCTTGAAGCGCTACTACTCGACGTCGACAACCCGAAGCTCAGACTCTTCGATCTTTTGTTGTCGGTATTAGTTTACTTATTGCATTAATTGTAATTCAAATTGTAATCTTTCCGATATTATAGTTGTTGCCCATCGAAAGCGATCAAGGACCGCGGGCCTTCGAGTAGGAGTCGCCATAGGCTCCGAACGAAGTAAAACATCTGCGTTTGTTGTATTTGCTTTTACTTTCCGCTGCGTAACTCTTTTACGATTTCTGAAAAACGTTAAAATAGCCACGAGCGCTATTCACCCCCCCTCTAGCGCTTTCGATCCATCACTTCGCGGCTTACAGACTGGCTAAATAATGCTTCGTGCTCTGCTTCATTATTAGTTGCTTGATAATATAGTTGAACGAATAACTACAGCCTGTCTTAGCAGGGTGATATCATAAAAATTCCCACCCCACTGCCTTGCTGAGTGGGTGATCCATCCACATAGATTTTTCATGTTTCTTTTGGTTCCAGGTTTTGTATTTCAATCACAAAATCGGCTAAGGCTTGAGATTTAATAGTCATTCAAGGTTGATACTGTATGTCATATTCGCTGAGCTCCGTAGTCAACTTGATTAATTTTCTTGAAGCTTCTGAGTTGATGAACACTCGACCTAAGTGTTATTGATTAATACTATGATTGGATGAGAGAGAAAATAGGGACATAACCTCCGAGCAACTAAGACTAGCCCATATGCTAACTTTTTAAGAGCGGTGTAGCGGCATTCAACATTTTTCAATAAATAGCTTAAGAAATACATTGGTTGTTGTTCTTTATCCTCCTACCGTGTTAATCCAACGACACTTACAGTGGCAGACAAGTACACCTACAATGATTCGTCCACTATTGGTTTAACAAGTACAGGTAAGGTGGACAAGTAATCATTCAGTTCCTCCAGCGTTATGTCGTACTTGGCATCCCATTGGAACTTGGTAGTATGACGGAGTATTTTGAAGAAGGGTAGGCTCCAATCAGACAATCTCGAAATGAAACGGGACAAACGTTGAGATCTGTCCAGTCAGCCGTTGCATCTCCTTCAAATTCTGCAGGGGAGCCATATCCCGGAGAGTTTGTACCTTGCTTGGGTTCATCTCAATCCCCGTATATCACTATATAGCCAAGGATACACCCACTCTTGGCTCTGAACAAGCATTTGCTAGGGTTGAGCTTAAGTCCATACTCTCTCAATGTTCGGCAAGTTTCATCTCTGTCTACAAATATATCATCTGCTCTAAGGGACTTGATCAGGATATCATCCACATACACCTCTATGTTTCGTCTGATCTACTTTTGGAATACTTTGTTCATAAGCAGTTGGTATGTATCCCTATATTCTTTAGTCCGAACGACAAAACATTATGACAATAGATTCCTTAAGCAGTTATGAAACTAACATTCTCCTGATCCTGCTTGGCCAATGAGACTTGATAAAAGTCCTGATATGCGCCCAACATGCATATTAGCTCACAACGAGAGGACGAGTCCACCAATTGGTCAATGTAGGACAAGGGATAACAATCTTTTGGACACGTTTTGTTCAGATCCTTGTGTAAGTACCCCAAGATAGTTTTGATGTGATCAACCAAGTCATGTTAGGTCCTATTGGTATTTAACCCCTATGTCTAAGTATGCATGAACTTAGGAGCACAGGAAGTCGAGCGAAAGATGCAACTAGTGAGAAGGACGGTACGAGAGAGAGCCGACAGGCTCGGTGCGTCCAAGGGACGAGGTGCCACGGAAGGGTACGCGGGCAGACGAGAAGGAGGTGCGCGGTATTTTCGAGGAACGAGAAATCGGAGTGGAAGGTTGCTTAAAGGTCAGAAGTTGGGTTTGGATGAGCCCTATTCCGGATGGCCGAGATTACCCAAGCGAGAAGAGACGAAGCGGAAGACCCGGATCCAAGTGAGAGGAGCTAGAGCAAGAACCCGGACCAAACATTTAACATAAAGTTAACTTAGCTCTGGGTACCCAGACTTGGTCCGGGCTCTTGAACCATGAATTTCATCCCGATCATGTTCGTCGCGATCCATTGCGACGGGGATAAAGTTTATCCCCTAGAAGCGCCTAGAACCCTTCGAGGCACTCCGACCGGAGCTATAAATACAACCCTGGTCCCAATAGCAAAGTAGAACACTTGTAATTGATTCCCTTTGAGTTTAGCTTTGCATTTTGAGTGTTTTAACTGCTGTAAGAGGTTTCTTCACCTAAAGGAGACACTTGTAAGCTTTTCATCTTTCTTAGATTACAACCTCCTCAGTTGTAACCAAGTAAACCTTTGTGTCTCTTCCTTTCTTTTTAGTTTCTTATTTCTTTTATGCAAGTGTTGATTATTAAACTATAAAGGCGAGAAAGGTATTTTTCTATTTTTATTGTGCAAGTTATTTACCTCCCTCTAACCGGTCGCCAAGGGACCAACAAGTGGTATTAGAGCGGGTTCGCTTCAGGAGGACTAACCGCCGAACGAAGCACACGAAGTGGCAGGACCAAACATCTATTCGCCGAAGTTCAAGGGGGAATTTGCGAACTAGAAGAAAAAATGGAGGTGTTTTTTAAAATATATTTTAAATTATTAATCATTATGAAATATGATTTTGTAACCCCGAAAGACAAAGAAGAATATCAGTGGACGAAGAAGGAGAAAGCTGACTTCATGGCAAACAGCAAAGCAGAGGTTCATTTGCTTAGCGTTTTACCACCTCAAGAAGTCAACCATATTGGAGCCTACGAGTCAGTCAAGGAGCTCTAGGAGAAATTTCTGGAACTATACGAAGGGACCTCAGAGGCAAAACTAGTAAGACAGGACCTGCTCCAGAACTAAATCAACAACCTTCGATTAGAAGAAGGCAAAACCGTCGCACACCTCTACTCAAGAATCAAGGAGTTTATCACCAGACTCACAAATCTTAGAGAAAAGGTAACCAACCGAGATTCACTAAGGTACACACTTGACGCATTTCCTAGGACTTCGGAATGGTCGTGTAAAATATGGCGACAAAATAATAATTAAAAATAAGATTATTTGAGAAATAATCTTAACGGAATTTTTAGGAATTTTTGAAAATTTTTCTGGATTTAATTGGAGCTCGTATGACGTATTCAGAGGGGATGTACTAATGGGCCCAATAACGACCTGTTTGGAATACCCGGAAGTGGGAATTGATTAAGAGGTTTATCTACGGTTAAATTTTAAAAGCCTAAGTTATAAAAGCTGGATTTCCCGATTTTCCCTTGAGCCCTCAGCGCCAAACCCCTGCCTTGCCCTTGCCCTTGCCCTTGCCCGTGCCCTAGCTCCCCACACGGCGTCGGGCTTCTTCTTCCCCGAGCCTCTCCCTCTCGTGATTTTTCTCCCCAAAGCCACCGCCGACTCCATCCCTCTTTCCCTCTCTCGAGTTCTCAGACGCCGTCGGCGTCTCCTCCTTGCACTAGCACCCGAGACGCCACACCACCGCCGGTCACAACGAGCCACATGGTCGCCGGTCTCCTCTCTTCCTCACACGCGAGCACCACGGCAGCGCTGATCTCCTTCTCTCCCTCACTCGGGCATCACAGCTGGCGAACTCACCCCCAACGGAAGCCACAGCCGTCGATTCTCTCCTCTCTGAGTCGAGCCCTAATTGATCCAGCAAAGCAAGTGTACTTCCTTGTAGGTATGGGTAGGACCTAAGGTGTTCGTGCTTGTCTATGATATGTTCGGTTGCCTCGGATTTTGCCGGAAGTACACAATCCCATGTTTTCGTTGGACTTTCTTGTGAGTTATGCGCATGTATGTACGATTTTCCTCTAGAGATCGGTTCTTGTGCTCGATTTCCTTCTTGGCTCATATATTGGTGGGCAGGTTTAGGAATTGGGAGGTTTTCTTATGTAGGCTGGTAGGTGTTGCGGTGGTTGAGGTTATACTGGTGAACCATAAGTTTTGTTGTCTTTTCTTTTCCAATAGTTTGTGTTTTAGTTGCTGGACTCTTTTGGATTTAATGAAAGATTTCGCTTGGTCTTATAGATGTCGAGTTTCGGTGTTCTTGTTTTCTTTTGGCACCGAATTTTCTAGGATAGATTCGGTTGGTAAAAGTTCATTGATATTGATTTTGTTTCTGAATGATGGGTTGACCCTATTTTATTTCTGCTAGATTTGGAGGTTATGGTTAGGAATGGAATGTTAAGATTGTTAATTCTTGATAGGGGGTGAATCGAGGTTCATAGTTGGGTTTAGTTAGATGTTGTTTATGAAATTAGCTAAATTGTACATCACGTGATTTGCAGGACGTTGATTCGAGACGAGCGTCACAACGTGGGTTTTAATCTTATACGACCGACGGATAAAGGCGGGTACTTCTTGCCTTGCTTCTTTTAGTACTTTGACCTTGGTGCATGAACTATTTTGGATAAGAAATTATTTTTACCTTGACTCCACTCTTATTTTCCTGCATTTGATACTTCCACGCGACCTTTGAGAAATTCGTTTTCATATCTATATAGTCTCTTGTTGTTGTCCATGATCAGTAGCAGATACTAGATACCATGTTTGTATACTTTGACTGTTGTTTATTTATGTACTATATTGAGCATGTTGGCTTCATGTAGCATAACAAAATTTTTACTTATATTTGTATGTTGATTGTTGCATTTGGTGCATCATGTCATGACATGCATGTCAACGACCAATTCTCCCTTACGGTCGAGAGAGTCGTTGACCAGGGCCGCATCCTCGGCCACTCAAGAGAGTGGTAGCTGGAGTTGATACCGCTTGTCCTGTCATGCCGTACTCGGCCACTCATGGGTAGTGGTAGCTGGAGTTACGAGCAGCAGGGACCCCCGTCGCAGATGTAGCTAGTTAGCTACTATGCAATTGTCACTGACCCGGCCTCTCGACCATACAGGGGTCATGGTGCAGAGAGGTGGGCGGGAGTGACCATCCGTGCATACGCTGTTTGTTATTATACTTGCTTTGGCTGCTGCTGTTTATATATACTGTTATTGCTTACTTACTGCTGTTATTCACGTATGCTGATATGCTTACTTATGTTGAGATATACTCTCATTGTAGATGTTTAGCCATTGGTTTATTCATTGAAAATTTATATATACCTTGCTTATTACCTCTGTAGCTATGAACAGTACTATAGCAAATTAGTACTACTTCTGACCTTCTATTACTAGCCTAGAATATGGTTCCAGGTATGAGTATTTATTATGATTTTATTTTAGTATTTGCTATTTTCCTTATGAGACTGTATACTGTTGACACTCTCTATTTGTATGTTATGTTCATGCACTATCTTTCCTTTACACGCTGAGTTCCAATACTCACCACCTCACAATTTGGTTTTCTTTCGCCAGGTAACAGGTAGATGATTGAGAAGTTGCTTGGAGAGTCTCGGCTGCCAGTCCCACGTCACACTCGAGGATAGTTTCTTTTTGGGTTTTGTTATCGTTTGGGTGATATGTTGATTTTGTGTATTTTTTGCTTTTCAATAAGTCGATGTGAATTTTGGAGTCAAGTCTGGTGATTGCAGGTATTTTTGTTAGTGTCGTTGTTGGTCTTACGCTCGTATTATTTTGTGTTTTTCGCTATATTTATTTTGTTCCAGCCGTGTGGGCTATTATTATACTGTGTGGTTGTGTGTTTATTTCTTTGTTGTCCAGCCGGGTAGACTGAGTATATTAAATTGCGTGGTTATGTTGTTTTTATTGTGTATATATTCCAGCTGAGTGTGGCTGATGTATATTTTGTATGTAGTAATGCTTCAGATTGTCCCCCGTACAGGGGAGATGTTGCCGAATTTTTGTCTGGCAGGGACTCATCTGGGGCGTGATAGGTCGACCTTAGTAGATGCATATTTCATCTCTAAGGATTTAGAGGTAAGCACTTTAGAAGAACCTTTTTCAACTTTTGAAATCCATGAGTCAAGATGTGCAGGTCTAAAGAAGGAATCAAGGCAAAACATTTCCTTAAAAGCAAAAATGGACGAACCAAATTCTGAGACATCACTTAATGATGACGAAACGATGTTAATGATAAGGATATTTAAAAAATTATTTAAATCCAATAAGCTTAATCAAGTATAGGGTAAGAGAAGAAAAAGAAAGGTAAAATACTACCACTGTAATGAAGAAGGGCACGTAAAGGACAACTACCCAAAATTAAAAAGCAAGGACAAGAAAAAGGACACAAGCACGGACAAGAGACCAACCCAGAAAAGACACGATAACCTAAAAATGACCTGGGACGAAACCTCATTAGAATAAAAAATCGAGGTCTACGCCGGAATCACGCTAATGGCGTGTCACCAAGAAGAAGAGGACGAAGCAAGCTCTTCCGCAATAAGCATCAAGAGCATTGATGAAGGGGGAGTAATATTAGAAGAGAGCAACTCTACAGGGGGAGTTTCAAATGCTGAAATCAACAAGATAAGTCAGGTATGATCCTTACCGTCTAATAAGCTATTTAAATTTATAAAGTTTCTAACTAAAATGTCTTATAAATTAGAAATTGAGAATAATAAATTACAAGAAGATTTCGAAAATTCAATAAGGAAAATGATGAACTAAAAGAAATTTTAGCAACATTTTGTCGACTAAAAGACTTTGATAAAAAAAAATGAAAAACTGAAAGCAGAAATAGAGAAATTAAAAAATCATGCATGCTCAAATAGTTAACATGTTAGAAAATACAATGGATTAAATTGACACTTTAAATAACATAAGGGTCAAATCAAAAAAATATCATAGAAATATATTTCTAAGAAATTCTTGATTAATCCTGTATAAAGAAATCTATTTTGGGTTTCAAAATCATATGTAAATTGACTATTTTTTTGGACTTAGAGCTTTCAGAAAGAAAATTAAATATTTAATTTCTTTAAATGACTTTATCTAGAAGTAGTTGTTGTTGTCCAATAACCAAGAAGGCCTAGTGTCTCGCCACAGCCTGGAAGTCAATTATTAAAATAAATATTTAATTAACTTACTATGAAATATTTAACTAATGCTTTAAATTGTTTGTCAAAATTTCAGTTAGAAAAATTCTGATCATTAAAATCTATTTAACAAAAATCATATTTGTTAGAGTTATTTTAGCAAATTTATTTTTCTATGAAACTTTATCTAAATAATTTTTAAAAATTTTTCTGTTAGAAAATTTTTATGAATTAGTTATCAAAATGTTTTTTTTTTTGCTTATAATTCAACTTTTTGTGAAAATTTTTTTTGCCTGCACGACCCTTGTTAAAATTTTCAACAATTAAAGGATTTTTTTCAATTTTTTTTTTCAAAATCTGTTTATAAAACTAGAGTTTGTGAAGCTTAACCTTTTATATTTTTTTTATTTTCCCTTAGACTTTAAATTTAGATTGTCCAAAGTCATTTTAAGTACCCTATTTAATGTGATCAAAGGAAGAGAAGAGAAGATTAAGTCTAGTGGGAGGGTAATTTAATTTTTATACATTATTGAGTTGTAAATTTATTACCTTGTTATTTCCTTTTTATATTTGTTTACCCTAATTTAACTTGAGTTGCTCACATCAAAAAGGGGGAGATTGTAAGTACCTCAAGGTAGTTTTGATGTGATTAACCAAGTCAGATTAGGTCATGTTGGTATTTAACCCCTGTGTCTAAGTGTGCAGGAACTTAGGAGTACAGGAAGTCGAGCAAAAGACGCAGCTAGCGAGAATGACGACATATGAGAGAGCTGACGGGCTCCGTGCGTCCGAGGGACGTGGTGCAGCGGAAGAGTACGCGGGCGGACGAGAAGGAGGTGCGCGACATTTCCGAGGGACGAGAAGCTAGAGCAGAAGATTGCTTGAAGGCCGGAAGTTGGGTTTGGGTGAGTCCTATTCCGGATGGCCGAGATCACCCAAGCGAGAGGAGCCGAAGCGGAAAATTTGAACCTAAACGAGCGGAGCCGGAGCAAGAACTCGAACCAAATAGTTAACATAAAGTTAACTTAGGTCCAGGCACTCGGACTGAGTCTAGGTGCCCAAACTATGAATTTCATCCAGATCACGTTCGTCGCGATCCGTTGCGATGGGGATAAAGTTTTATCCCCTTAGAGGCGCCTGGAACTTTTCCAGGTGCCTCGACTAGGGCTATAAATACAACCCTTATCCCAGTAGTAAAGTAGAACACTTGTAATTGATTTCCTTTGAGTTTAGCTTTGCATTTTGAGTGCTTTAACTATTGTAAGAGACTTCTCTGTCTAAAGGAGACACTTGTGAACTTTACATCTTCCTTGGATTAACAACCTTCCAGATTATAACAAGTAAACCTTTGTGCCTCTTCCTTTCTTTTTAGTTTCTTATTTCTTGTATGCAAGTGTTAATTATTAAACTATAAAGTCGAGAAAGGTATTTTTTTTCTATTTTTATTGTGCATCCTATTCACCCCCTCTAGCCAACCGCCAAGGGACTAACACCTTAAAGTCCACACAAATGCGCTATTTGTTCTCGAGTTTGGATACTAGGATTACGTTGGCTAATTAGCTCGGGAACTGAACCTCCTGAATGTACCCGACTTTCAGCAGTTTATCAACCTTCACTTGGATGATCTTGTTTTACTTGGCTCCAAAGCCTCTCTTCTTTTGCTTGATAGGTTGAGTGGCTAGGAGGACATGGAGCACATGTTCCATAACACTTGGTGAGATGCCAGTGATCTCCTAAGGCGTCCAGGCAAACACGTCATTATTACACGTTAGACACAATTATATTAACCTTGAATTCTGGGCTTAGGTCGATTGTTATTTGAGTGGTGGCCTTCGATTGGCTCGGCTGGATCTGTACCTCTTCCTTCTCTTCATAAATTAGTATTGGGAGGTTTCATGAATGACATTCACCTCCAATCATTAGATCTTCAGAGCTGTATGAGATTTGGTTTTGATTATATCCACCTAGCACTCGCGTGCTACTAGTTGGTCCCGCTTCACCTCTCCCACCGAGTCATTGACCAGGAACTTAATCTTCTGGTAGAAGGGGGAGACAACTACTCAGAACTCATTTAGCACCAGTTAGTCAAAATCATGTTGTAGGCTAAGGGCACATCCACCATAATGAAAGTCGATCGGTGGGTCCTCATCAGGGGCTCCTCCTGCAAAGAGATAGCCGATCGAATTTGTCCGATCTATTGCACTTTGTTGCCGATGAATCCATACAGGGGTGTTGTCATGGGTTGAAGTTCACACTTCTCTATTTACAATTGATCGAACGCCTTTTTCAATATGATATTGACAGAGTTTCCAGTATCCACAAAAGTACGATATATATTATAGTTAGCTATAATAGCCTTAATGATCAAGGTATCATTGTGCGGTACTTCCACCCGTTCTAGGTCCTTAGGATCAAAGCTGATTTTCGACCCATATGCCTGCTCTTGGCTACATCCAATTACGTAAATTTCCAGTCAACGAATGTGTGACTTTCTGGCTAGGTTGAAATCGTCGTCGGTCGGACTACCCACTATCATATCTATGTCCCCTCGAGCGGCATTTATGTGGTTTTCTTCTTGACGAAGGGGCTCGACTCGGACAAGGGTCGAGCTCTATCTTCTCGGTGTTGGGGTACTTGCCAGGGTTGATTGACATCTCGGATGTCTCTTCTATGTGGTCTATTTGGAGACCACAATAGCATCTGAAACTCTTGGTTGGTTGTTCAACACCTCCCCTGATTGTACCTATAACACTCCTGAGTGCTTTGGGTTATGGTTCGGTGCTAAATATAAAATCCCTGGACCCATTGATGGGGCTCGACAAACAGGACTCGATCGGTCTCCACATGTTGGACCATGTTTGGCCTTTGCTCGTGAGAATGCGGCAGGGGGCCCGATCAGGGTTCTTTGTGTGGAAGAGGAGGAAGAGGAGCTTGGCATTTTGAGGTAGTGATAGGAACTAGTGTAGCTACCTCCTTCTTCTGAGTGGACTAAGCCTCCTCCATGTTGATACACTTGGTCACCCTTTTTAATAGATTGTCAAAATTCATATGGGTCTTCTTGATTAGGGACTGAAAGAAATCTCCATCTGTGAGCTCTTGGAAAAAAGCACTCACCAAAATTTCTACAGTGACTAAAGAGATGTCTATAACCACTTGGTTGAACTATTTAATATATGCCCTCAGTGTCTCCTTAAGCCCTTTCTTGAGGAAAAGTAAACTTAGTGTGGTCTTGTGGTACCTTTGGCTGCTGGTGAAGTGGTGGAGGAACGCCTTACGAAAATCCTTGAAGCAGCAAATGGAGTTGGTCGGAAGCCAGTTAAACCATCTTTGTGCAGAGCGAGACAGGGTAGTTAAGAACACTCAGCACTTGATGTCATCCGTGTATTGGTGAAGGGTAGCTGCATTTTCAAATTTAGCAGATAGTCCTCCAAGTCAGTTTCTCCTCCATACTCCTTGATCGCCAACGGTCAGAACTGGCTTGACAATTTATCTTCCAATATTTCCAAGGAGAATGATATACTTATCTACTCAGGTGAGCTACTGGCATTAGAGCTTTCCCCTTCTGATTATCCTGAGCGGATGTATCTCCAAAAGTTGATCCTTGGGGCCTCTCCGCTCAACCCATATCATTGAAGGGCATGCCAAACAACACTTTGTGATATGCAAGCGGGGATGAGGACATGGGCTGAAGGTTAATCGGTTGTGCAGGTGCCTGCATGAAGCCGACTAGAGGAGGAGGAACCGATGGGAGCCTAGTTAGCCCTTCCACTCAGGTCCCTCGCTTGGTGTACGGGCTTGCCATCGATATAGCTGGGTCGTTCAACAAAGGATATTTGGCTATTGCTTGCTATTATTGCACCAACTTTTATGCTCTGGTAGCTACAAGTAACTCCAAGTCCTCTTGTGATAAAGAAAGTATTGTGAATCGTTTAGCTTCTTCCATCTTTGCGTTTCAGATTCAGGTGAAGTTTTCACAGATGGTGTCAAATTTGATCCTGTTTGAAATTGGAGAAGACAGACAGCTTGCTAGGTGGCTTCGACGTTGACTGTGAAAAGACTTTGGGTTGGAGGAAGATGGCGCTGAGTGATCCTGTGTGTCAAAAAAAAAAGAATATAGAGGGGAAAAAATGTTAGCAACTGAGACAAGGAGGGGTTCTTAGGATAGGCACTTCGATGCTCAACTCAAGCAAGTGATCAGGAGGAAAATGGAATGCAACAAATAGTAAAAATTAGCAATGAGATCCAAGTGCATAATTTTATGTACCCACGCCTTTAGGGGAGACCCTTTATATAGTGCTAATTTTTCTCTGCGCATGAATATTGATGCATTTTTAAAAAAGGACCGACTATTCTAGCATTATGACAACTTTCATAAAATAGACCCACCATTTTTATGCTTTGCAGGGTAGAAGCTTCCTTCGTACGGATTGCACAGGAAATATTCTCTTGATTCTCTGACAATCGTTATACATAATGTTAAAAAGGAATATTAGATCATTGGGTTGGTAAACCCTAAATACGCTTTGATAGTAGGCCGACTAAATCCCCTATAACGTCCACTCATACCTTGTTATCAGATGGAGTCGAGTCATCTAAGGGATATTGACCATCTTGAGGACTCGGCCTCCTTGAGGACTCGATCTCTGCTCGACCAAGGAGTCTAGTCGGCCCTTGTTCTCGGACAGGGGTCGAGGCTACTAAAGAATGTTGACCACCTTGAGGGCTCAGTCTTTGTTGGGCCAAGGAGTCCAGTCGGGCCGTACGTCTATCATATCTGATCAAACCAAGAGGACTCAGCTCCGAATGACACTAATATGGCAACTGGTTCTATCAAGTCGGGGGACTCACAATCCAATCGACTGGACCATGCTGGTTGAGTCATACTACCGTGCTATCCCTGAGTGTTAACATCTCCTTAACTTTGACCGCCACATTAACTGACCTTATTGACTTCGGCCCCCACTTTGAGGATCGTACCCTATTTGTCGTATCATAAAGGATAATGCATGGTAGCCTCAAGGTCAGGGGAGGCTCCAGAAGGGGGGGGGGGGGGGGCCCTCCCCTTAAATAATTTGATATGAAATAGTAGAGTATTATAGTAATAGAGTTATAGCAATAGTACCTATTGGATTGAAAAGAACGCTAGAGGGGAGGGGGTGAATAGCGATCGTTGAAAAATCATTATCAAGTCAAAGTATGCAGCGGAAAGTAATACCAAAAATAATACTAACACGCTAAGTTTTACTTGGTTCGGAGCTTTCGTCGACTCTTATTCCAAGGCCCGCACGTGAGAATACTTTCGTTGGGTAATCCACTAATAGTTTACAAAAGTGTTACACAGTAAGTACAAGAAAAGTAAAGTTACCGACAATAAGGAAAATAAAAACTGAGTCACAGGTTGTCGGAGAAGCTTTACAGCGTCGTAGGAGCGTCTTTGGAGCAGCGCACAAGAAAGCAGTTGCAGAGAGAAGTTGTTATTTTTGCTCCTGGTGGAAGGCTTCTTATATAGAAAGTTTTGGGCGCCTGTATCATGATATTAGCCATCCAATCAACACGCTCCAAGCTGGTGAGAAAATCGATTTTGGGCATTTCAGGTGCCCAGACCGCTTCCGGGCACCCAGATCACTCCAGGTGCCCGGATCAACTTTTCCAGTTGCTTTTATTTCCTACAAAATAAAGTTAGTTCGAGATAATAAAACTTATCCTACCCTACAAAATAAGTGTTAGTACAATTATAGTCAAGGGTAGTAATTAGATATTGTTTCCTCGAGACCAGAATCTAGTCAAGATCTTAACTTAGAATTTTCAAATGGATCTAAGTTGGATTGACGCTTATTGTTCCCTCAAATGGGGAATGCGTCCTCACCAAGTCACTCTCCTCCAGTGACTTACCTTAACTTACCGCTTTGCCAGACATCATATCAACCCGTCGACCTGTCTGAACTTCATGTCAGCTATCCAATCAGCCCATTAATCAAGTTGGACTTCGTGCTAGATATCTGGTCTGCCCATCGACCTATCTGGGCTTCATACCAGCTATCCAATCAACCCGTCAACCTAGCTGAATTTTTTACCAGATATTCGGTCAGCCCGTTGACCTATCTGGACTTCTCCTGCACACTTAATTAAATCATTAGATCACTTTAAATCTAACTTAACTTACTTTGTCATTCATCAAAACCTGAGTTAGACTGTTAGTGTAACCTACACCAATAATCTTCCCCTTTTTGATGCAATGACAACTTGGGTTAGGTTAGAAAAAAATAAAATGCAAAAATAAATGACATGATTTTTAAGTTAGTCTTGTTTTGATGTTATGCTTGGTATTTTGCTAACTTAATCCACCGAACTCTCCCCCTTTGACATTCATCAAAAAAATAGGAATAGACAATACATGGAAAAAATTTGCTAAGTAAAGTAACCAAAAAAACTTCGACAATAGAAAATTTTTAGGGTTACTTGGGGGAGTTGAAAATAGCTTTAGAAAATAAGTTAATTAACATGAAGAGAATCTTTAAAGACAACTTGGAAAGTGATTTTTAAAAGTAAAAACTTTATGTTAGGTGATCCTGTCTGAAAGCTTGATACGATGAAGAGATGGGGACATGAACACTCTGGAGAAAGGATAGGCAACAACTCCCAAGGAAAACGAATAATAATGGATCTGAGAAAACCAAAGTAGATCCCAAAGAAATCCAATCAAGAATACCTCCTAGCAGCAAGAGCAGCGAGTCAAAACTGAATCGGAGAAACCCAAAGCTGATCCAGAGCAGAGACTCCAGCGAATGAGAATAATGCGTCAAAGGGAGTCCACGGATCAATGCCCCTGCAGATGCTATCACCTCTTGCGCACTATGAAGCCAACCGACAAAACGTCAGTGACCTAAGACCGGGGTGGGAATCTCTGGCTAGGCCCTCCAGTGCTTAAGTCAGTCCTCTCTGTTCCAAGCAGGAAGAAGAAGAAGTATAGTGAACTGGAATGGAACTAGAGTTTCAGTGGTGGTGTTGTGCGCGTACCTAGCCAACTGAGAGGATTCTCCTTTTTATACCACTTCATATAACTTTCTTAGTCATGAAGTGGACTCCGGTTTGTTAGAGTTTGTTATGAGATGGCATAAGTACTTGCAATAATAGTTTAAGAAATCTTTTTCGTACTCCAGATATACCTTCTTTGCAGTCTAGCATACCTACAGAAGTTTCTAGGAGTCGTTTCCCGCCAAATTGTCATATGATTGTATATTATCCATACATCACTTATATTTAGTTATATTACTCCTTACTGGCTATGTTTATGAGACTTAATGAATGCGAGTGTCTTTATGTCTGGTCAGATTTTGCCGGGTCGATGTCACACTAATAGCCTCATAAAGGTGCGTATTGGTATATCCGCTCGGGATTATATTATCGAGCGTATTGTGCCTATGTTCGACCGAATATTTTCGAGTTGGGTTCCTTCTAACAACCTTGATTTGTATGTCGGCTTGATCGCCCGAGATCACATTACAGTATGAGTTATGTGTATGCTCGATCGGGCTTATTCTACCGAGCATGTTAAGCCGGGTCTCTCCTGACAACCTTAGTTTGTATGTCGGCTTGATCACCCGTGATTATATTACCGTACGAGTTATGAGTATGCTCGATCGGGCTTATTCTACAGAGCATGTTAAGCCGGGTCCCTCCTGCTTGTCTCGGTTCGTATGTCTGCTTGATCGTCCGAGATTCTATTGCCAAACGAGTCATGTATACGCTTGACCGAACTTATACTACTGGACGTGTCATATCTATGTCTGACCAGATGTTTCCGAGTCGAACCCCTTCTAACCGTCTCGGTTTGCCGAACGAGACATGTATACGCTCGACCAGGATTCTACTACCGAGCGAAATATGTTTGTATTATGTTTATGCTCGCGCGGGTTTTGCCTATCAAGTCATGTTGTGCCTTATGACAGGTAATCGGTCTTTGCTAGACCGACTATAGAGATTGCTTAGGGATGTACATCTTTAAACTCAGCGGAGCTTTGCTTGCTAAGTACTCCTAGGTTTATTGACCCTCTGTTATTTTAACTTAGCTTATATTTATGCTCGGTCGTCCGTCTACTACCGAGCGTATCAACACGCGCTAATCCTTCGTTTGTTATAGTTCGATCTGGCTTATACTCTCGACCAAACTTACATTCTCGGTCGATATTTCCTGCTTGATCAAGACTTCCTTGTTGGGCGTAGGTGCACTTGCTAGTACTCCACCCATATGGATTTGTCCGGTCTCATATACCTATTTATATCATGTGCTCTGTTATTTTTATCCCAGCCTGTCCAAAGTGGACAACCAAGATTTGCTTACCGAGTGCATTTGTTGTGACCGAACCTCCTTACTTCCTCTTTCTTCTCTTTATATCCCCTTTCACATTATTACACGGACTCCACTCCTTATAACCCATATCATCAGGATTTTCAAAAATAAGGTGACTTTGAAATTATTTTCTAAATCTACACAATTTTTAAAATATAAGATTTCCAAAAGATACAAAAATTTGATAATTCTAAATTTTTGTAAAATGACTTTAAAGATTAGAAAAATTGAAATTATTTTCAAAATCTACTAATTATTCATAAGGTTTTCAAAAGAAATTTTTTTTTGCAAAAATAACTTAAGGTTAGAAAATTCAAAAAAAAACAAGAAATATTTTTAAAATAGCTAGGTTTTTTTTTAAGATAACTTTTGAAAACATTTGAAATTTGTTTTTTTAAATGTCTTTTAAAATAATATTTCAAAAACTTAAATAGTGGTCAAACTGATTTACAAAGCTATCATTTAAAAACACTAAGGGTGATAAAGTTGAAGGGTTTAGAAACTTTACAAATTTTCAAAACAATATCTAAGTTATTAATCCTCCCCCTGAACCAGACATTATTTCAAAATAGATAACTAAAAAATATTCTTAACTGTCTAACCATTAGTTACTTACTAACTATCAGAAAATAGTAATTTTCACTTGGTTAGTCAGGTTAAGTTAATTTATCTAGTTAGTGTTTGACTAAGCTAAAAAAACTTAATCTGATTACTGTTAGTTTGGTATTTAATGCCCAGACTTATATTGATGCACTGATATAAGCATCTTAAGTCCAAGTAATCTGTCTATGCATCTCACTCCTTTCTAAGTTTAGCAATACACAAATAAGGTAGTCCTAGTGTATTGGTGAGATGCTCAAGTCCTAGATCTATAGAAGCATGCTTTCTAATGGTTTAATTTATACTAACGCTAAAAATAATTTTGAAATTTCTAAAAATAATGGAAATTTTGAGAAAAATAAATAAAGAATTTTATCCTAGAATTTTAAAGAATAATTTTTTAAAGTAATTTTGAAATTAAGAGTCATAGTCTATTAAGCACATTCCTAATTGTTGACGCAAGTTACTAAATTCACTTTCAAGGAGGGGTTAGTGAATATGTTAGCTAGGTTTGACTTGGACTCAATGTATTTGAGTTCAATGTCACTGTTAGTGACATGATCTCTGATAAAGTGATGTCTAATTTCGATGTGTTTAGTTCTTGAATGATGTACAAAATTTTTGGTTAAATTAATTAAACTGACATTATCAATTAGTACTTTTGTATTTGTAAAGTTTAAATTGATGTCTTTTAAAGTGTGCATCATCCATAATAATTGGACAACACATTCTTCTATATCTATATATTCTGTCTCAATAGTAGATAAGGCAACACAGTGTTGCTTCCTACTAAACTAGCTGACAAGTGATTAGCCAAGTAGCTGACACCCACCAATTGTACTTTTACGGTCCAGTTTACAGCTGGCATAGTATGAGTCAGAGTAGCCTATGAGTTCAAAATTGAGTGTTCTAGGATACCAGATTCCTACATTTAATGTTCCTTTGAGATATCTAAAAATTCTTTTGACGTTAGTCAAATGTGATTCTTTAGCACAAGTTTGGTATCTAGCACACATACTAATTGCAAATAAAATACCAGGTCGACTTACAATTAAGTATAGAAGGGTACCTATGGTACTCCTATAGTATTTTAGGTCAACTAATTTTTCATTTGGGTCATAATCTAAGATTGTGTTATTTGCCATATGTGTCTTTATTTCTTTAGTATTTTCTATTTTAAAATTTTTAAGTAATTCCTTAATATATTTTTGTTGATAAATGTAATTGCCTTCATTTGTTTATTTAATTTGTAACCCTAAAAAATAAGTTAGTTTACCTACTAAGCTCATTTCAAATTCTTGTTCCATTAGGGTAATAAATTCTTATAAAAATTCTAAATTGGTTGACCTAAAGATTATATTATCTACATATATTTGAGCTATAAAAATATCTTGGTTGATTGATTTGACAAATAGAGTTGGGTCAATTTATTCTTGGTTGAACCCTTTAGAAATTAGGTAAGAGGTTAACCTTTCATACCATACCCTAGGTACTTATTTAAGACCATATAAGGCATTCTTAAGTTTAAATACATGGTCAGGATGATCTAAACTCTCAAACCTAGGTGGCCGACCAACATAAACTTCCTCTTTTATTAGCCCATTTAAAAAGGTAGATTTTAGATCCATTTGATAAAGTTTAAATCCTTTATGGGATGTATAGCTAAGTAGTATTCTAATGGACTCTAGTCTGACTACTGGGGTATATGTTTCATCATAGTCAAGTTCCTCTACTTGACTAAACCCTTTAGCGATTAGTCTAGCCTTGTTTTTAATAATCTCTCCATTTTCACTTAATTTATTTTTGAATACCCATTTTATTTCTATTATTTTTTTATTTTTAGCTGGTGGTACTAAGTCTCATACTTCGTTTCTCTCAAATTGGGCTAACTCTTCTTGCATAGCTATGATCCAGTCTAAGTCAAGTAAAGATTTAGCTATTATTTTGGGTTCAATTTTTGAGATTAGGGATATCTGACTTAAGTTTCTGAAGGATGATCTAGTTTGAACTCTTAGGTCTGAGTCACCAATTATTTAGTCAATTGGATGATTTGGGTTGACTCTTATGGTTCTAGTAGGTTTATTCATTTGAGGTTGATCTTCTTCTTCTTGACTTAGATTTTTACTGGCTCCCCCTTGACTAGTGTTACTTTGAACAAAATCAATTGGTTGAATCTGGGTTTGTTCTAAGTTTTGGTTGGACTCTTCAAATTTTACATTTGAGGTTTCTTCAATTCTTAGTGTAATTTTATTATAGATTCTATAACCTCTACTGTTTAATGAGTATTCTACAAAGATCCTATTTTCTATTTTTGATGCAAATTTTCTTAAGTGTTCTCTTGTATTTAGTATATAGGTTGGACATCCAAATACTTTAAATTATTTAATATTAGGTTGTTTGTTATAATATATTTCAAATAAAGTTTTATTATGAGTTTTATTTATTGTAGTTCGGTTTTGTACATAGCAGGTTGTGCTAACAGCTTCTACCCAAAAGTATTTTGGTAGGTTATACTCATTTAGCATTGTCCTATAGGCTTCAAGTAGGGCTCTATTCTATCTTTCTACTATTCCATTTTGTTGAGATATTTTAGGACATGAATATTCGTGATGGTAACAATTTTCAAGGCAAAATTGGTTAAAGTTATGATTTTTAAATTCACCTCCGTTGTCACTTCTAATTCTTTTAATTTTTAGGTCCTTTTCATTTTCAACTTGTTTGTAAAAATTAGTAAAGATTTTAAATGTTTCATCTTTATTTTTTTAAAATTTTACCCAGGTGAATCTAGAGTAGTCATCTATTATTATTAGGTAATATAGGCTTCCATTTATTGATTTGACCCATGGTAATCCAATAGGTATAAGTGCAATAGTTCTAGTATTGAATATGTTTAAAGTTGATTAATTGATTTGTGAGAAGATTTTGTTTATTTTCCTTGTTGACAAGCATTACAGATTGTTGAGTCTAAGTTAGGTAATTTTAGTAGACCTCTTACTAATCCATTTAATTTACTTAGATTTCTAAAATTTATGTGTAATATTTTTCTATGTCATAACCAGGTTTCTTTTTTTTGTGTTAAGTAACACTTAAGTAAGGAAGAGGTTAGGTTAATTGCATAGATATTATCCTTTCTAAACCCTTTTAGGCTTATAGTGGGGTTATCTAAGTGCTTAATTAAATATTCAAAGGTAAGAAACCTAACCTTATATCCAGAATCACACAATTGACTTATACTAAGAAGGTTGTATTTGAGTTTTTCAACAAGTAATACTTTCTTAACAATGAAATCAGTTTTGAGTTCAATATTACCTATCCCAATTACTTTGAATTTGTCGTTGTTTCCAAAGGCAACTGTTCCTAATCTTTTGTAGGTTAATTGAGTGAACTTGGTGTGATCCCCAGTCATGTGTTTGGAGCAACTACTATCCAATATTCACTTAGTTTTCTACCACAGGTAGAAGTTAAAATTAGTCTTATTTTAAGTTAATTTTAATTTTAAATTAAATTTAAGTTAATTTAATTTAGTTAATTTTAAGTTTAAGTAAATTTAATTTAAGTTTGATTTAATTTGAATTTGAAACTAATTTTAAGTTTATTTTAATTTTAAGTTAATTTTAATTTTAAGTTAATTTAAGTCAATCTAAGTTAATTTTAATTTTAAGTTAATTTAGTTAAGTTAACTTTTAATTTTAATTTAAGTTTTAGATTAAGTTAAGTAAAGTTAAAGTTTAATTTAATTTTAAACTTTAAGTTTAATTTAATTTTTGATTTTAAGTTTAATTTAATTTTAAATTTTAAGTTTAATTTAATTTTTAAGTTCTTAGTCATCTTACCCGATCTATGTTTTCAATTAGGAAATCCTGTAATTTTATAAGATGAGTTAAGTTCAATTTCAGAGTTTGGTTTAACTTTATGTTAAATTCAGGTTTAGTTTTGGGTTCAATAAACAGACATTCTTTCGATCATCTTCTGGGCTATGGTGAGTTACCTGGACATCATTAGAGTAACCATGTTTTTGAGATTTTCCAAATAGTCACATCTACTGAACTTAGTACAAAACCTTAGTTTAACTAGTTATGATTCGTAAGGGGTAGCTTCAGTTAGTTCTACTAAGCCAAATGCACTTGGTCGAAGTCATATCTTCCTAGACATGCATAGACAGAGCTTCCCTAACCTACTATCATCCAAAACTTTACCAGTACCGTAGGTTAAGTTAAACTTTTATCCTTTTTTACTCTAATCCTAATTACCCTGCCGGGTAGGTTATTTTTGGATGTGTCAACTAATTTGGAGCCTCCCCTGAATTATTGATCTGGATTTCTTAAGTTTTGGTTTTGGGTTTATGTCGGTTACTTTTGTAATTATAATAGACTTGATGATAATTTGGGTTTGGGTTGATTCTGTAATTCTTTCTATGATTTGTCTTTGGTTTAGTTGATTTAGTTTTATGTTTTAGATTTTGATTTGGGTTATTTGATTTTACATAATATATTTTGTTTTGGGGTATATAGTATTGGTTAATTCCTACTTGCGTGGTTAGGCAAGCTTTTGGAACTCAAGCTTTAGTTTGTATTTTATTTTGAGTTACGAGTGATATGAATGATTTATTTGTTGAACTAGACTTGTATCCAAGCCCAGATTTGTTGTATACAACTTTTTTATTTTTAAGGATTAGATCCAATTTTTCAGATCTAGTTGTAAAATTTTCTAACAACTCTTTAAGTTTATTAATTTCAATTTTTAATGTTGAGTTTTCCTCCTCAAGTTTTACAACTTGATTTGGATTAGAATTTTCGATCTATTCCTTGAGATGTTGATTTTCCTCAAGGAGCATTTTATTTTGATTTTCATTTTCGAATAATTTTTTATTTAAGCATGTAATGATTTTAAAAAAAAAAATTCTTAAATTAAGGTATACCTCATCGGAACCTTCGGAAACGAGTACGGACTCATGGCTCGATTCGGGTTAAGACCCTTCTTTTGATTCGTTTTCTGATTGTAATTTACAGGCCATCAGTGCAAAGTAACTTCGGTGCTTCTATTCTTTGGCGTTCGATTCATCCGAAGATGGTTTATCCCACGTCGCCTTGAGTGTTTTCTTCTTGGTTTTGTCATTCTTCAGCTTTGGGCATTTGTTCTATTGGAGCAATATTCCTTAGGTCAAGGTTGACCTGGTTGACCAAGCTTGAGTCTTGGTCATGGTTTCGATGTTTGCCAATACATGCAGACAACACATGAACAATGCATGTGTAGTTGTTCATGTGGGGAAATTCTCCACTGATCAGGGCTTGATCAGTTTGGTTGTAGAAGAGTCAAGTAGGTCAAGGTTGACCGGATACTTGACTGGGAAAGTCCTAACTGGAATGTTAGGCAGAAGAAAATCCTGGTGAGTGAAGCCAGGTGGAAGTCCTGGTTAGTGAAGTCAGGCAGATGAAAAGTCCTAGTGAGTGAAGCTATGCAGTATGAAAATCTTGGTGAGTGAAGCCAAGTGAAAGTCCTGGTGAGTGAAGCCAGGCAGAAGGAAAATCCTAGTGAGTGAAGCTAGGTGAAAGACCTGGTGAGTGAAGCCAGGCAGAAGGAAGAAGAGATGCTCAACTTCCGAAGAAGAAGTCCAAGAAGAAGCTTCATCTTCGAGGGAATGCAATGAAGGGAACAAGGAGGGAGCATACTCCTTGTTCCATGTACAAGATGATGAAGCCTCCACCTCTAGGATTGAGGGGGAGCAATTTTTGGTGACACCGGGTCAAGAAGAAGGAGAAGTCTCCACATCCGGGTCAAGAAGAGAAGAGGATGAAGAAGCTTCCACCTCCACAAGTCAAGACAAATCTATTGGAGGAGCATTACTATCAGATCAAGAGGAAGCCACTACATCCACATCCCATAGAGGACCAAGTGTCATCCCTACATGTGAAGGTAAAAGTATTTCAATTAATAATAAAAATCATATTATATGTTTTGAGTGTAGGGAGAATGGGCATTACAAGAGCAAATATCCTAACTTGGCCAAGAAAAAGGGCCAAGTGGCACCCAAGGGCAAGGAGAAGCCCAAGGAGACCATCTCCCACAACGAAGAAGAGCAAGGAGCACATTGTGTGCTTCTTGTGTCAACAAAGAGGGCATTATCGAAGTCAATGCTCTAAGGGGAAGAAGGTGGTCAAGGCTCAAGGAGGAAGCTCAGTTCAAGGGGGAGCCTCCAAGGTAAAAAGAAAGGTAACTTTTATTGAGCCTACCCCTTTAAATTATGGTAAAAAATATGCTAGTTCTAACTTATATCATTTTAATGCTATTTACCATAAGAATAGGAAGCATGGAGACATTAATGAAAACCATATGGCTCTACATGCTAAAACCACTACACCTAGGGCTAGGAATGTAGATAAAAATCTAGGCAAGAACACTAAGGTCAATAACTATAAGTCTAGAAACAAAAATGCTCATGGACTTAATGGAAAACCAAAAACTAAGGATTTAGTGATGGAAAATCAAGTCTTGAGGTCAAGACTTGACAAACTAGAAAAGACCCTAAAAAGGATGGAAAATATCCTTAAAGGGCAAAATGAGCAAAATCTAGGTTTAGGACAACAAAGGTCATCCAAGGGACATAGAGGTTTGGGATACAAACCTAAGGCTAAGAAAGATAAAATCTCTTACCATAGGGTTCCATATAACTATGGAATCAACCCTAAGTCTAGAGGTCAAGTCAAGGATACAAGGGAAGTTATCCCTAGAAGTATCTTTGCAACAACAAACATGACTAAGACTTCTAAGAAGTCTAATAAAGTCACAAAGAATGTCACAAGGGAAGCAATCCATAGGGTTGACCTAGTGAAAGTGACCAAGACTTCTAAGAAGCCAAACAAGGTCACTAGGAAGGTATCTAGGGAAGTTATCCCTAGTGAATACCTAGAGCATCCAAGGAGCTCCAATAGGTTTTGGGTTCCTAGGAGCATCTTCTCTACCCCATAGATGGGTTAGAGAGTGTCAACTCCGATTAGAAGGGTAGTTAACCCAACTTTGATGAAGTTGACACTCAAGGACCATTTTCAAGGTTATTGTTAACCTTTGAAAATGAGGAGATGTTTATTTACTCTCATAAGAGTAAAATGTGTCACAATTTGATAAATTGGAAGATATTTTAAGTGACACAAATTGGGAAATCATAAGAACTACCAAGTTGGGATTTTGGTATGTTCTTAGGAAGTTAAAGGCAAATTTAAGCCTTAACTTTATTGATTACTTTTTAAAAGAGTAAATTGTGCTAAAATTTGAGGAATATGCTTAATTTAAATTGGCACAAATTAGGAAAATCAAAAGAAATGTCAAATTTGATTTTTGACATTTTCTTGGGAAATAGTAGGCAATCTAGGACTTAAATTTTTAAGTTAGCTAAGGGTTAAGGACACTTAGATAGGTAATCTAGGTATTTTATTTATGCTAAATCTTGCCATGATTGTTTGCTCACTATATGTCATGACATCATATTTAGTTTTGTATTTTGCATTCATGACTTACTATGAAAAGTACAAAAAAAAATATCATGTCATGACATACATACATCATGTAGTTATAGGAATCTTTCTTTTGAAAGCTATTTCTTTTTTATGTATGTGATAACATATCATGCATTAACTTTAATTCCTTAAAATTAAGGACAAATGATATTTATCAACAAGTATTAACAAGTAACATCATAGGTGGATGCTCATTACCTCTAAAATGCCTAGGTAGAGATGCATGATCCCTAAATTAGGGCAAAATCAAAATCTACATCTCACAAAGATCCATAAGGTGACTTGTATGTGTTTAGTGCACATTAGATACAAGTGAGATGTTAGGATGATGAATAAAACTCAAGATGTTGATTTAGTGCATTCTTTTGAGTTTTAAATTCATCAAAACACATAGTTATGTGTTTTCCCATCATTGGGAAAGCTAATGTACAAGTCATGTGCATTAAGCCCAAGGAACATGGTGGGATATTGGTTTTGAAAATGATTTTAAATATACTTTAGAAAACCTTGATGAAGGCTATCTTTTGATAGTAATCATCATTGAATGGTTGAACACAAACTTGAAGAAAACACTAAAGTTTTTACAAGTTTTCAAGTTTGTGTCAATCTTTAAAAATTTGATATATTTTCTTAGAAAATTATTTTTCCTTGATAGTATATACCCTAAGAAATGTCTACACGAATTTTTATAATTTTTAGAATTTTGTAGAATTTTCTAGGGGTTTCTGAAGTTGACTGAAATGAAATTTCAGCAACTATCAGACCTCAATCGATCATCCGATCGATTGAAGGGTCTCAATCGATCGGGAGATCGATTGAGAGCAAGCTTCTCGCGAATAGAAGCTTCCTGGATCGATCCACTGATCGATCCAGCCCTCCTGAATCGATCAGTGGATCAATTCAGCATGGTCCGATCAATTGGGACCCAACTCCAATCGATCGAAGCTGCTGATTTTGGCTGGGAAAGCCTGATTTCAGTATTTTTGAACCATGGTTAGTCTAGGTAACCATTCCAAACCCATCAAAATATATTTGTATACATAAAAAGGGTGTTTTCATGTTGAAAATAAGGATGGATTGGTTGAGGAAGACTAAATTGAAGTTTAGGTTGAGGTTTGGTTTCAATATTGAATTTTTGAACCTCAAAACTTCTAAATTTGGGTTTCCTAAATGTTTAGGGATTCCAAGTCATTGTTGGTGCAATGAAAGAAGGTACGACCATGTCTTTAGGGGGAGTTACTCTTTAAGGACATGAAAATTATTTTTCATACACCTTGGAAGGTGGTTAACCTTCTGTCATAGAAATGCTCAAGGTTGAGCATTTGTTCATAATGGAGAGTGGATATCTCCATTGTTTAAGTTAAAAATGCTCAAGGTTGGGCATTTGCCTACATTGGGGGAAGAATGTAGGGTTAGAGGAAAATGAAAGGTATGGGACTTTCATTATCGAGTTGATCACAACGAGTGAAGTTGTGAACAACGGTGAGTAACTCTTCAGGGGGAGAGTTTGTTTTGATGTGTGCCCAAAGATGGGGAATGTTTGTGATGTGTGCTAATAGGGGGAGAATGAAAGGGTTTAAGTTAGGCCTTCATTATCTAAGAGGGAGTTTGCCTTCGTAGGGAGAGAATGTAGGGTTTAACTTACGTCTTCATTACCTAGTGGCATGAAGGGGTTTGAGGCTATGAGACTAGCCTAACTTAAAGGTATTGTCAAACATCAAAAGGGGGGGGGGAGATTGTTGGAGCAATATCCCTCAGGTCAAGGTTGACCTGGTTGACCAAGCTTGAGTCTTGGTCATGGTTTCGATGTTTGCCAATACATGCAGACAACACATGAACAATGCAGGTACAGTTGTTCATGTGGGGAAATTCTCCACTGATCAGGGCTTGATCAGTTTGGTTGTAGAAGAGTCAAGTAGGTCAAGGTTGACCGGATACTTGACTGGGAAAGTCCTAACTGGAATGTTAGGCAGAAGAAAATCCTGGTGAGTGAAGCCAGGTGGAAGTCCTAGTGAGTGAAGCCAGGCAGATGAAAAGTCCTAGTGAGTGAAGCTAGGCAATATGAAAATCTTGGTGAGTGAATCCAAGTGAAAGTCTTGGTGAGTGAAGCCAGGCAGAAGGAAAATTCTAATGAGTGAAGCTAGGTGAAAGACCTGGTGAGTGAAGCCAGGCAGAAGGAAAATTCTAGTGAGTGAAGCTAGGTGAAAGACCTGGTGAGTGAAGCCAGGCAGAAGTGAAAGACCTGGCGAGTGAAGTCAGGCAGAAGTGAAATACCTGGTGAGTGAAGTCAGGCAGAAGAGAAGTCTTGGTGAGTGAAGCCAGCCAGAAGAGAAATCCTAGTGAGTGAAGCTAGGCAAAAGGGAAGTCCTGGTGAGTGAAGTCAGGCACGGGGAAATCCAGATGGGTCAAGGTTGACCAGACATCTGGTGAAAGTCTAAGTAGGTCAAAGGAATTGACCGGATACTTGGCACGAGGAAGAAAAGTCCAAGTGGGTCAAAGTGATTGACCGGATACTTGGCAAGAAGGGAAAAGTCCAAGTAGGTCAAGGGAGTGACCGGATACTTGGCACTATGAGGAAAAGCCCAAGTGAGTCAAAGGGATTGACTGGACACTTGGTGAGAGGGTCCTAGCAGGTCAAGGGTGACCAGATGCTAGGCATGATGAACCAACAGGTCATGGATTGACCGGATGTTGGTTTGGAGGCTTGGGACTTCGCTTTGGGCAAAAACCAAGTCTGGATCAATCAGCCGATCGATTGGCTGATGCCCAATCGATTGGTCGATCGATTGGGAAGATCCCCGTGACAAGCCTCGAGTGGGCAAGTCGCAGAGCGCACAGAACGCCTCTGGATCGATCAGTGGATTGATCCAGAGACCCCAATCGATCGGTGGATCGATTGGGGTGGCGCGTTTTTACGCGATAAAGGCTGGATCGATTGGCCGATCGATCCAGACATTTCCCACAGAGCATAGAGGCGTTCTGGATCGATCGACCGATCGATCCAAAGCCTCCCCGATCGATTGGGAGCAATCCAATCGATCGGGATCCGACCGTTAGCGCGGATAAAGGCTGCAGGTGTGCGATTCCTTCTGTAGATGATGCACGATTCACTCCATATCCTCGACAGGAACTCCATAGCTCTCTCTAAGCTCCAGATCGCCAGTTCTTGAAGGTTCTTGGAGGTTCTTCCAAGTCAAGAGACGGGTCAAAAGCAAGAAGAAGAAAACTAGGGTTAGGGTTTCTTGTATTCATTGTAAGCTTTGCTTATATTTTTGTTCCCTTTCCTTTCTTTCTGTATTGAGAGTCTCGTAGGGCTTCTCCGCTTTTGGTAGTTATCGAAAAGGAGTGTTTATTAGTGGAGGTGTGTGTGTGTGTGCGTGGATCCTTAGACTAGTCACCTCTTGTGAGGTGAATACCAAGTAAAATTCATTTGTTAGCGTTGTTATAGTTGTTTCTTGTATTTCCGCTGCACATCTTTGAAGAAACAAGCAACGCCGACCACCTAGCACGCGACGAGCTATTCCCCCCCCCCCCCCCCCCCCTCTAGCTACATTTCGGTCCCAACATGTTCTTGTAGTGCCCCTTCTTGTTGCATCTAAAGCAGGTCACGTTTTTGTTGTTAGGATCGGTAGTGGAGTTGATCTTCTGTAGGTCATTTCTGATGAAGTTCTTCTTTCTCCTGGTGAACATTTTTCTTACCAAATTCACCAGGTATTCTTCATTTTCTGAGTCTTGGTCAAACTCACCTTCAGGTTCAGGTTTGGTACTTGACTTGTCTTTAGAGGAACCTACAAAAAAGGCAATTCCTTTCTCGACCTATTTTGAGTTAGTCTGTTCATGGAGTTCAAGTTCACAAAATAGTGTTGGAGCAATCTCAATGGTCCGTGAGACCATGTGTTTTGATGTTTGGGCAAATGGTTTAAGTTAGGTTCACCCTTGTATTTGATATGTGTATGTGAGTGTGCAGGTTTGCAGGATACACATGTGACTCAGGTTGACGGCTTCGGGTCCGATGAAGGATGGACCATCCGAGGGGCCGTGGACAAGGCAGCAAGGACAAGGGCCGAGGGAAGCGACTTCGAGGCATACGCGAAGGATGACATTGGGGACGAGCCGTGGGCTTGAATGCATCCGAGGGGCAAGAGCCAAAGGAAGTAGGCTTGAAGGCAAGAGGTTGAGGCTGCGAAAGAAGCATCAAATGAGTCGTAAGGGTGAGGGTCCGAGTGCTGAGTGAAGTGTACTTGGGTACCAGTCAACTGGTAGTTTCATCAGTCGACTGGTGTAGTCGACTGGGAGTGAACAGAATATTTTTGTTCGCTCAACCAGTGTGGAGCAGTCGACTAGTATTTTTACCAGTCGACTGGTATAGAGCCGTTGGGATGTAACAATCGAATCTCTACAAAAGGGCAGTCGACTGTTGGTTTTGGCAGTCGATTGATAGGCGGGGTTTTCAACTCGTGGCCTATATAACCAAGCCTTGGGAGCTTGGTTATAGTTGATGCAATTAGTGGTGGTAAACCTTAATTAGTAGTCTACTAGTTCTCAAGTGTTTGTGAGTGTTGTGGTGAGATTTCTCCACCCACAAGGAGCGACTTGAGATAGTCGGAGTTTGTCGGGGGCTAATTCACCGACGGATAGGGATCACCCACCTTACGGACAGCCGTGTAGTAGGAGCCCTAATCTCTGAACCACGTTAAACGAACGTGTTAGCGGTTTGCTTGTTTTTCTTTCTTTTAGTGTTTAGCTTGTTTGTTTTTGTATTATTCCGCTGTGCAAGCTAACAATAGTGTAGGAAGCGATTATTTAGGGGGTTGTCTATCCAACCCCCCTTCAAGCCGGCCAATGATCCCCAACAAGTGATATCAGAGCCGAGGTCACACTTCATCGGACTAATCGCAGAGAAGAGCAAATGCGAGAAGATGACCAGCTTGATTGAACCGCCGAAGTTTGAAGACGGAGGCTTATGAGACATCACGTATTGGATGATGAAGATGGAGGTGTTTTTTGATATAGATTGGGACACCATGATGGTGATCAAGGAGCCGTTCGAAGTCCCGAATGACAAGAAAGGGAAGAAGCTCCGACCACGACATTGGACGGAAGAGCAAACCACATGGTCAAAGGCAAACGATAAGGTAATATCAATTTTGGTAGATATTTTGCCTTTTAACGTGTTAAGTGATGTAGGTGAATACAATAATGTCCATGAATTGTGGAGCAAATTGAAGAAAGTCCTAGGGAAAGAACTCATGGCTACACAAGAAGAAAGAAAATCCGAAGAAAAGGAAGATGTGGCTCAAGTAGAGGAGGAGCAACCGGAAGTTGATTCATGCTCAACTTCCGAGGAGGAGAAGGATGAAGAAAGGTCATCCACAAGTGTGGATGAGGAAGATGAAGCATCATCAACATCCTCAAGGGTTGAAGAAGAATCCAAGATGGATGAAGAAGAGGTCTTGGAGGTCAACCTAGTGAACACCTCCACCGAAGCAACACTACAACAAAAATGTTAAAAGACAACACCCCTACGACAACGGTTTTAAGAGAAAGCGTTGCGTATTTGCTCAAAGACAACGGTTTTTGCCAAAACCGTTGTCTTTGAACTCCCCATTAAATATAAAAGACAACGGTTTTGGGAAAACTGTTGTCATTGAGTGATTTCTTTTTGAATCAACAACACTTTTTACAACGGTTTTCTGAATCCGTTGTCTTTAAGCGCTTTTTTAGCGTCTACGACAACGGTTTTAATAAAACCGTTGTCTTTGACTTTACTCGTTTCGTCATTTCCCCCTCGCAGTTTTGCTTTCCCTCTCTCTGCAAATCTTTTCGGCGCCTTCTTTTCCCCTTCGCGCTCTCAAACCTAAGTCATTTTTCTTTCCTCTCCTCATACAATCTCTTCACACCATCCTGTCGATCGCTGGATCTTCCTCCACGACGAAGCGAGCACCTCCCATGGCTCGCTTTCTTCTTCCTGTCAGAATCGAATAGTTGCATCTGACCAAACAAACCACATCCATCATAAGGTCAAGGTACAGGGTGAATCGGAAGTGATGAGGTGGAAGAAGATGGTGGTGTTGCTCCTTTCGTTCCTATTTTTCTCGGTGTTTTGTTGCATATCTGCTGCATCCCTAGCTAGTGAGCGCGGATTTTGATGTTTGTGTGTGTGTGCACGAGTGTGAGGGAGGGGAGAGGTTGTGGGTTTCATGGGTTCCCTGTTGAGCTTTGATCGTTCTGTTTTACTTTTTTTTTTAGGGCTAGTAAGCATGTTGTTCTTCAACCTCTTTTCTGCCCTTCTGCGGCGGCTTTGGTCGGCGACATTGGATTCAAGGATTGGTAAGACTCGAAGATTGATTTCTCTCTCTCTCTCTTCTTTTTGTTTAGTTGATTTGGTGTTTTGGATTAATCAACGATCTTGAGCCCCTCGATTGTGAGGATTGAGAGTGGATACGACATCGAGACTGTTTCTGATGGGAGTAAGCATGGAATCGAGCCGTTCTCGGTCGAAGTCACGCCGGGAGGGGAGCTTCTGGTATTGGATTCCAAGAACAGTAACATCTACAAGGTTTCTTTGCCCTTGTCTAAATGTGAGTGTGTTTATCCTCTCATAAAGATCGAAGTGTCCATTTGCATGACACAAATATAACCAATGATACCACATGAAACACCATGAATGAGGCCTACAATGTGCAATTTCATAAGGATTTTAATGCTTAGACTCTTCATCTATCTCCTCAATATCCATGTTCAATGCTCTAAGTAGCCATTCAAACTTTCTATTGATGTGAATATAAATTAAAGATGTTAAATGGTTTCTGTAAAATAATTACTGAATCTATTAGTCCCAGGGACTTATGACTGATACTTGTTTGATTTTGTCTGATATGAGATTGATATCTTGACAGTGGAATATTTGAGTGGTCTTAAAGTTACTAGATGTGAAGCCAAGTGATGGTCTAGAGGAGCAGCCTAAGTTGTTCTGAAAAATATCAGCAATAGTTGCTGGTTGGTGATGATGGTTTCACTGTTCTGATACCATGACGATCCAATTTTGTGATTGTCTTCCATTAGAAAGGGGCCAAAGAAGATAACTACTAATAAGTAACACGATGTGTTTGATTCCAGAATTTCTATGCTGATGTTGGCACTTTGAATATGACATTGTATTTTTAATCTTTTAATTTAGTTAATCTTTTAAGCATTTGTTCCAGATACATTCTTGAATATGATTGTTCTAAATGCGCTCTTATTGTGGTTTGTTGAATAACTAAATCTCTTTGATATTATCACTGACTTCCACTGTGAATTTTTTGGATAGACAACAGGCCTAAGCTTGTTGCTGGTTCAGCTAAAGGTTGGAGCGGTCATGTTGATGGCAAACCACGTGAAGCAAGGATGAACCATCCAACAGGGCTCACAGTCGATAGCAAGGGTAACATTTATGTTGCTGACACAAAGAACAAAGCAATTAGGAAAATCGTTGATGGCCTAAGCATGTCATTTTGTAACTACAAATCTTGTAACTTTGTGAGCTCAAGTTCATCGAATTTGTTATTGTTCTATTCTGTGTAATCAAAACGGTCCTTATTTATCAATCATGTTTTAATCACTTTCTACATGCCAGGTAGCGTGTATTCTAATGTTCAAGCTTCAGCAAGATGATTTCCCAGTGGATACTCATGTGTGCTCTTTTAACTAATCTCAAATTCTAGCAAAGTATCAACTAATATATGCAGAACCATGGTACTTTTGCAGGTTTTTAGGATAATGAGGGGCATTGGTTGGATCCCCATTAAAGCAAACAGAGAGCAAGCATATATCCACCTCAATAATAGAATACCTAATCATTTGAAGTTTGACCTGAATTATCTTCTTGTAACTCATGGAAGATTTTTGTCACAGGTGTTCTGTTAGAAGAGGTAATTAGAACACGGGAGATGGTCCACAGGTTTCCTGCCCTCTCACTCAGTACTGTAAGAATACAACGAAATAAGCTAATCATTTCCAGCTTGCATCTCTATAAATCTACATCACCTGCTATCTTTCCCATAAATATTATGAGTGAAGCACTGAAGCTACTGTAGTTTATCCTTATGTTGGTTGCAACTTCTGCCTTCTTTAATTGCCTGAGCTGTAACACATTGAACTCTACCTAGTCTGTACATCTGCTTGTTATAGTTGGGCCTCATTGGTCATCTCTTAGGGTGCTTGAATAGTCTTTGACCTAAATGAAAGTTACTGAAGATGAACTCATGAAACTGTACTATGATAATTAGCTATCTTGAAATATTGCTTTAAATATAGCGCTCCATGAATACATTTAACATACTGAAGTTGGTTGTCCCTTTGTGAGTTTAATATCCATGAATACATTTAACATACATTTAACAATCGAGTTTAATATTCTTGAAAATTTTCTGTTCAACTCTTATTCATTGGCTTGTCTTTGTCTATCATAGAGCTTAGCAACTAACTCATAGGCAATCCTTTGCTTTTGGTTCTAAAGAAGATATTTTATGATATTATCAACATTGTTAATACTTACTTACATCACTACCCACTCATTATATTCTCTCTTTTTTTCGACCAAAATTAGGTTGTGTACCTTTAAGTCACTCTCTTATCATCTGCATTTATAATATTCATACTTCTTTTCCTCTTTGATTCACACTCATGTGTGTGATTATGCAAATAGCTGCATAAGTACTATTATTTCTCTAACTTTACTAGGTACGAGGCCAATCAACCTGTCGTAGTAGACCAGTGCTTCAAGATGTTAAGCATGGTAAGCAAAAAACAAGTTTCTTTCCCATTTTTGTTTTATATTGAATTGGTAGGATAAAGTTGTGGAGCTACACAAATGCATCTCTAGCTTTCCACCTTTTAAGATTTCAAGTGATATGCTCTCTTATTCTCACATTTATTTGCAAACAAAGTTGGATTTTCTGTTAAGTGGTACTAATCTTGTCCTCCTTTTGTTATTAGTATTTTTCCACTTTGTTTATTGAAACACTGAAACTTCCACTTGGTGATGCTCTTTGTATTTTGATTTTTTTTTTCCTTTGATTGACTCTAGCAATGCATTTGCTGTGGAGAAACATTAATTTACTGATGAGAAAAGTCATGTCAGCTTAGTATAAGGATGAGTTTGATCCAACATTGACTCTTCATCCAATATCCCTACTGAAGAAATGGAAACTAGTGTGGTAGCACAAGGTTCTGGTTCCAGGGAGTTGAAAGCCAACTCTCTCTATCCAGACAAAGGAGAAGAGAAAAAGATTCGCTTGTGTGGCTTTGAGTTCGATCCAAATTGGGATGGGGAGAGTGGAAACAAGGAGGATGGTAATTTTTGAGTTCCAAGAATAGTTTAACAATTTTGTTACTGATTATACGTCTATTAAATGCTACTACATTTTGATATTTTCTTTCTTAAGTACTTAGAAAATGATACTATACTAATTTTGGATGAGAAGAGAAGAAACCTTCTTGTTTTCTCTGGTTACAGTTCATGCAGTTATTACAATTCTCTTTTCTGTTATATTTTAAGAGAGACATAGATGACATCTTGATAGGTTCCTCAGGCATCAGAACTTCCCTAGCAAAAGTCTGAGTTCTCTATTTTTACTTATTAGCATTGTTTATTTTTCTCTTGCAGGTCTGCCAATTCGTGAGGCGGTTTGAGTTTTTTTGATGCAAGAAGTGAGCTTTATTAGATGTAGCTTGCCTTGCTATTTTGTAAATTAAAATCCATATGGAGAACAGCAAAGGGAAAACATGTGATTTAGTGTATATGGAGAGTAATGGAAAACATGTGTATTTTGATGAGTAACAACTCATTTTGTATATTTTTGTATATGTGGCTACAAGATGAATTATATATGGATGTTTATTTTGGATTTAATGTAGTAAATATTTAGTTTTGTATTGGTGGTTTGCTTATAGTAAAATAAGATAGGTTATTTGGTATTAATGAACATTAAAGACAACAGGTAAAAATGTTGTAAAAACTAGGTAAACCACAACGAATTTTTTTTGTAAAAAGTGATAAAAGACAATGATTTTATCCGTTGTAAAATATATTAAAACTGTTGTTAAAAAAACAAAACATGTCAAATATTATCTACCACAACAATTTATATCTGTTGTAAAACATATCTACCATAACGGTTTATTTCTGTTGTTGAAATTATCTACCACAACGGTTTTAAAACGTTGTCGTATCCTTCGTAGCCAAATTTTGAGCATATAAACAACAACGGATAAAAATCGTTGTCAAATGCCTACAAAGACAACGGATTCAAAATCGTTGTCGTAGGGCAATACATTCTACAACACCCTCAGTTACAACGGTTTTTTTTACCCTACGACAACGGATAATATCCGTTGTCGTTTGCAGTTTTTGTTGTAGTGCAAAGTTAAAAGACCACATAATATGCTTTGGGTGCAATGAAAAGGGGCACTACAACAGTAGATGTTCATTGGATAGGAAAGAGGAATCTCCTAAACTCAATTCAATTCATTTTGAATCTAATTTGAGTTGTAGGAAGAAGAAGGAGAAGAAGCACATAGTGTGCTTCACGTGTGGTGAACGGGGTCATTACCACACTAAATGCCCAAAGAAGAAAGAAATCAAGAAGTTGGTGCATTTGAAGAAGGAGGAGAAGTGGAGGAAGAATGGAGGCTCATGTCAAGGGGGAGCTCCAAAGGTAAAGGGTAAGGTAAACCCTAGTTTAAATTTGAAGTCAAATTTAAATTCCTCCATGCATGCTAGGAAAAATAATGATAATCATTATGTAGCAATGAAAAATTTTGACTTTAGATATCATGATAGAAATAGGGTAAATGTATATTATAACCCTAGGAGACCAATTCATGATAAAGCTAGAAATGATAGACCTAAGGAGAATCTAGGCAAAAATCCAAAGAAGGGAAGACATATGCCTAAAAAAATGCGTAGGTCTAGGAATGTCCATGGTGGACATGTTGACTCTAGGTTTAGGAACCTATAAAGGGAAAATCAAGTTTTGAAGGTAAAGCTTGATAAATTGGAGAAAACCCTAGAAAGATTCAGGTGACGTTTGGTTTAGAGGTTTGGGAATGAGGGAATGGATTCATTCCCAAACCTTGTGTTTGGTTGATGGGAATAGAATCAAGATTTTGGAATGAAACCCAAAAATTTGGGTATGGATGAAACCCACCCCCTCCCTTGGGTTTTGATGGAATGAGAATAAAAATTAAGTTTTAGACGAAAATACCCTTAGTATATTTGTTCATTTTTTTTCATTTCACTCTCTCCCTCTCATCATACTTCCTCTCTCTTCATTCTCTCTCATCACACATTCTCTACTATTTTCTCTCTATATTCTCTCTCATCACACACACTCTCTCTCATTTTTCTCTCTCTTCATTCTCTTCTCACTTTTTCATCGTACTTTCTCTCTCATCATTCTTTCTCTCTCTTCAATCTCTCTTACCATACCCTCTCTCCATATTTTATCTCATCACACTTTCTCTTTCTTCATTCTCTTCCATCACACTCTCTCCTCATTCTCTCTCATTACACATTCTCTACCATTTTCTCTCTATATTCTCTCTCATCACACACACACTCTCTCATTATTTTCTCTCTCTTCATTCTCTCCTCATTTCTCATCATACTTTCTCTCTCCTCAATCTCTTTTACCATATTCTCTCTTCATATTTTCTCTCATCACACTTTCTCTCTCTTCATTCTCTTCCATCACACTCTCTCTCCTCATTTTCTCTCATCACACTTTCCCTCTCTTCATTTTTTCCTATCACACTTTCTCTCTCATCACATTTTCTCATCATACTTTCTCTTCTCAATCTCTCATTTTCTCTCATCATATTTTCTCTCTCTTCATTTTTCCCATCACTCTTTCTCTCTCAACACACTTTCTCTCTCATCATACTTTTTCTCTTCTCAATCTCTCCTATCACGCTCTCTCTCCTTATTTTCTCTCATCACACTTTCCCTCTCTTCATTTTTTCCCATCACACTTTCTCTCTCATCACACTTTTCCTCTCTTCATTTTTTCCCATCACACTTTCTCTCTCATCACACTTTCTCTTTGATCATTCTCTCTCATCATATGTTTCTCTCACATTCAACTTTATCTTCCATCTAATTTTTTCTCTTATTTTCCTCCAAGAGTAAAAAAGGCAATTTAAGTTCATTCCAATTGAAAATATTCAACTAACTAAACATTATTTTTAGGAATGATACCCAAACTCATACTCATTCTCATTCCACAATACTATGATACTCATTCCCATTCCCATTCCTAAGAGAGAACCAAACGCCACCTCAATGTTGGATCTAAGGGTTTAGGTATGGTGTTGGGTAGTTAAAGACCCAACAATGATAGATCGGGTTTAGGATACCGATCTAGTGTCTCCAATGCTAAGGGAAAGTCTTATGTGAGGGTTGCATATGACTATAGCAAGGAGAAGTCAATAAATGACAAGGGAAAGCCATTTAATGATAAGAAGAAGTTAACTAAGGATAAGATGTCTAAGGTTAAGAATGTTAGCTTTGTAGGCCAAGTGTTACTGGAGATGCACCGATGTGGCCTAGCAATTGTGGATGAGTCACCTAGGGAGGTGGCTAAAATTAAGAGCTCTAGGGGGAGCTCTAAGAGTCAAGTTGGGACCCATGAAAAATGGATCTCAGGTGGGTACTACTTGGGAGTTTAGGTTGGGTCATGGAATGTGTCAAGCGGTTTGGAGACAGACTTAAGTCTCAAACCTAGGGAATCGACACAATTGGAATATGTTTCATGCTTAGAAATATGACATTGGGGTCATATAGCATGATAATTGGTTTTTGATGTATAAATGTCATATAAATCAATGCTAGGGATGCATTGTAGGTTAGTATGAGTAAATACATCAAGAGGAAGACAAAACTAAAACTTTAGGTTAAGGTTCAATTGAACAATTTAGCTAGTTTTGAGTTTTGTGTCAATCTTGGGATTATGATAGATACATTTTTGAATGTATTTTTTCCAAGTAGACATGGATAAAACAGACCTCTCCACAAAATTTAGAAATTTTTGGATGCATGTGGAATTATTGGCGCATTTCTGAAATTGGATTCAGAATGTAGGATAGACTGAAAATAGTGTGTCAATCGACTGTTAACAGTGTGTATCGAGCACAGAATGGTTCTGTGTGTTGATTTCGATAAGGGCAGTCGACTGATGCTAGTCTGAATTTATTTTCAACATTGGTTTGAGACCGGGTCAGCTCATGTAAGTGTGTGAAATCCATGAGGGATTAATACACGAGTTTAGGGTCAGCTTGGATGATAAGTTTTCAGCAATTAGGATATTATTGGAGAAAGGGAGAGAACCTTAGTGCCTTTGTGTGTGTGTGGGGGGGGGGGCTTGTGATAGTGATAGGTTCTTAAAAAGCCCTGTGGTAAAAATCCTAGCTCAATGGGGAGTATAGGTGTAGGGGGAACCTTGGGATAGGTTCAAATGCATGTTGCATTGTTTTTCCTTTCGGCAGTGTAAGTCCAAGTGTGTAGCCTTGCCAACGTAAGTCTTTCGCCGGTGTAAGTGTAAGTGTGTAGCCTTACCATCATAAGTCCATTGTTTTTAGCATGTTTATTTGCTATTTATTTTCCCTAACTTAAACGTATTGCCAAACATCAAAAAGGGAGAGATTGTTGGAACAATCCCAATGGTCCGTGCGACCATGTGTTTTGGTGTTTGGGCAAATGGTTTAAGTTAGGTTCACCCTTGTATTTGATAAGTCTATGTGAGTGTGCAGGTTTGCAGGATACACATGTGACTCAGATTGACGGCTTCGGGTCCAGTGAAGGATGGAGCATCCGAGGGATCGTGGACAAGGCAGCAAGGACAAGGGCCGAGGGAAGCGACTTCGAGGCATACGCGAAGAATGACATTGGGGACGAGCCGCGGGCTTGAATGCATCTGAGGGACGAGAGCCAAAGGAAGTAGGCTTGAAGGCAAGAGGTCGAGGCTGTGAAAGAAGCGTCAAATGAGTCGTAAGGGTGAGGGTCCGAGTGCTGAGTGAAGTGTACTCGAGTACCAGTCGACTAGTGATTTTATCAATCAACTGGTGTAGTCGATTTGATAGTCAACTGGGAGCGAACAGAATATTTTTGTTCTCTTTGTCAGTGTGGAGCAGTCGACTGGTACTTTTACCAGTCGACTGGTATAGAGTCGTTGGAATGTACCGGTCGAATCTCCACAAGAGGGCAGTCGATTGATGATTTTGGGAACTTAGTTATAGTTGGCGAAATTAGTGGCGGCAAACCCTGTTGGAGCAATCCCAATGGTCCGCGGGACCATGTGTTTTGGTGTTTGGGCAAAGGGTTTAAGTTAGGATTACCCTCGTTATTTGATATGTGTACTTGAGTTGTGCAGGACTACAGGTGACACATGTGACTCAGGTTGACGGCTTCGGGTCCGGTGAAGGATGGAGCATCCGAGGGACCGTGGACAAGGCAGCGAGGACAAGGGCCGAGGGAAATGACTTCGAGGCATACGCGAAGGATGGCATTGGGGACAAGCCGCGGGCTTGGATGCATCCGAGGGACGAGAGCCAAAGGAAGTAGGCTTGAAGGCAAGAGGTCAAAGCTGCAAAGAAAGCGTCAAATGAGTCATAAGGGTGAGGGTACGAGTGCATGAGAGATTGTACTCGGAGTAAAATCCTAGTTTTAGGATTTTACTGTAGCGGCACTGTAGCAGTTACTGTAGCGCACGGTAGCAGTTACTGTAGCACACTGTAGCAGTCGACTGGTGATGGATCAGTCGACTGATGCACTATAGCATAACCGTTGAGAGAGCCGTTGGGCTGGCACCAGTCGACTGGTGGAAGGACCAGCCAACTGGTAACGGGCAAATCAGGTTCTGATTTGTTCCAAGCTCTAAGAAGGAGCTTGGTATGGCCGGCCAAGGTGACGAAATTAGACTTGGTTAAAGCCTAATTAGTAGTCACCAAAGTGCTCAAGGATCTCTTGTGTCCAAGTGTTCTTGGTTGAAGTTGTGGTGAGGTTTCTCCACCCACAAGGAGCGGTTTGAGCTAGCCGGAGTTTCCGGGGACTAATCCACCGACGGATTGAGGGATCGTCCACCTTACGGACAGCCGTAGAGTAGGAGCATCATCTCCGAACCACGTTACATCGACGTGCATTGGTTTGCTTGTTCTTTTCTTTATCTTTAGCTTTTGTATTCGTAATTTGTATTGTATTATTCCGCTTGCGCACTAACAAATACGTAGGAAGCCATCGATTTGGGTGAGACGCTATTCACCCCCCCCCCCTCTAGCGGCCACCGATCCTCCAACAATTGGTATCAGAGCGAGGTCGCTCTTCTACGGACTAACCGCCAAGAGAGCAAGAAGCTAGAGGAAGAAGAAGATGGAGTCCAAAGGACCGCTCGGATGGGATATCCGAATTCCACCTCCGTATGACAAAGAAGACTTCAATTATTGGAGGAAGCGGTTGGAGACATGGTTCCAAATGAATTGGAATCAATGGGTTGTCTTGAGTGACCCATTTGAAGCTCCTACGGACAAGAAGGGTAAACGCCTCCGACCTCGGCATTGGACCGAAGAGCAACGAGAGCAATCGGAGGCGGACAAGGAGGTAACGAGAATTTTGCATAATTTACTACCTTCTAATATCATTGTGAGTGTAGGTGAATGCACAAGTGCATGTGATCTTTGGAAAAAGATCATTGCCTATCATGAAGACCCGTCACAATTCCAAGGAGTAGAGGAGTCCAAGGAGAAGGGCTCATTGGTCCAAGAAGAGAAGGACCAATCCGATGTTGACATAAGGTCAACATCCGAGGAGGAGAAGGAAGATGAGGAGGTATCATCCACATCTTCAAGGGAGGAAGAAGTGGAATCATCGACATCTTCAAGTGAAGAGGAAGAAGAGCAATCCAAGAAAGAGGAGATCTTGGAAGCTCAACCCTCCACCTCAACTACCAAGAAGAGCACAAAGGACCACATCAAATGCTTTGAGTGTGGTAAGATGGGGCACTACAAGAGTAGGTGTCCTTCACTCAAGAAGGTAAAGGAGGTAAACCCTAAACTCACTAAAGTTAATTTAGAAACTAATGTGAGTTGTAGGAAGAAGAAGAAGGAGGAGAAGAAGCACATTAGGTGCTTTACATGTGGTGAGTGGGGTCACTACCACACAAAGTGTCCAAGGAGAGGAGAGCTCAAGAAATTGGTGCACTTGAAGAAGTGGGAGAAGAAGAGAGCTTCAAGGGTAAGGGAGGTAAACCCTAACTTGAATGCTAGTTCAAATTTAAATCGTTATAATGCTATTTATCATGAAAATAGAATGCATGATAAATCTAAGGATAAATATATCCCTCCTCATGCTAGATTTATCACACCTAAGGCTAGGAAGGTAAATAACAATTTAGGCAATAACTCTAAGGATTATAGATATATGTCTAGATATAGAAATGCTCATAGGGGTCAAGAAAAATTCAAGTCTATGGATTCAATGATGGAAAACCAAGTCTTGAGGTCAAGACTTGATAATTTAGAAAGAACCCTAGCAAGAATGGAAAATATTCTTAGGGGTCAAAATGAGCATAACCTAGGAAAAGCTAGACAAGAGCCATCCAATGGCTATATAGGTTTGGGATACAAACCTAAAGCCAAGAAGGATGTGACTTCCTTTCATAGGGTTCCATATAGTTATGGAACCAACCCTAGGTTTAGTGGTCAAGCTAAAAGTACAAGGGAAGTTGTCCCTAAGAGTACTTTTGCAAAGACCAATGTGACTAAGACTTCCAAGAAGTCTAATAATGTCACAAAGAAGGTCACAAGGGAGGTCATCCCTAGAGTTGACTTAGTAAAGGTGACTAAGGCTCCAAAAAGGCCAAACAAAGTCACAAATAAGGTTACAAGGGGAGTTAGCCCTAGAAGTGACCTAGTGGAAGTGACCAAGGCTTCTAAGAAGCCTAGAAAGGTCCTTAGGAAGGTATCTATGGAAGTCATCCCTAGTGAGTACCTAGAGCATCCAAGGAGCACCAATAGGTTTTGAGTTCCTAGGAGCATATTCTCTAGACCTTACATGGGTTTAGAGAGTGTCAACTCAAATTGGAAGGGTAGTTAACCTAACCTTATTAAAGTTGACACTTGAGAGTATTTTCAAGGTTATTGTTAACCTTTGAAAATGAAAAGGATGATAAGTGTTACTCTTTGAAAGAGTAAAATGTGTCAAAGTTTGAGGAGTTGAATCTAATTTAAATTGACACACTTGAGAGAAGCAAAAGTAATGCCAAATTTGGAATTCGACATTTTATTATGGAATTAAGGGAAATGTAAACCTTAATCCAAATTATCACTCTTGGAGAGAGTAACATGTGCCAAATCTTAAGGAACTATCTTTGAATTAAATTGGCACAATTTGGAGAATCATAAGAAATACCAAGTTGGGATTTTGGTATCTTCTTAGTGATTTAAGAGAAATCTAGGTCCTAATGTAAAATGTTTACTCTTTGGAAGAGTAAAATGTGTCAAACGTTGACGATTTGAACTTAATTTAAATTGACACATTTAGAAAAGGATAAGAAATGCCAAGTTGGGGTTTTGGCATTTTCATGAGAAATCATGGGCAATCTAGAGTTAAATTTTGAGTTAGCTAGGTTTAAGGACATTTAGATAGGTAATCTAGGTATCTTATGTATACTAATTTGTCATGTTTTGTTTGCCTATCATATGTCATGACATCATATCCTTTTTTTTCATTCATCTTTATTATGAAAAACACAAAAATATCATGTCATACATACATCATGTAGTTATAGCATGTTTTTCTTTTAAAAATTACTTATTTTGATGTATGCCATAAAACATCATGTATTATTTTAATTTCCTTGTAATTAAGAACAAAAGTCATTTATTAAGAATGGTAAATATCCCAACAAGTGGGATTATAACAAATGACATCCTAGGTGGATGATCACAAGTTTCATAATGCCTAGATAGATATGCATGATCCCTTAGTTTAGGGCAAGACCAAATATACATCTCACAAAGAACTATAAGGTGACTTGTATGTGTTTTAATACATGTTAGATACAAGTGAGATGTTAAGATGGTGAACTAAACTCAAGATGTTGATCTAGTGCATCTTGTTAAGTTTTAGGTTCATCAAAACACATAGTTATGTGTCTTCCAATCATTGGGAAAGCTAATGTACAAGTCATGTGCATTGAGTCCAAAGAACGTGGTTGGATATTGGTTTTGAAAAAGATTTCAAAATACTTTTGAAAAACCTTGGTGAAGACTATCTTTTGATAGTAATCATCATTGGAAAGTTAGATACAAATTAGGAGAAAACATTAAAGTTTTCAAGAGTTTTCAAATTTGTGTCAATCTTTGAAAATAGGAAGTATTTTCATAGAAAACTATTTTTCCCTGATAAAGTATACCCTAAATAATGTTTACATGAGTTTTCATGATGAAAACAAGTATGGATTGGTTAAGAAAAATCAAAGTGAAGTTTCGGTTGAGGTTTAGTTTCATTATTGAATTTTGAACCTCAAAACTTCAAGTTTTGGTTTTCCTAATTATTTAGGAACCCCAAGTCATTGTTGGTGCAATGATGAAAGTTTGACCATATTTTTAGGGGGAGTTACGCTTTGGAAACATAAAAATCTTTTCTAAGACCAAAAGGAGGTCAAGTGTTAAGGTAGCACATGACATTGGTATGAGAGGTGTTACCAAGGACAACGGAGAGTCATCCAAGGCCAATAAGAAGGAATATGCTAGGGTAGCATATAATTATAGCAAGGATAAGGTGTCCAAGATTAAGGACAAGAAGAAATTCCCAAAGACAAGGTGTCTAAGGTTAAGAAGGTGAGTCTTGTAGGCCAAGTGTCACCTGAGATGCACCAAAATGGCCTAGTCATAGTAAATGAGTCACCTAGGGAGGTGGATAAGATTAAGAGCTCAAGGGGGAGCTCAAAGAGTCTTTGGGACATATGGTAAATGATTTTAAGTGAACCAAGATGTGCCAAAGGGATTAGAGATAGATTTGAGTCTCTACTATACTTGGTTGGCACAATTGAGTTAAGTTTTATGCATGGAAATATGAATTGGGTTCATATTGCATGAAAATTAGTTTTTTATATATAGATGCCATATAAACCCATGCTAGGAAAGTATTGTGGTTTAGTATGGGCAGATACATCAAGAGGAAGCCAAAACTAGGACTTTAGGCCAAGGTTCAATTGAACAATTTAGCTAGTTTTGAATTTTGTATCAATCTTAGGATCTGTGATAAATATATTTTTATATATTTTTTCCCCAAGTAGACAAGGTTAAAATAGACCTCTCCACAAAATTTGAGATTTTTTGGAGGTCTGTAGAATTTCTGGTGCATTTCTGAAGTTGGTCAGAAAAGGCTGATTTTTTCAGAAATAGGGTGCCAGTCGACTGGTGCAGATACCAGTCGACTGGTAACAGTGTTTTTGAGCACAGAATGTCTCTGTAAGCTCATTTTTATGAGGTCAGTCGACTGGTGCCAAGACCAGTCGACTGGTAACAGTAGATTTCGACTACAGAATGTTTCTGTAAGGTTCTGTCGAAGGGGGCAGTCGACTGGCACTTAGGGCAGTCGACTGATACCAGCCTAAACGTGTTTTTCAACGTTGTTCTTGACCGTGTCAACTCGTTTAAATGTATGAGATCCATGGGAGATAAATACATGAGTTTAGGGTCAATTTGGATGACATGTTTTCAACAATTGGGATATTGTTGAAGCTCTTTTTGATGTATGGCAAAGGGGGAGAATTTTAGGTTTAAGTGGAAAACCTATACACCTTTGCAAGAAATCCTAGCTCGAGGGGGAGCATAGGTGAAGGGGGAGCGATTGTTTAGGCAAAGGGGGAGAAGTTTACCTTTGCGGGAAATCCTAGCTCAAGGGAGAGCTTAGTTGAAGGGGGAGCCTAGGGATTTAGGTTCCATTATTTATGCATGAGTTGATTTGCATATGTATTACATTTATGTTTCCCTAACTTAAACAGGTTGCCAAACATCAAAAAGGGGGAGATTGTTGGAGCAATCTAGGTGCCCTAAGTTTTGATGTTTGGGCAAAGGTTTAAGTTAAGTTTATTGTTGTATTTGATATGCATTGTGAGTGTGCAGGATACAGGTACAACAAGGAAAGTCCAAGGGTGAGTCTTGGCGGTGTAAGTCCAATCATGTAGTCTTGGCAACGTAAGTCCAAGTGTGATCTTGGCAAAGGAGGAAAGTCCAAGGATGAGTCTTGGCGGTGTAAGTCCAAGTGTGTAGTCTTGGCAATGTAAGTCCATTCGGCAATTGCCAAGTGTGTAGCCTTGGCAATGTAAGTCCATTCGGCGGAGTAAGTCCAAGTGTATAGCCTTGGCATCGTAAGTCCATTGTTTTTAGCATGTTTATTTGCTATATGTTTTCCCTAACTTAAATGTATTGCCAAACACCAAAAAGGGGGAGATTGTTGGAGCAATCCCAATGGTCCGCGGGACCATGTGTATTGGTGTTTGGGCAAAGGGTTTAAGTTAGGATTACCCTCGTTATTTGATATGTGTACTTGAGTTGTGCAGGACTACAGGTGACACATGTGACTCAGGTTGACGGCTTCGGGTCCAGTGAAGGATGGAGCATCCGAGGGCCGTGGACAAGGCAGCGAGGACAAGGGCCGAGGGAAACGACTTCGAGGCATACGCGAAGGATGGCATTGGGGACAAGCCGCGGGCTTGGATGCATCCGAGGGACGAGAGCCAAAGGAAGTAGGCTTGAAGGCAAGAGGTCAAAGCTGCAAAGAAAGCGTCAAATGAGTCATAAGGGTGAGGGTACGAGTGCATGAGAGATTGTACTCGGAGTAAAATCCTAGTTTTAGGATTTTACTGTAGCGGTACTGTAGCAGTTACTGTAGCGCACTGTAGCAGTTACTGTAGCGCACTGTAGCAGTCGACTGGTGATGGATCAGTCGACTGATGCACTGTAGCATAGCCGTTGAGAGAGCCGTTGGGCTGGCACCAGTCGACTGGTGGAAGGACCAGTCGACTGGTAACGGGCAAATCAGGTTCTGATTTGTTCCAAGCTCTATAAGAAGGAGCTTGGTATGGCCGGCCAAGGTGACGAAATTAGACTTGGTTAAAGCCTAATTATTAGTCACCAAAGTGCTCAAGGATCTCTTGTGTCCAAGTGGTGAGGTTTCTCCACCCACAAGGAGCGGTTTGAGCTAGCCGGAGTTTCCGGGGACTAATCTACCGACGGATTGAGGGATCGTCCACCTTACGGACAGCCGTGGAGTAGGAGCATCATCTCCGAACCACGTTACATCGACGTGCATTAGTTTGCTTGTTCTTTTCTTTATCTTTAGCTTTCGTATTGGTAATTTGTATTGTATTATTCCGCTTGCGCACTAACGAATACGTAGGAAGCCATCGATTTGGGTGAGATACTATTCACCCCCCCCCCCTCTAGCGGCCACCGATCCTCCAACAAACCCTAATTAGTAGTCTACTAGTTCTCAAGTGCTTGTGAGTGCTGTGGTGAGATTTCTCCACCCACAAAGAGCGACTTGAGATAGTCGGTGTTTGTCGGGGGCTAATCCACCAATGGATAGGGATCACCCACCTTACGGATAGCCGTGGAGTAGGAGCCCTAATCTCCGAACCACGTTAAAAGAATGTGTTAACGGTTTGCTTGTTTTTCTTTCTTTTAGTGTTTAGCTTGTTTGTTTTTGTATTATTTCGCTGCGCAAGCTAACAATAGTAAAGGAAGCGATTATTTGGGGGGTCATCTATCCAACCCCCCTTCAAGCTGGCCAACGATCCCCAATAAATAGTTCATCTAGATTTAATTTGGAAAGATTCTTTAAAATCTTGTAAGCATCCATGATGGATGCCTATAGTCCATTTCGAGGAAACGTGTTAAGGGCATACCTTATCAGGTCGCGGTTCTCCATTTGGTGGTCAATGTTGTGAAGCCCATTGAGGATGTCCTTTATCCTCACATGGAGTTGACTCACAGTTTCTCCTTCCTGTATTTTTATATTAAATAGTGTATTCAGATAGAGGTCTCTTTTAGTTACCTTCGCGTCGCAGGTTCCCTCGTGTAATTCGATGAGCTTGTCTCACAGTTCCTTCACATTATCATGTGGGCCAACGCAGTTCAGTTCTTCTTTCGTTAACCCGCACTGGAGGTTGTTGAGAGCCGTGAAATCTATTTGGGTTTTCTTCTTCATCTCCGGATTCCACTATTCCGAGTCCATCAGAATTTCGGCGTTATTGATCGGAGCCTTGTAACCTTTGGTGATGCTGAACCACTGGTCAAAGTTGGTCTTTAGATAGACCTCCATTCGCTTCTTCCAGTACAAGAAGTCATCATCGTTGAAGAGGGGAGGACGGACAGTGTTGTATCCCTCATTTTGGGTCATTGCTCTTGCACACAATAAAAAAGACAGAGATTGTCCCAAGACTTTTGGTCTTGGATTAGTAGTGTGGGATACAAATAAAAATATTAAAACTGAATTGGTGTTGCACCAATTCAGATTAGTTTCCTATGAGAAAATGTTTCCAGAAGAGGTGAGTGTACAAATTTGGATTATGTCAAAAAATTTAAAACCGAGAATAAAAAATTAAAAAATTTCTCCTACTTTGCCTGATTGGTGGTTGCACCAAATCAGAGCGGTATCTGCTCTGATACCACTTGTTAGATTGGAAAGAACGCTGGGGGGGGGGGGGGGGGGGGGGAATAGCGATTGTTGAAAAATCGTTATCGAGTCAAAGTACACAGTGGAAAGTAATAACGAAAATAATGCTAACACACCAAGTTTTACTTGGTTCGAAGCCTTTGTCCACTCCTACTCTAAGGCCCGCGCGTGAGAGTGCTTTCGTCGGGCAATCCACTAATAGTTCACAAAAGTGTTACACAATAAGTACAAGAAGAGTAAAGTTACCTACAACAAGGAAAATAAAAACTGAGTCGCAGGTTGTCGGAGAAGCTTCACAACATCGCAGGAGTGTCTTTAGAACAGCACGCAAGAAAGCAGTTACAGAGAGAAGTTGTTATTTTTGCTCTTGGTGGAAGGTTGCTTATATAGGCAGTTCCGGGAGCCTAGATTCCTTCCGGGCGCCTGGACCATGACGTTAGTCATCCAATCAACGCGCTCTAAGTTGGCGAGAAGATCGATTTTGGGCATTCCGGGCGCTCGGACCAACTTTTCCAACCGCTTTTATTTCTTGCCAAATGAAGTTTGCCCGAGACAATAAAACTTATCCTACCCTGCAAAACAAGTGTTAGTACAATTATAGTGAAGAGTAGTAATTAGATTTTATCTCCTTGAGACCAGAATCTAGTCAAGATCTCAACTTAGATTTTCCAAATGAATCTAAGTTGGATCGATGCATACTATTCCCTCAAACGGAGAACGCGTCCTCACCAAGTTACTCTCCTTCAGTGACTTACCTTAACTTACCACTTTGCTAGACATCCGGTCAGCCCGTCGACCTGTCTGGACTTCATGCCAGCTATCCGATCGACCCGTTGACCAAGCTGGACTTTGTGCCAGATATCCGGTCTGCCCGTCGACCTATCTGGACTTCGTATCAGCTATCCAGTTAACCCATCGACCTAGCTAGATTTTTTGCCAGATATCCAATCAACCCGTCGACCTATCTGGACTTCTCTTGCACATTTAATTAAATCGTTATATCACTTTAAACCTAACTTAACTTATTTTGTCATTTATCAAAACCTGAATTAGATCGTTAATGTAACTTATACCAACAGTACCCTTATGTTTTAAATAAATTTTACTAATCTATTATTAACTATTACTATAGTATTCTTATGTTTTAAAAATTTAACACAAAATATAATTAATAAAACCTCCTCTAAGGACCCTCCACTAATCTACCCCTATATATATATATCTGTTTTTTTTTTTTTGTCCCCTTGAGAAAATTTTTGGATCCGCCTGCTCAGGATTACAGTGCTAAGTTCAAATTTTAGAAATCCTAAGGTCGAGATTGTGAATTATAAAGAATTTTTTCTCTAATAAGTAATGAGCCACCTTAATACATAATTATAAGTGTCTTCTGATTTATTTTGATAGTCAATAAAATTTTTTTATAGAATTAACTTAAAAATTAATCGATTAGAAAAATTAGATACTTAATATCCATTAAAAAAAACTGATGGTAGGATAACTTATTTATCTATCGTATTGATCCAACAAAAATACTTATTTATCTATAACATATATACAAAATAAAAATATCTGCGCCATGCGCCAATTACTTACGAAATAAAGATACAAGATCAGGAAGAACTAATTAATATTAACAATATATGTATATTAATTAATTATGGTATATATTACATGATCATCCTGTGGTGTTAAGCTGAGGGAAGATATATGATATACGTTTGCAAAAATATAAAATATAAATTTTAAAGGTGAAATGAACAATTGAAAGATATTACTAGCCAAGTGTAATTTTCTTTTCAAAGAAAAGGATAACTTTATTTTTGAAAGACTCAAGGCAACAAGTCCCATATCTTTTTGAAGAAATTAAAGGTACACATTTTATCAAAAAGTTCCCTTTATATAGTTTTTTTTGGAATTGTGCCTTTATGATTTATGTTTTACCCCCAAAAGTTTTTTTTGCTTTGTATCTAATGACGGAGTAAAAAATTATATTCTACATGGGTAAATCCTGGGCTAAGCGAAAAAAATCTGGTTTGATTAAGTTTTTATAGCTTACATGATTAAGTTTTTCTCATTTTCAAGAACATTGGTCATTGTCATATACCTTTCTTATCTCTCACATACGTTCTTCCTTTCTCCGGCTATAAATCCGAACTACAATTCCTCCTAAGTATCATTGGGCCTACGGGTTAAAGCTGAGGTTTGCAAAAGTACAAAATATAAATTTTAAAGGTAAAATGAACACTTGAAAGGAATTTAAGTCTAATTTTCTTTTCAAAGAAAAGGATAGCTTTATTTTTTTTATCGATAAATATAAATCTATTGATCAAATTAAAATATACTATTTTTTTTATCGATAAATATAAATCTATTGATCAAATTAAAATATACTTCTGATCAAGTATTAATTAGGCTTAATTATAAATCAATACTAGTAAATTAGCTCGTGATTTATCATTCCTTTCTTTCGTGACATCTTTTGGATATACACAATTGGACTCCGGTGTAAATGAGACTTTAATTTTATATTTAAAAGTTTAAGATATATTAATTGGTGTATATTATTTCATAAGTGTTGTAGTTGTAAATAAATACATGAGGAAAGACTCTCTCTCTTACGCGTGGATGCGTAGAGGGTGCAAAATTTATATAAATGGAACAATCAATATTTTGCTTGCTAATGATGTGCAATGTATGAATTAATCACTGATTAATTGAGAATCTTTATTCGCCGATTTGAGCATGATTTGCTCTCATCAAATGTTAGACCAGTCGGGACAAAATTTGTCCAAATAGAATAATGAATATTTTGCCAAGTGGATTGTTCTTTTGCTTGTTGCTGGTGTGCAATGGATGAATTAATCATTGATTAATTGAGAATTCATAATCACTGATTTGAGAATGACCTATGTTTGTCAAATGCTAGATTAGTTGGAGCAAAATTTATCTAACTGAAATAGTCAATATTTTGCCACATGAGTAATTCTTTTGCTTGATGCTGATGTTCAACAGATGAATTAATCACTGATTAATTAAGAATATGTAACCATCAATATGAAATAATCACTATTGATGATCGAGCGACTAGAGACAATGAATGATCTCGACCATTCAATGTTGTGAAGGCATGAAGTTCTCCTATAAGAGTAGGATGTGACCATGAGTAGATGAATGCAATAGTAAAAAGAGAATCTTCCACCTTTGTTCCCCGTCTGTTTTCTCTATCATGCCTTTGCTAGGCAGCTCTACCTATGATAGCATTCAGATACTCTCTCAGTTCGCCACGAACAATCGCTTGGTTGTCAACGTGGTTTTCCCGTTATTTTATATGAAACAGTTATATGTTAATGATCCTTTTATTTACCTAAAATGATCAATTGAATGATATTATTTAGAACGTGGATGTGATTTGATTTGTGGAATTAAAAAAGTTAGTACATGAACTCACTTTTAAGACAAAAAAGTGAGGTTGATAATGATAAGAGTCGAAGCTTTCGTGGTTTTACAGCTCCAAATCGACCATAACAGAGTATTTTAACTATCTCAAGTCATTTGTGTGTTGACAAGTGTGTGGGCTCCGAATACTAAAAAATGCAGCATAACAAAGATCACAAAGGGTTGTTTTTTTTAAAAAATTTTTTGGAAATACAAATGTGGTTTCGAATTTACCCGCCATGAACAAAGGCAAAAATTAATGTATTTTTCCATTAGAGGATCAGAATTTAAATATTAAATGGGATGAATATTTTTTTTAAATCAATTTTTGAATATATATAAATTATCCTGTAAATTTGCCCGATAGGTGAAATAAAAAATCATTTACTTTAAAAATTAATCTATTGATTGATGAAACTCGAACATCTAAATTAAAAAATAATAATAATAATAATAATAATAATAATAATTTTTTTATAAATTTATTCTTTTATCGAGGTCCCAAGTTATCCTAGTTTGTTAGGTAAGGCACTAAATCAGCTTCAATTAGTAATTATCATGTATAATAATACATAAGAATACTTGACAGGAGTTATTATATGAAATTTAAAATGGACAAAAAGCTCTGTGAGATATTTGCATACAGAAATATTCAAATAGGGAGTATTTTAACTGTAAATCATTTCAGAAATAAAAGATAATAACTTTCAGATAGTAATTGAAACGTTGAATAAACAATTAGGAAAAAGAGAAATTTAAGGACTAGAAACCTTCAGTATGAAAAGATTTGCCATTACTTTAACAAACAAGATCTATGTAGACTTTCATGCAAAGAATAAGTCAACATCACTGGATTAGCTTAACAATCATTTTTGTTAATACATTCAGTCGAGAGTTAGACATACAGATTAAAGTGGTAATTGGGCAGCCATGCCTCAGCACAAGAGGAAGCTGGGTTTAACAGCTAAAATAGTGAGGCCATTATCATAGGCAAGCGAAACCTAAGGTGGTTGATTTTGACATCAATCTAACTAAAGCCAATCAGATGACAAAATAAAAAATTTTAAAAAAAAAAAGTAAATTTGGGTTACATACTAATCAGGTATGCATACAGGTCATTCAAGGTTAGGCTCGGATCTCCATGCCAGCCAGGGCTAGATGTCTGTCTGCCCTTGGTCTGTTTTGGCCGCTTGTGCATCAGAATCCAAGTTCTGTTTCAAGTTCTCATCTACAGAACCTTGCTCCTTTCTGTCAGCACTGTGATCATCTGCACCTTGCTCTGCTTCGCCAAGCTTTTCCTGAAAGTTTTGGCATGACAATCAGTAATTGCAACAGATTGCAGAGTAGGCATTTGTAGACACAATTGAGGAAGATTAGTCTAATCACCTTAAGCAATGCATTTCGGGAAACAAGTAGCTCATATTCCTTCTTGATCCTTGTCAGCTCTGCCCTCAAGTTAGCATTTTCCTCCCTTAAAGTATCAGCTTTTAGTGCCAGCTCTTCGTACTCTGCCTATGGTCATTAGCTACCAATGTAACTTATCTTCATAAATTTAGATACTCATTTAACACAAGAAAGCTAAATTTTTGAAACAAACTTACCTGCTTACGTAGTCTGGATCTACGTGCAGATTCCCTATTTGATTGCTTTCTTTTCTGCCTTTTAAGTTCTCTCTCATCCTGAAAATGCCAAGGAAAGTTAGCTGAGACATCAAGAACGCCAATGTTAACTCTAGTTTTTTTTTAAGTTTAAGAGAGCAAGTAATGTGACACAAAGCCCCGGTTCACTTGAGAATGCTTTTAATGCCAATGCCAAATTGAATAAATAGGCAAAGATGTGCAAAGAATAGAGGTAAAAAAACTAAAATCTTTAGCAAAGGGCTTAAAAATAGTCTACTGTTACTTGTAGCATTTTCTGATTTTTCATTTCCAACAATATTTATGATTTATTTTTTCTTTTTATTTGAAAAAGATCAAGTATCTTTTGTGAAACAAATAAATACTGTTTCTGGAAAACAAAAAACCGCAAAAAAAAAAGAAAGAAAACTGGAATATTTTCACCAATCAAGCATACTCACACCCACAATAGGAAAAGAGAAAAGCAATGCAGTCAGAATGTAAATCTTTGAATTTGATTTTTCAAGCATTTTTGGCCTGCCACAGGTAAGGATTGTAGAAATGATAATTAACAAGCTCAGCTAGCAATAAGTCTCATATCCCCTGGGACAAAGCTGTATCAGCAGCCTATAAAACTAAAAGGCCAGTTGTCAGGATCCTTCACTTGTGGACCTTGTCCATCCTCTTCAATGAAGCTGTTTTGATGTCACAAAACCATGGCACCTGTAGACTAGCTCTGACAAGATCAGGTCTCCAGGACATACTGAGCATCAACTATTCAATATGCAACTTCAAAAATTGTTGCAAGAGGGTTTGTACTTTTTATTCATTACTTTATATATTCTAAGTGGCTTTCTGCAATATCATGTTTGTCTATGAATGTAATGTAAAACATTGAAACGACTGAGGAAAAATGGATAGAGCAACAGAAAATTATCAAGGATAGTTTACCGGTTTATAGCACCAAAAGTATGAGTAGAGAAATTTTGGCAAGTCTGGAGCAAGAATATGTCAGTTGCGGATGACATGACAATTAAGTGGTATATTAATTATCATACTTTATGGTGTCATACCATCACCCAAATATGAGTTGATGACAAATCTAATGGAAGGATAATCCTAGGACTTAAATAGGCTAGGAAAATTTGTTAAAATTAATTTATATCTGGGCTTCGAACATAGATCCGACAACCTTTTAGTGCATAGTTGCAAGCAAAAAACATTGGGGCTGATTGATCATCACCACGATTTGCAAAACTGATCATGCTACATATACTCATTATTCAGCAGCTGCAATGGCATTAGGCTTTCAAGTAGTAAAGTTAACCAGTGTTAGTTCTCAAGACATTTTGATTCTACATTTAAAACAAAAAAATGGAGCTTTTTAGTATCAAAGCAATTGTTATTTTAGAGTAACTCAGCTTGGTGATCATTTTATTACCAATTCCAACATAATGACATAGAGTGTCCACTTTGTTAGCAACTTAGCATCTAGTGCAGTGGAAAACTGGAAATTATCCTCCTAATCAAGTCAGTGGATTTGTGCCTTCATAAGAATTATATGAGTTGTATTTCAACCTTAAAGAATTGGCATTCAAACTGAAAACATTATGCATAGTTGTGAAATGGTAGCAGGAAATCTCATGAGGGCATCTCATGAGGACGATAAATTTGTCCAAAGTTATTTCTTCTACAATAGAGAATGACCTGAAAATTTTGCCATGAACCAATTCATCCATGCAATTTGCACGAATCAGTTAATGAACTTACCACACACATGCACAGGCGCCAACACACACCAAAAAGATACTAATGAATTAAAGCTAGCTTTGGAGAACACCATTAAATGGAGTATTAGTGAAAACCTGCAACCAATGATCTGAGGGAGCACCAGGTGCTGCAGCCCCTTTTCCATGCACTGGAACAGGTGATGAACTTGGAGCGCCCCAATAATCCATTCCTATATTTAAGTTCGTGGTAGGACCAGCTACTGCTCCAGGTGCAGGCAAAGACACTATAGCCATTTGATGACTCAACATTGCCTGTGATGGAATTTGAGTAACACCATTCTGAGATCCACCAGCAGTGCCTCTCTGGGAAACCTCTGTTATAGTGCAAAATGAAAAGTGAGGAGCATAAACTAAAAAATACATATTTTTGCATTCACATACCACCATGAGATTCATGCCCACGAGTTGTCTTTGTGTGTGAGTCCTGTGAGACATCATTTAATGAATGCCCTCAGCTAGTAAGTCATAACAAAATAGAACCTCAAACTCATATTTATATTTCAACTAAGACAAATTGGATAACCAAAAAATTGTTATCCAGTCAGATGGATTTTCAGATCTTTGAGGATCAAGGCTTCTAACGGAAAATCAAGAACGGCAAACATCACAAATTTACAAATTGGTGGGGTAAATAAGAATATCAATCATAGAAAATTCTGTTTATAACTTTATTGAAGTGAATTATACAGAAATATTTTTTTAAGGGTGTTGAAGGTGTGGTGATTCGAGAGTCAAGAGATTATGTCTACAACTAGACATCATACCACCTTCAACACAATTTAACACCGATTAGCTTCCATAGCCCATCCGATTGTCCCAGTTCCCTTCATCCCATAGTCAACTGCTCTAATACCAATAGCCCATAGTCAATTGCTCTGACACCAATAAAGATGTTACAGATCAACAGATCTTTTAATGTCAATTAACACCTATCGGCCTACATAGCCATTGGCTCAATCACCTTCATCCAATCTGTTAAGGCTTGATTTACTTGGAAGATAACATGATTTGCATAAATGAGCAGACAATTTAGAAATAAAGTTAAAATTTAAGTTCTCTTATCAATAGAAAGTTTGATGAATAACTTATTAGTAAAAAGCACTTACTGATACCAAAACCAAGGTATGCAACACCAAACTAGGTGAAGAGGGTAAACAGTGACAAAAGCAACCATCATCAATTGCAATTATCCAACATTAGTAATTTTATTCCAAAAATATGCCTTTACAAGTAATTGCACCATTCTTTATTGCATGTATGTTTCACTGGAATGGTGCATATCAACTCGGTAAATATGACATAGGGTAAGTTCTCTTGTCCTCTCTCTACTCCTGCTCCATCCCAACTCCCTCATCTCACTCCTACCATTTGGCTGCTCCCTTTATTATTCTTTGCATGTGTCTTTCTCCATTTTTATATTTGGATTGCAAAATATCTCAAAGTTCTATTCCATAGAGATATCAAAATATGATTTGACCAAATCCTAACATTATTCAGCCAATTCAGAATTGTCTGATTTGGAACAGTTCCCAGTTGTTCAAATGTATTCCAGTAGCTATTGGGAGACAAATTGTCACAGGTCAGGTGATAAAAAGAATAAGATTTGTCAATTTTAGAAATGAAGATATCAAATCAACCATTTTCATGATGGCTAATGAATCATATACAAATTAAAAAGGCCTAATCCAGTGGCTCTTTCCACTATTCAAAGATTATAAGTATAACAAAAATAAAATCCACAAAAAAGAATATGACAGAAATCCTTATGCTGCTTTTGGTTAAAATAAAGTCTTACATTTTCGGAATTGGCATCACTCCCTTCACTTGAACTGTCACATCCGCTTTCACCACTACGAAACCATGTGCTTTTAGTCCATAGACAATATCACACCAAGGTGTTGCTCTGAATACAGTAAATAACTCAAGATGGTCGACCTAGATTTTGAAATACCTCTGAGAAAATGTTCCATTGGTTGGTTGCCCTGATGTTTTACCTGGCTCAGTGCTGTTCTTTCCTGTAATCATATTCAAACTACCTAAACTACCTTTGGATCTTTTTATGGCACTTCTTTCCATACCTTCGGATGACTTACCATCTACTTCTGTACCAGCAAGGGCTCCCTAGAGACAGCATATATGGTAAACGGTGTTGATACCCCATATACTTAGTAAAGGAAAGTAATATGAGGTAGTAGGGGAGCGGCAACTCACAGAAGCCTCAACATTGCTGTTTGGCGAAGTCATTGCATAAGGGCTGAAAGGGTGTGCTCCCTGTTCAACATTGGCGCATCAAAAGTAGCACAAGTTACATTTGTGAATATAAAGTATTTACAAAAAATAACTGCAGATTAAAATTTGATTAACATACAGGAGGCATAGATGGATATAACCCTCCAGGAGGATACATCACATATGGGGGTGGTGGAGTCCCATATGGTGGCATAAGGTGCTGCAGATAAAGCATTAAGAATGACGGTTTCATGGCAAGGTTGGAAAACATAGATCCACCATAATGAACTTCAATACATAAAAACAACACAGATATTGTAAAATTGTCATTTTATATCACAAAAACATTTTCAACAAATGTGTCCATGTATGATCATTCCTATGTGATTTTCCACAGCTTATATTTTGACCTCCCTATGGATAAGCAAGTACAAGGATTGTGAAGTTGGCATGAGAATTAAGTTCTCACTGCATGACTCACCAAATCACCTGGTTGACAGATGCATTACTACAGTGCAAGGAACTAATAAAATCTATGTATTTTTGTGACTATCCAATGAAAATTCCATCTCAATTCCATCTTATCTTGGCTCCTGCAATAATTCTAATCTATTGTAATGAGTATGTGTTCCTGCCTCACTAAGCTTTCCTTCTGAAATGTCAAAAAACATTCAAAAGAATAATTATTTGACTAGCAAAAAAACATTCAAAATAATCTTTTCAAATATTTGAATAACAAAAAACACCTGAGGTCCCCACATGTAAGGATGGGGCTGAGGACTAGATGCAACAGGAGAATGAAAGAATCCATGTGGTGGAATTGGTGAATATGCCTGTCAGAATAAGTGACAACTCGATGAGCCTCCCCAAGCATAGGCATAATCTACAAGTAACAACCTTCATGACAAAAATGGTGAAAGAGTTAATTCACAGAAATAAGGTATACCACCTGAAAGTTTGACCAGTCTGGATAAACAGTCACAGCAGGGGTGGAGCTAGTAGCAGTGGTTTGCTCCTAACACAAGAAAACTCAAGAAAATTTGGTTTTTTTTTCCAAGAATACAAACTAAAAATACAAAAAAATTAAACTCATGATGACTTAATGGATGATAAGTGGATAGCCGAGTACCTGAGCAACAGATGTCCTTGGAGTCTTTGCAGATGCATCAGCTTCACTGCTGCCCATAATACAATGCCTCTCCAATGTCTAGTGCAAGCTCACCTCCCTACCAATCGCTTCTGGGTCATTCAGTATGGAATAAAAGGATGAGGATAATACAAACTCCACTAATGATGCAAATCCAAAATCCACCGCAAAGATGGCCTCAATAAAAAACGTGGAAGAACTGCATAAACTGAGCTCCGAATAGGAGATGTTTAATTGACAAAAGGCTAAAAATACGTTGGAAAAATAAACCATTTTGATAAATTTAAATACAGGAAACTCTTTCATCTCTCTTGCCACCACTATTGCCCCATCCTAAAGGCCGAACTCCACTGATAAGGCATTCTTGCCAATCGTGTGGGCGGAGCTACTTCCGACCTTGTAGCCATAATCGTAAGACAGAAATCAGAGGGAGGAAGGGGATTTTTTTAATTATTTTAGAGAATTATCTTATGGTCCTATGGATTAACAAGAATTGTTTGGGTGTCCTAGGCATTTTCTCATCATATTCTGTTGATATAACTTGACAGAATGTCAAAAGTGACCATTTACAAAGTTCACTTATGTGGCTGGATTAAACCAGAACATTGGGTGCTAGACTGTAACATAACCATAGTTCATGTATGTTAAACATTTACCCGAAAACCCATTTCTCTTTGTCTCCGGTTGGAGGAAGGATTTTCTTTTACTTTTGATCTTTAAAATAGTTAATTGTTTTCTCTTTCATTCATTTCTCAGCATAAAAAAATCACAGATTCCCTAAACTATTCCTAATCAAGGTCCTTCTTCGCATTTTCTTTCTGATCCAAAGTTGTTAAGCTACACGTACTGGTTTTTGAGTAACAAATCCATCCTTATTTATGAGAAAGATATTATAAGCTACCAAAAATAGTAGTGGAAATCATTGCTATTGCCATTACAAAAGTAGTTAGTAGTTTAGGTTTTTTAAAAAAAAAAATTATAATAGAGAACTATTCATTCATAAAAATTGATAGCACCACTGTATCACTAGTGCTTTCTGGATTATCCTACATGTCCATTCTACGCAGTCATCACTAAGTAATAACAAAAGGTAAAAGGTAAAAGGTAAATAATGCATGCTTCATATCAGTTGCCACTGGTATTTCTGGATATAGCTAAATTAATTCATAAAAATAAACATGGAAAACTAAACATCTCCCTTTACACTCTGATCCGCCAGAAAATAGGAATGATGCAAACATCTCCAGGGGAAACAATTTTCAGTCCTCATTTGTCAAATCGAAGTTCAAGAATAAAAGCTAATGAACAATATGTGAGGAAAGAGTTATGTCTCCAGTGTCTCAGTCTTCTACCTAAATCTCGGTAGACACAAATGGAATATTAATCAAGAGAGGTGCAGATCGAGATATTTAAGAACGGAAGGAGAACAAAATCGAAGGAGTGTACTGAGTGACAAAGGTGTAACCTTCCTGAATTTCTGGTTCAAAATTCAGGAAGTAAGAGACAAATTAGACTTCTTCAGCTCATCCTTCTTCCACCTTGAACTTCGAAGATCCGAGAAGGAGGTGACCAAAGAGATCGAGACAGAGATGGCATACAGAGGAGAAGAGGCGAAGACGAACCTGAGAAAGGGAGGGAGAGCAGAGATAGGGAGGCAGTGGGAGGGAATCCAGAACCGGCCCCGGCTTTGCGTGTGTGGACGCCACGGGAGAAAGAGAAAGGTGAGGAGGACGCAACAGCTAGGGCAATTGCAATGTAACCGATTTGATGCTCACTCACCAGGGCCGCCTAGTAAAACAACTGACTTCGTTTTTTTTTCGGCCGCCCCTAATTTTCTGTATTTTTAAATATTTCAAATGGCACCCTATAAATTTAATTTTTTAATATTTTCTAAATCATGAGCTACTGTTATAAATTATGTGATGTAGGTGTTTAAATAAGTTTATTGTATTTTAAATTTTAACAATTAATTTATCTACAATTGACCTTTTAACTTCTACTACCTATCCATAGTAAAAAAAACGATGATAACTTCCTAAATAGGAGAAATTGTATTTAAAAGGGATTATTCTCTCGGGATTTAATCATTGCTCTCACATGACAATTTACAAGTACTAACTCGATTAAAAGTCGGATATGTTGGTGCAACATCCCTCAGGTCAAGGTTGACCTGGTTGACCAAGCTTGAGTCTTGGTTTGGGTTTCGATGTTTGACAATGCAAGGTTGATTGAAGAAGAGTCAAGTAGGTCAAGGATGACCGGATACTTGACTGGGAAGTCCTAGTGAGTGAAGCTAGGCAGGAGGAAAATCCTGGTGAGTGAAGCCAGGTGAGAGACCTAGTGAGTGAAGCTAGGCAATTGGGAAAGTCCTGGTAAGTGAAGGCAGGTGAAAGACCTAGTGAGTGAAGCTAGGCAATTGGGAAAGTCCTGGTGAGTGAAGCCAGGCAAGAGAAATCCAAATGGGTCAAGGTTGACCAGACATTTGGTGAGAATCCAAGTAGGTCAAAGGGATTGACCAGATACTTGGCACGAGAAAGAAAAGTCCAAGTAGGTCAGAGGGACTGACCGGATACTTGAAGAGAAAAGTCCAAGTGGGTCAAAGGGATTGACCAGACACTTGGTGAGAGAGTCCCAGCTGGTCAAGGGTGACCGGATGCTAGGTCTTATGTACCAACAAGTCATGGTTGACTAGATGTTGGTTTAGGGGCTTTAGACTTGGTTTGGACAAAACCAAGGTTTGGATGATCCGTGGATTGATCCGAAGTTTGGATTGATCGTGGATTGATCCAGAGTTTGGATTGATCCGTGGATCGATCCAGATCTGGATCGATCGGTGGATCGATCAGAAGATCCGGATCGATTCGCCGATCGATCCGGTGAGTCCTCGGAACCCCTCCGGATCGATCCGTGGATCGATCGAGGTCCCAATCGATCGCTGGATAGATTGGGACACCGCCGGCGCGATAAGCGCCGGATCGATCCGTGGATCGATCCGGTGTTTTCCCGTCAGGCTCTCCGGATCGATCCGTGGATCGATCCAAAGCCTCCGATCGATCGGGAGCAATCCAATCGATTGGGATTCGGCCGTTAGCGTCGCTTTAAGCCGTTGGTGTTCATTTCCTTCAGCATTCATTTCAGATCTTCACCAGCTCCTCCACAACTCTTCTCAAGCTCGAGATCGCCAGTTCTTGAAGGTTCTTGGAGACTCTTCTAAGTCAAGAGGCGGATCAAAGCAAGAAGAAGAAACTAGGGTTAGGGTTTGTGCACTCATTGTAAGCTTGTAAGCTTGTATTTCTTTACTACCCTTTCTTCTTCTTGTATTGAGTCTTGTATGGCTTCTCCGCCCTTGGTAGTTACCATAAAGGAGAGTTTCATTAGTGGAGGGTGCGTGCGTTGTGTGGATCCTTGGATTAGTCACCTCCCTTGGAGGTGGATACCAAGTAAAATCCAAGTGTTAGCGTATTTGTATTTATTTCTTTGTATTTCCGCTGTGCATTCTTGAAGAAACAAGCAACGCCGAGCAACGAGCACGCGAAGAGCTATTCACCCTCCCTCTAGCTACTTTTCGGTCCTAACAAGTGATATCAGAGCGAGGCCGCTCTTCACCGGAATCATCGCCGGAAGGGTCAAGCATAACAAGAAGAGCTAGAGGGTGAAGAAGTTGAAGCAAAATTGTCAAAGTCAAAGAAATTCAAAAGCTCAACTTCTACAATGGAATTCCGATATGGGCTCGGATTCGACACGAGGGTGGCTCCACCATACACTTCCATGAGCTTCGATTCTTGGAAATCAAGAATCGAAAATTTTTTTATGATGGAGATAGAGCAATGGTTTGCTCTTATGGAAGGCTTCAAGACTCCAACAAACTCAAAGGGCAAAGTTCTCAAGAGGAGCAAGTGGAGTCAAGAGCAAGTCCAAAGGTGCGAGGCCAATGACAAAGTGACCAAGCTTTTGGTCAATTTATTGCCAAGCACCATCCTTTGCAAAATTGGAGAATTTGAAGATGCAAAGGAATTGTGGAGTAAATTGGCCAAGCTTCATGAAGAGATCCCCTCCACTGTACAAGAGCAAGAAGAATCCAGAGAGGGTGACTCTTTGGAGCAAGACCAAGAGGAGGACTCCAAGGTTGAGAGATGCTCAACCTCCGAAGAAGAAGTCCAAGAAGAAGCTTCATCTTCAAGGGAGTGCAATGAAGAGAACAAGGAGGGAGCATACTCCTTGTTCCATGTACAAGATGATGAAGCCTCCACCTCTAGGATTGAGGGGGAGTTTAGATCAATGAACCCGGAGCAAGAAGAGGCCTCCACATCCGGGTCAAGTGAAGAAGAAGAAGATGGTGCCACCTTCAAAATTCAAGAAATATCAAATGGATGAGCAAGTGTCATCCCTACACAAGAAGGTATGAATGCCTCAATTAAAAATAAAAATCATATAATATGTTTTGAGTGTAGGGAAAGTGGGCACTACAAGAGCAAGTGTCCCAACTTGGCCAAGAAGAAGGGTCAAGTGACACAAAAGGGCAAGGAGAAGCTCAAGGAGACCACCCCCGGGACAAATAAGAGCAAGGAGCACATTGTGTGCTTCTTGTGTCAACAAAAAGGGCATTACCGAAGTCAATGCCCCAAGGGGAAGATGATGGTCAAGGCTCAAGGAGGCACTAGTCAAGGGGGAGCCTCCAAGGTAAAGAAGAAGGTAACATTTATTGAGCCTACCCCTTTACGTTATGGTAAAAAGCATGATAGTTCAAATTTTTATCATTTTAATGCAATTTACCATAAGAATAGAAAGCATGAGGGCATTAAGGAAAAGCATGTGGCCCTACATGCCAAGACTACTCAACCTAAGGTTAGGAAGGTAGATAGACATTTGGGCAAGAACACTAAGGAAAATAGATACAAGCCCAAGAATAAAAATGCTCATGGATCAAATAAAAAATCAAATACTAAGGACTTAGTGAGGGAAAATCAAGTCTTGAGGTCAAGACTTGATAAATTAGAAAAGACCCTAAAAAGATTGGAAAATGTCCTATTAGGGAAAAATGAGCATAACCTAGGTTTAGGGGTACAAAAGTCATCCAATGGCCATAGAGGTTGGGGGTACAAACCCAAAGCTAAAAAGGATGTGCCCAGTTATCATAAGGTTCCATATAGTTATGGAACAAACCCTAGGTCTAGAGGTCAAGTCAAGGATACAAGGGAAGATATCCCTAGAAGTATCTTTGCAACCAAAGTGACTAAGACTTCTAAGAAGTCTAAGAAAGTCACCAACAAGGTCACAAGGGAGGCTATCCCTAGAGTTGACCTAGAAAAGGTGACCAAGGCTTCTAAGAAGCCAAACAAGGTCACTAGGAAGGTATCTAGGGAAGTTATCCCTAGTGAATACCTAGAGTATCCAAGGAGCACCAATAGGTGTTGGGTTCCTAGGAGCATTTTCTCTACCCCATAAATGGGTTAGAGAGTGTCAACTCTAAGTGAAAGGGTAGTTAACCCAATCATGAAGAAATTGACACTCAAGGAGCATTTTCAAGGTTTTTGTTAACCTTTGAAAATAAAATTGAATTATTATTTACTCCTTGAAAGAGTAAAATGTGCCTAATGGTGAAAATTTGATTTTATCTTAAAATGGTATAAATTGAGAAAACCTAGAGAAATACCAAGTTGGGATTTTGGTATTCTCTTAGAAATTTAAGGCAATCCGGGCCTTGATTTATGTGATTATTCTTGAGGAAAAATGGAATATGCCAACATTTGAGGATATGCTTAATTTTTAAGTGGCATAAACAAATCAAGAGAAATAGAAATGTCAATTTAGGTTTTGGCATTTCTTTGAAGCATTTAGGGCAATCTAGGTTTAACGTTTTAAGTTAAAAACAAGTGGGGTTAGCTAAGTGGGTAAGGATACTTAGAAAGATAATTTAGGTATATTTTATTTATGCTAAACCTTGCCATGATTATTTGCCCATCATATGTCATGACATCATGTCTATTTTTGCATTTATGTTTTATTATGAAAAATCCAAAAAAAAAATACCATGTCATGACATTCATACATCAAGTAGTTATAGGATATTTTCTTTTGAAAATTATTTCATCTTGATGTATGCCATAACATAATCATGCATTAAGTTTAAATTCCTTGAAATTAAGGACAAATGGCATTTAACATCACTTATTAACAAGTGATATCCTAGGTGGATGTTTAATATCTTTAAAATGCCTAGATAGATATGCATGATCCCTAGAATAGGGTAAAACCAAAATCTCACATCTCACAAGGACTATAAGGTGACTTGTATGTGTTTAAGTGCACATTAGAAACAAGTGAGATGTTAGGAAGATGAACAAAACTCAAGATGTTGATTTAGTGCATTCTTCTGAGTTTTAGGTTCATCAAAACACATAGTTATGTGTTTTCCCATCATTGGGAAAGCTAATGTACAAGTCATGTGCATTAAGCCCAAGGAACATGGTGGGATATTGGTTTTGAAAATGTTTTTAAAAAATAATTTTGGAAAACCTTGGTGAAGGCTATCTTTTGATAGTAATCACCATTGAATAGTTATACACAAACTTAAAGAAAACACTAAAGTTTTTGCAAGTTCTCAAGTTTGTGTCAATCTTTGAAAATATGATGTATTTTCATAGAAAACTATTTTTCCATGATAAAGTATGCCCTAAATAATGTCTACACGAAATTTCATGATTTTTAGATTTTTGTAGAATTTTCTAGGGGTTTCTGAAGTTGGCTGAATTTGAAATTCAGCAACTATCAGAGCTCCAATCGATCCATGGATCGATTGGAGTGCCTGAATCGATCCGTGGATCGATTCATAAGGCAATTCTCGCTAGCAGAAGCTCGCTGGATCGATCAGCCGATCGATCCACACATCCTGAATCGATCAGTGGATCGATTCAAATAGGTTGAATCGATTGGAACCCAACTCCAATCGATCCAGGATGCTGATTTTGGCTGGGAAGGCCTAATTTCAGCACTCTAAACCTATTTTAGTCTAGGTAACCATTCTAAACCCCTGAAAATACATTTGTATACATAAAAAGGGTGTTTTCATGTGAAAACAAGGATGGATTGGTTAAGGAAGGCTAAGTTGAAGTTTAGGTTGAGGTTTGTTTCAAATTTTGAATATTTGAACCTCAAAACTTCTAAAATTGGGTTTCCTAAAGTTTTGGGGATTCCAAGTCATTATTGGTGCAATGACAGAAGTTACCACCATGTCTTTAGGGGGAGGGACTCTTTAAAGATATGAAAATTATTTTTCATGAACCTTGGAAGGTGGTCAACCTTCCGTTAAGAACATGCTCAAGGTTGAGCGTTTGAACTTTAATGGGGAGTGGATATCCTCATTGTTCAAGTGGCTTCAAGTGGATAATGCTCAAGGATGGGCATTTGCCTACATTGGGGGAGAATGTAGGGTTAAGGTTAATGAAGGGTATGGGACCTTCATTATCGTGTTGGTCACAACGAGTGAAGTTGTGAACAACAATGAGCAACTCTTCAGGGGGAGAGTTTTCAACAATGGGGCATTTGTTGAAGAGTGCCCAAAATTGAGGCATGGGTTGATGTGTGCTCAAAGATGGTTTGATGTGTGCCAATAGGGGGAGAATGAAAGGGAGTAAGTTAGGCTTTCATTACCTAGAGGGAGTTTGCCCTCTTAGGGGGAGAATGAAGGGCTTAACTTATGTATTCATTATCTAGTGGCATGAAGAAGGTTTAGGCTATGGGATTAGCCTAACTTACATGTGGTATTGTAAGTGATAGTGTTGGTATTGTCAAACATCAAAAAGGGGGAGATTGTTGGTGCAACATCCCTCAGGTCAAGGTTGACCTGGTTGACCAAGCTTGAGTCTTGGTTTGGGTTTCGATGTTTGACAATGCAAGGTTGATTGAAGAAGAGTCAAGTAGGTCGAGGATGACCGGATACTTAGCGAGGAAGTAGTGAGTGAAGCTAGGCGGGAGGAAAATTCGGTGAGTGAAGCCGGTGAGAGACCTAGTGAGTGAAGCTAGGCAATTGGGAAAGTCCCGGTGAGTGAAGCCGGTGAAAGACCTAGTGGTGAAGCTAGGCAATTGGGAAAGTCCCGGTGAGTGAAGTCGGGCAAGAGAAATCCAAATGGGTCAAGGTTGACGACATTTGGTGAGTCCAAGTAGGTCGAAGGATTGACTGGGATACTGCACGAGAAAGAAAAGTCCAAGTAGATCGAGGGTTGATCATTTGGAGAAGAAAAGTCCAAGTGGGTCAAGGGATCGACGGACACTTGGTGAGAGAGTCCTAGCCGGTCGAGGGTGACCGGATGCTAGGTCTTATGTACCAACAAGTCATGGTTGACTAGATGTTGGTTTAGGGGCTTTAGACTTGGTTTTGAACAAAAACCAAGGTTTGGATTGATCCGTGGATTGATCCAAAGGTTTGGATGATCCGTGGATTGATCCAGCGAGTTTGGATTGATCCGTGGATTGATCCGGAGGTTTGGATTGATCCGTGGATCGATCCAGGATCTGGATCGATCGGTGGATCGATCTGGAAGATCCGGATCGATCCGCCGATCGATCCGGTGAGTCCTCGCGCAGCCTGGATCGATCCGTGGGTCGATCAGAGGTCCCAATCGATCGATGGATCGATTGGGACGCTGCTTCGCGCGATAAGCGTGGATCGATCCGTGGATCGATCCGAGTCTTCCAGAGGCGCTCCGGATCGATCCGTGGATCGATCCAAGCCTCCCGATCGATCGAGCAATCGATCGATTGGGATTCGACCGTTGGCGTCGTTTATAGCTGTTGGCGTGCGATTCCTTCAGCAACTCTTCACAGATTCATTTCAGATCTTCACCAGCTCCTCCACAACTCTTCTCAAGCTCGAGATCGCCAGTTCTTGAAGGTTCTTGGAGACTCTTCTAAGTCAAGAGGCGGATCAATGCAAGAAGAAGAAACTAGGGTTAGGGTTTGTACACTCATTGTAAGCTTGTAAGCTTGTATTTCTTTACTACCCTTTCTTCTTCTTGTATTGAGTCTTGTAGGGCTTCTCCGCCCTTGGTAGTTACCATAAAGGAGAGTTTCATTAGTGGAGGGTGCGTGCGTTGTGTGGATCCTTGGATTAGTCACCTCCCTTGGAGGTGGATACCAAGTAAAATCCAAGTGTTAGCGTATTTGTATTTGTTTCTTTGTATTTCCGCTGTGCATCCTTGAAGAAACAAGCAACGCCGAGCAACGAGCACGCGAAGAGCTATTCACCCCCCCTCTAGCTACTTTTCGGTCCTAACAGGGTAAAGTAGAGAAAAATCTTTACTCACAATCGTAATTTTATATGGAGTCTCCAATCATAAAAAAAATTATTTTCACTCCCTATATATAAAGTATTATTTATTTCAACTCCTTCATGTAAATATTGTTATCTAAATTACCCCTCAGATTTTTTAAATATAAAAAGTCTTAAAACGAATATAATTCCAGTTAAATTCAGCACTTTACACTAGAATACAGTACTTTATATTAGAATCAACTATAATTTCTATCAAAATTAATATTCATATTTTTTTTTTATATAAATAGTTTAAAAATAAGTATAATTCCTATTAAATTCAACACATTAAACTAGAATTGAGTATATTTTCTATTAAATTGAGTCCGACTTTTTTCATGCTTAATATAATTCCTCATAAATTCAGTATCATTTACCATTTAAAGAAAATTTAATATATTTTTTATCCAATTGAGTATCATTTAAAAAAAATCTAGTATATTTTCCATCCAATTGAGGTAAAAAAAGAATGTATACTGAATTTAAGAAGAATTATACTAATTTTTAAACTTTTTATACCTAAAAGTATCATGGGCAATTAGGTAAATATGGTTGACTAGAGAATGGAAATAAAGATTTTTATGGATGGGGACTGCATGAAAAGATTTGTTTAATAATAGGGGCTGCATGTAAATTTTCTCAAAGTCGGGTAAAGCAGAGAAAAATTCCTAATCACAATCACAACTTTACATGCAGTCCCAACAAAATAAAAATAAAATATTAAAAATAATTTACTTAATATTTAGGTTGAATGGTAGGATTTAAAAAATTCTCATATACAACTACTTAGGGGGTGTTTGGTTGATATATTTGAAAATGAGAAAATAGAATGATACTAAAAGATAGTGTTTGAAGTGTAAATTTAAAAATAATAATTTAAAAATAATTTACAGATTTATAAAAATCAATCAAACTTATATAACTAGATAGATAGATTTTATTCTCAATTCACCAAATTATCAAACTCGTTATTTTAACCATCTATCCAAAAGCCACCTTAATTAGTTAATCGGATAAAAAAATCACCCGTACCATCAGCCTCGTAGGATCGGATATGGGAAATATAGATTGACATGACATGCCTACCATATGCGCGAAAACTGAAACAATATTGATTGCAGAGGGCTATGGAGTGGAATTGCATGATCCTGCGATCAAGGCATCAAGGGAAGGTGATGGAGCCGCCAATCTCCTGTGCTCCTGAAGGAGACTTAAGAGTCACCCACAGAAGTGAAATCGTGATGGCTACAAGACCCGACCAAACGAAGACGACGGTGGGCGTCTTCCCTCTCCTCCCCATCAGCCCCTTGGCAAACGGATGCAGATGAATCATCACCCAAAAGCTAAAGAACAAACCGCCCAAGAACTCGCTCCACTCAGACGAGGAGCTTTGGATAGTTCGGCTGACGCCGATTGCGACGGCGATCAGGTTCAGCGCCATGATGGTGATCGGAGGAACCATCAGCCACGTCCACCGCACCGCGTACAGATGGGCAAACTCCTCGTCGTCGGCGGAGGCGGACGACTTCTTGGCAGTCGGCGAGGGCTCGATCCCGGTGAGGACCCTCAGCGGTCCCTGGAGCAGCGCTCCGAGGTGAGCACTTGTTCCCCCGATCACCCGCATCTGCTCATTGCGCCACCAGTCCACGAATTGCGTGTCCGACCACTTGATCTCGAGCAGGGTGAGGATGCAGAGCGTGACGGTGAGGACGAGGACGTAGGCGAGGAAGGTCGCGGAAATAGATTGCACGATGAACTTCCCCGACAAGAGGCAGAACGCTGGGAGGAAGCAGTAAACCGTGAGGAAGACAGAGGTGAAGGGGTTTGCTGAGTGGTTGAGGTAGGCGAGCCGCTGCAGGGCCCTCATATTGGGGGAGACGAGCAGAGGGTTCCGGTGGGAGAAGAACATCTCCACGGAGCCCGTCGCTCGCCGGAGTATCTGGTTCAGCCGGTCTGCGAGATTGATGGGTGCCGCGGCACTGCGGAAGAAGTCGCGCTCGGTGGGCGCGCAGTAAACGGAGCGCCAACCCTGGTTGTGCATGCGGTAGCCGGTGGCGACGTCCTCCTTTGCGGAGCCGTAAATCCACCCGACGTGCTCGCCCCACTGTGTCTTGTCCTCGTAGCTACAACTGATCACACTCAACGCCTCGGCAACCGACGGCAGAGTAACGGGGCCACGAGGGTCTGCGACGGTCTCCTGCGGCCGGTCGTACACAGGTCGGGTTTGGAACTCGGCAACAGGGATGGAGTCGATTAACGACGTCGAGTTCCCAAATCTCTTGGAATATGTGGAGGGGATCTTTTGATCACTCGGCCCATCATCGGAGGCGTTGAGTTGCTGCGTGCGCTGCAGCGACGCCTCCGGTGGGTCGAAGCCATAGACCGCCATGCGCCGGAAAAGGCAGCGTGAGCCCAAATTGAAAGGGCCTTGGATGCCGTCGAGCGCTCGCATGTTGGCATCGAACAAGGCATTGTTGTGGTTGGCGTAGAGGTCGGAGGGATCGACGCCGTCGAGTCGCAGCGGGTATTGGACGAAGCAGACGCGCTCACTGCCGTCCAACATGTAGCAAATGCCCTCTCGGAAGGCACGAGAGTGGTGGACGTAGTTGTCGTAGTCCAGGTTGAGGAGGAAAGGGCCGTTGGAGATAATAGCGGAGGCGCGCGCCAGAGCATTCAAGGCACCGGCTTTCTTGTGGTCTTCGAATCCAGGGCGCTTCTCACGGGCAATGTAAACCAGCAACGGTAGTCTCATATTGACTCCGGTGAGGTCCATGGATGACACCGACCTACCGTCTTCCTTGTTTCCCGTCAGTATAGTAGACTCATTGCTCGGAGAGTTGAGCATCACTTGAACGACCGGTGGATGGTCGTCGTAGCGATGGCCAGGCAACGGGTTGATCCAAGTCGCCGGCCAATGGCAGCCATCAGCCATCCACGTCGCCGGTGGAGGAGCCTAGGGCAACACCTTTCTCTCTTCAAGAGCATTATACGCATAGGATCGCCTGCGGACGGCTTCTCGCAGAGCATTTATGCGGACCTTGAACTCATCGTACTCCCTCTTCATCTTCCTCCTGTCCTTGACGAAGTCAGGGCGGATCTTGTTCCAGTAAGGATCTTTCTTCAGGTTGAAGTAGCTCTCGGGGCCTCGCGGCTCGACGTCGTGTTTCCGGCAGAAAGGCACCCACAAGGCAGCGAAGCTACTGACCTCCGCCATGGCCTCGAACGTCTGGAGAGAACCGGCGTCATCGGAAATATAGCAAGTCAGCTTCTCAACAGGGTAGTCAGCGGCGAGGACGGAAAGCGCGGTGTTCGCCGTGACCAGAGGAGATTCTTTGTCGGGGTCGGCAGCCGTGATGAAGACGTCGATGGCCGGCAGCTCTGAGTTTGGAGTCTGAGTAAATGGAGCTTCGAACTCGTCTTGAAGGACCCCGAGCTCGGCGACGCGTTTCACCGGGTTAAGCTTGGGGAGCTGCTCCAGAAGCCATGAGCAGCTGAACCAGATCTCGCAGACGACGGAGATTCCCCATAGCCACATCGCGTCTTCGTTCCTGTTCTTGATTCTCCATGCATGATAAAGCCCCAAAACAATTATCCGGAACAAGATCAAGAGCCTGGGCAAGTGCAAATTTGAGAAGGCATCAAAACCAATGGACTTGATCGATCAAAAATCTGTACGTGATTACCTGTACGGAGCAAGGATTGCAGCAGGAACGTTGATTTTGCGAGACATAAGCCTGTTCTGTTTGCCTAAATTGTTTCTTCTCGTCTCTTCTGTTTCTAGTAGAGAAAGAGCTCCGGCCCGGTTGACGACTGCCTTCAATTCGCCTTCTCCAGCAGCTTAAACATCTCCCTGCATCTCGGACAGAGTACGTCCTGTCCAGGAGCGACTTCACCGGAAACGGAGCACTCGGCGCAACTCTCTTCAGAGATGTAATCTTTGCTTGTTTGCCGGTGAAGTTGACCGGAGGACATGATTCTCCAACAAAGTCTGCTGTGAAAATAGTCCTTCGAAATCATTTATACAAATTCCATTTTATGGACCGTGTTTAAAATAATATCTTATAAAATTAAAAATAAAATAAAATATCTTCTAATTAATTTTTTTAAAAAAATAAAATTAAATTCACTGGCATCTAGCGCGGTTTAGTCATCGCGGCCGGGCGGCCGTCCGTCGGCTCTCCACAAAAGGTCGGTTGGCTGTGCGACCCACCCGGAATGAACAAATGATAATCGACCGAGTTTCCTCCAATTGGCTCGTTTATCACAGTACTTACTGGGTATTAAATAATATAGGGATAAAACTTACGTCAAGTGCCTTGTTAAAGATTTAATTAGAGAGTGAGTAGTTTTTATTTTATACAATTCGTATCCCAAATTGTTGCACGGTTTCAATTTGCTTGGCCATCCAAATCTGTTCCACGTGCATGCAGCTGCGGTTCCGAAGACCCGAAATTGACGGCGACGAGAGGATCCTCCGTCACTCAACGCGAAACTCATCGAGGGGTCGATCTCATCTCGCCCTATAAATTGGAGGAGGCCCTCCATCTCCCTCATCATCCATTGATCGATCACACGCTCTCGTATTCAGTTAACTACGTACTCGCCAACATGCGGTGCTTTCTCTTCTTCCTCTCCCTCGCCCTCTTCCTCTCCATGCACTGCGTATCCACCACCAGCCATCCGCCGACCTGCGCCAGCCCCACCAACGTCAAGGACGCCTGCAAGCTCGTCGCCGACAAGCACCCCGCCGTCGGCTACGACTTCTGCGTCAAATCCCTCAAGAAGTCGAGCTCCGGCGACCTCCACGACCTCGCCTTGGTCGCCACGCGGACCGCCATCGCCCACGCCACCAGCGCCGAGGCCGAGATCGAGGAGCTCATGGAGCTGGAAGTCGACTCCGCCGACAAGAACAGCTTCGACAAATGCCTGGACGCGTACGCCGACGACGTCGACCACTTGCGCAACGCGGTGGACAACATCGCCGCCCGCGTGTACAAGAAGGCGGTGCAGCAGCTCGGGGCCGCCAAGTCCGCCGCGAAGAAGTGCGAGGCCACGTTCGCCGGTGGCGACAACAAGGGAGAGGTGCCGGGGGCTGCGGGCAGTGACTGCGCCAAATTAGCGAGCATCGCTCAGGCCATCGTCGCGTCGTTGGAGTGAGGAATAGCCCTGTTTTTTTATTCCTGATCTCTCTGCTTCAATTTGGCCTTTCATTTGTTTTCGTGCTTCGTTTTGATCCATTTCATTTAGCAAACATAAGGATCTCTTGTTGTTCTTAGGCTAGGAAGCATTTCCAATTAATCCGTAAATAATAAAGCCATGTAAACTCTTCCCTTCAGGTGTTTCCAAAGATTTGAAATAATGCACCAGGAAATAAATGTTCGAGTATTTGGGCTTCAACATTAATGATACGTCGATCTTTGTGAGCGATTGATACATTCAAGGTTTTCTTTCTAGGGCCGGAAATGAATTGAAGTGTATGAATTTGGTATTCAATTTGATAAGATCTTATTTTTATTAGTTCAGTACATATAAAATTAATTAAATAAATAAATTTAAATAACTCATTAGGGAAGAGTTTCAAAAGGTTAGTTCATTTTAGATGGAGCTCGACTATTTATTTACTTTATCAACTAAATTTAAACACCATAAAATTTGACTCTACTATTTAATTATAAGCAGGAATTTTCTAGTATTTTTTTAAGGCAACTAACAACATTGAAAGGTCTATTGAAATGAATGTGACATGACGTAAAGTATGACGTTAGCATCAACCGGCCAACGGGGTTTGAACCTCTAAGTTATTTTTTAATGCCTCCCAACGTACGTGGAGTTTGAATCACTGATAGATGTTATATCCAGATTCATTTATACTTTTCAAATTTATTTGATGGCCGATTATAATCGAGTCATCCATCTCTTGAACTAATTGGACTGAAGACCTAAATACCTAGATAAAAAAAAAACATTAACATCAACGGAATTAAAGGAAAAGAAAATTACCAAATAAGAAACTGTACTTTAAATGATATATATCGATCTAGTCTCCTTGGGAGTGTTGGATTGTGTGAGCATCTTAAAAGTATAAAAGAACTTTACTCTTGGTCCCGCATTGTCAATTGAGAGAAAAATATAAACCGGACATTTATATGATTGTCTTACGGTAATTTATCAAAAGACGTACTATAGTTAATGTATTTACTAAAAAGTACATCACGGTTTTATATTTACCAAAAGGCGGAGTTTACCAAAATTAATTCCTAGATTACCCCTCTGGCTAATCTGGCAACCGCCTTTTTCAAACACATTTTTCCAAGCATCCAAACCGAAAGTAGAATAAAAAAATAATTTGTGGTTCGGATACATGTCTTCTCATAGTCTCTCTCCTTTCATCCCCCTGTGTGGTGTTATAAACTTGAAAGAAAAAAAAAAATATGAACCCTGCGCTTGCCATTACTGCTCGTGGTGGTTGGCGATTGCAATAGACCAGTTAGGTTTATGGCATAATTGCGTAAGAGTTACTAGAGGAGACCAAGGACAAATTAAGTTAAGAAGGTCAGCCGAGAAGGACAAACATCTTGCAAGAGGGAAATTAGTAGAAGCACATATTTAAAGATTTAGACATGTATGTATGGATTTTTTTACTGTAAAATAGGGTAGTGAAGGTAAATAAAAAGTACACCATTTGTGTGTGAAGGGTGGCAGCAAAAAGTGGTTTTATGGTTAATTTTGGTTGTGTGGGGAATAATATTCAATAACACCTGAATTATGATGTAATAGAAGACTTAATCGATTTAATTCATGTTAGTTTTTGACGTAGATAGTTAAGTTTGGCTAAAAATTATTTATTTATGGTTTAGGGTTTAGTCAGTGGTGGTCCTAGTTTACAAGAAGTATCTGCTTCAAAAGTGGCCTGATATCTATGATATCAGGCTCACCTTGGGCCTGATATCGATAATGTGTTATGTGGTTAAAACTTTGCTTTTACATCATACCCTTCCTAGTTTGAGCAAAATTACAATTTAATTACAGAAAAAGATTATGTAGTTGCAAATTTACTAAAATAGTTTGTAATTTATTTATCACGGATGATCATATAACTGACGAAATTCTATCTGAGATATGGAATACTCTTGATGCAACTTCTAGCATTGGACATGCAGATAATGTAGGAGAAGTATCCAGAACAAATATTCCATCATCTTCACAGTATAGTTGTGTGCATAACACAAATAGAAATACAAGCAGTAATTTCACATTTGATCTAAATGAAGAAGCTAGTATTCAAGAAGATGAGGTTCTGAACCCGTGTGCAACACTTGTTGATTACTATGAGCCTAGTTGGAGTGAGGAGGAAGGGTATTATAACCGAAATGGAGAGGAAATGCAATGCAATACAGATGTACAAGAATTCTTTGCTGATGATATGCAGATTGAACAATATGAAATATCTCAAGAGCAGTATAGTGACTTAGAGGAGGAGTTCCCAATAGTTGATGATCCATATATTCTAAATTCTCAATTGCTCCAAAGGCCAATTGAAGAGGCAACAGATCAGCATGAATTTTTTGTAGGACAGATATTTCAGTCTCGACAAGAGTTCAAGAATCAACTTGTGAAGCATGCCATGGTTAAACATATGAGATATAACCCAGTTGACACTAGGAAAAATAAAGTAAAAGCTGTCTGCTTCAATCAACCGTGTAAGTGGAGAGTAGTTGCCAGGGGGGATGTCGAGTTCATTGTTACGAAATATATAAAGGAACACCAATGTGGCACCATTAGGGAAAGTGCTGATCATCAAGCATGCTCTTCATCCTTTGTAGCTTCTTTTGTTGAAGAGCAATTTCTTGCTAATGAACAATACAAGCCAAGTATGATTATAGCAGATATAAAAGCCAGGTTCGGAGTGACCATATCCTACAGAAAAGCTTACATAGCTCGAGAGAAAGCGATGAAGAAAATTGTTGGAGATTATGATCAAGCATATAGAGACCTTCCACTATATCTGTGTGAGTTAAGAGTAAGGGATCCTGAAACCTATGTTGCACTACACAGGAATGGGGATAATCAGTTCCAACGATGTTTTTGGGGTTTTGGAGCTTGTAGGAGAGTATTCAGGTCTTATCTGCGTAAATTAATTGGAATTGATGCCACACACCTAAGAGGCAAATATCCGAGTGTGTTGTTGATGGCTACATCAATAGATGCTAATGACAATATCCTCCCAGTAGCCTTTGGAATCGCTGAAGTTGAATGTGGGTCTGCATGGGAGTGGTTTCTGGATCATACGAAGAGATTCTTTAATGTTGATCCAGAGTCAATGAGTATAGTATCAGATAGACATCGTGGCATTATAGCAGCAGTTAGGAAAGTCTACCCTACTGCCCATCATGCTTTTTGTTGCCACCACATGTCTTGCAATATGGTAACAGATACTGGCAGTAGGTCAGGTTTAGGGTTGTTTTGGGCAGTTGCTCGAGCAAACACAACACTACAATATGATCTCATAATGCAGTCCATGCTTGAAAAACATCCAAATGCTCATAAGTGGCTTCAGAACATTGACCCTAAAAGATGGGCTAATGCACACTTTAGTGGGAGAAGGTACACAATGCTAACCACCAATTGTGTAGAGAGTTTAAATGCTTTGTTCAAGGAGACGCGTGAACTTCCGATAAACAGGTTAATTGATAATACCAGAAGAAAGGTAGCTCAATGGTTCTGTAACCGTAAGGAGGAAGCGTCGAAATGGTATGTAGCATTGACACCTCATGCTACCAAAGAAATGCAATCAAGGAGGGAGAAAGCTAGACGATATAAAGTCCACCCCTACTCTCAATCCGAAATGGAAGTAGAGACATGGGGTGCTTCATACATTGTTGATTTGGAGAGGAAATATTTTAACTGTGGGGAGTTTCGAATTTCAGGATTGCCTTGCTCACATGCAAATGCCGTCATAATTCACCGGAACATGGATACACTCCCATATTGTGAGCATTACTTTCATTCACATAATTGGAAAACGATATACATTGATCGTATTTACCCCTGTCGAAGCAAAGAATTTTGGCCTAGGGGTGTCAACAACATTATAGTGCTATGTCCCCGTAGCCTTGTGCAGCCTGGTAGGCGAAAGAAGGCAAGGATCGAGTCAAAACATAATGGAAAGGTAAAAATCAAATGCAGCAGGTGCAAACAACTGGGCCATAATCGGAGGACTTGTAGAATGCCGCCAGCCCCTGGATCTTGACTGAATTGTAAATTGGAGGAGTTGAGGCATATGTTTTGTATGAAGTACATAAATAGGTTTGTAAGACAAACAGTTGTTAAAAGTGATGTTTCTGTTATATACGTTTATGGAGTATTTAGTTTGTGTTACAGTTTTATGGTAGGTATGAGAAGTGTAAACCATCACCTGCAAGGCAGAAATAATACTTCACACCATATCTCCATTGTGTCAAATAAAAATGCGATACATTTCAATTCAACAGGAAGGGGTTCGTAATTTCAAAGTCACATTAATATGTAGTGAAATATAGATGTGTTAAAACATGCACAAAGGGAGTGTAGTAATCCTTGCAAAATAAGATAGGACAACAGTTCTAGGTAATTGAAATGGGGTATAAATATGTTTTGACACCAGATATACCATCTTCCCAGGTAGACTTTCACAGGGAACTTGATTTCATGTAGATCCAAATAGGGGAAGGCCATCAATGGGTTTAGGTCAAAACCCACTGATGGACCTTGACACCTCTGATTGGAACCATTTCAGCTATAGTGGTATTCTGGAGTTGCAAGGACTCCAAATCTGTTGGCAAATCATTATTTATATATCTATAGGTGCTGGGAAAAAACAATATAAAATCAGGCTTCGTTAGGCCTGATATGCTTGGATATCAGGCCCAACGTGGGCCTGATATGACTATCATTTAATAAAGCATTATTCTATCTCCCCCTAATATAAACTCCAAGCATTCTTACAGGGGCCTGATCAAAATAATAAAATTGCATGCCTTTTTTAAGTAACTCTTTCACCCTCTCCTTCAATTGCATGTTCTCCATTGTTAGCTCTTTATTTATGTTTGCTTGAATAATGCAATTACAACAATCCTTATTAATCTGCCTTCCTCCTACACTGACTTCAATTTGTGATGCCTCCATTGCATGTGGACTGTCATCAACGCCAGCAAGGTTCTCAACCAATGATCTTTCATCTTGGTTAGAGATTAGGTCAATCACAACCTGTAAGAATATTAAACCACATGTTAAAACCATACTTTTTAACCAAACTATAGTCAAAGTATTCTAAATTTACCTCTTCAGATGAAACTTGGTTAATCATTTCTCTCACCTTACTAATATGTGAAGGAATATTCCTCCACTTATTTATTCTGGCTCCTTTTATTTTGTATGGTTTTTGGATTGGAACATGCTCCAAAAACCATGCCTGATTCACCATGACAAGGGTTAACTATTTTATAATTGTTCGCAAAATATTAAAAATTTTCACACAAATTAAACACTTACTGCCAAAAGATCAGCAAATCCCTTTAGGTAAGGGAGGTTGGTGTTGTTAGGATGTATACTAAAAGTCTAGCTTTTGGTATAAATATTTATCTAGAAATAAGAATCACATTGGTCAAATGTCTACATTTATGATAAATGTAGTTGTTCAATTAATTTATATTGTAGATAACATGGTGCGTGGTGTCACACACAGAGGATCATGTTATCAGTACCTTATAAATTATAAACAGTAGCTCACGACCAAGATGGAAAGGAACAAACCATTGGAAGGTCGTAGTGTAATTAGGTATTAGTTTATCTTAACTATATAATTACACTAGTACACTTAGAGTGTATTGAGTAGGACCATTAGAGGTCATTTCTTTTATACTGACTTTATAAAGGAACAAAGACCTCGGTTATTATGGAAACGTGTGCTCTTAATCCCAATATAATAACAAGCACATATATTTGATATTTATTTCTTTAATTTATCAATGGGTGAGATTTAGTTCGATAAATCAATAAGCCCGATAAGTTGGGAAATGATATCACTTATAGTGTGTGTTGTTAATTATAGAAGGAAACTGTGTCCTAGTAATCTAGGTTGAGAATGTCCCCAAGAGGAGCTCATAAGGATTGTCATGTTAAACCCTGCAGGTGGACTTAGTCCGACATGACGGTGAGGTTGAGTGGTACTACTCTTGGACTAAGATATTAATTAAATGAGTTGTCAGTAACTCACTTAATTAGTGGACATTCGACATCTTAAACACAGGGAGACTAACACACTCATAATAAGAAGGAGCCCAAAAATGTAATTTGGGATTAGTGCGGTAGTTCAATAATAATTCTTTAGTGGAATGAATTATTATTAATGAAGTTAAGTTGTGTGTTCGGGGCGAACACGGGATGCTTAATTTCATCGGGAGACCGAAACCAATTCCTCCTCTCGGTCCCTATCGTAGCCTCTTGTATATAGAGATTTATACCCACCACATACCCACTTTCTTACCCATCCTATAGGGGTCGGCAAAGCTAGCTTAGAGACCAAGCTAGGGCCGGCCATGGTTTGGTTCATGGGTAAATTCATGTGGCCGGCTCTAGCTTGAACTCAAGCTTAGGTGGCCGGCCCTATTAAAATAAAAAGGAATTTAATTTTAAAATTTTTTTCTTATATGGATAACATGATTTAAAAGAGAGTTTAAAAAAAATTTAAATCTTTCCTTTTATAAGATTCTACAAAAGATTAAGAGAAGAGCTAAATCTCTTTCCTTATTTGTAGATTAAAAGGTTGATTTTAATTTTGGTAAAAACTTTCCTTTTAATCATGTTCATGATTTAAAAGAAAGTTTAAAAATTAAAAATTCTCTTTTATTAGTTTCTACAAAAGATTAAGAAAAGATTTAATATCTTTCCTTATTTGTAGATTGAAAGGAGATTTTAATTTTTAGAGATAACTTTCCTTTTTAGAAATTATCCACATGTTTAAAAGAAAGTTTTTAATTTATAAAATTTCCTTTTTATTAACCAATCATGAAGGGATAAAAATTATTATAAATTTCCGGAAGCAAATAAGGAAGTTTTAATTTGTGTTTAAAATTTTATTTGCTTGGAGATATTAATGTGGCCGGCCATTGAAATTGAGAAAAGAATTTTGATTTTAATTAATTAAAATTTTTCCTTTTCATGGCAAAAGAATTAAGGAAATTTTTATTTAAATTTCCTTATTTGCCAAGACCAAGGATTATAAAAGAGGGGGTAGAGGTGCCTTCATGGTGAACGACTCTATTATTTGCTCCTCTCTTTTTCTCCTTGGGTGTGGTCGGCCCCTCCTCTTTCTTTCTTCTCCATCTTGTGGCCGAACCTCTTCATGCTCTTGGAGTTTTAATTGGTGGCCGGATTCTAGCTTGAAGAAGGAGAGAAAGCTTGCATCCCTTGGAGCTTGGTTGGTGGAAAAAGTTCTTCATCCTTTGGAAGTTTTTGATTGGCCGAAACTTGAAGGAAGAAGAAGAAGGTGCTTTGGTGGTTCTCGTCCCGAAAGATCGTTGCCCACACAACGTCCGGGATTAAAAGAGGAATACGGTAGAAGATCAAGAGATCTTTCTAAAAGGTATAACTAGTATTTTTCCTTTCCGCATCATATTAGTTATTTTTGGAAATAATACCAAATACAAGAGGCATGCGATTCTAGTATTTCGAATTTGTTTTCGATGTTGTGTTCTTTGTTTTTTCTTTTCCTTGTGATTTGATTGTTCTTTTTGGTTAACCTAAAGTTATTTTAGGAAATTAAATATTAGCTTTCCATAAAAGATTTTGTCTAGTCGGTGGTGGTTGCTCCCATATCCAAGAAGGTCGTGTGCCTCGCCACGTCAGTACTGGGAACCAATTATGGAAATTAATATTTAATGGAATTAATAACTTAAGGTGATTTGGGTCGAACGTGTTAAGTTCCGCAGGAGACCCAAGTCAAAACCTAAAAGAACGAATAGATTAAGTTTTGGATCAAACGTGTTAAGTTCCGCAGGCGATCCAAAATTTAATTTAAAAGAACACATGGTAGCTAGGAAAAGGTTCAGACCTTTGTACAAAATTTTTGTACAGTGGAACCTCTAGGTTTTCCGAGTAGCAACCAACAATTGGTATCAGAGCTAGTGTTTTACCTCTGTGTTTTTAGTATTAGTTTAATTATGCACATGTTATACATAATTTAGGCAGGATAATAGTAGGATGTGTTAACTTTGTGGATGCAGGATCCAACTATTATGACTTATAGTTATTATGTGTGTGATTGGACCCTTGGACATGTCAAGGGCATTTTATTGTGTGCATGATTGTATTATAAAATACAGCAGGAGCTGTATTTAGTTTTATTAGGATTTTATTTTTTGATCTAGTTACATGTACATTCCTTTTATGGAATATAGGATCGATGGATGTAAATTTTATTTTATGTTCGATCTAGTTTACATGTACATTTCTTTGAGGAATATAGGATCGAAAAATGTAAAATTCTATTTATGTCGCGAATCGAATCTTGCAAGGCGTGGAACCTTTTGAGGATCAGAGGCGCAGCGGAACAAGGAGCAAGATGGATGCGACAACTAGACCCGGTGGCGGTGGCCAAAGATGGCAGCAGCTAGGGTTGGCGACACACGGAGGACAGCAATAGATAAAAGCCATAATAGTTGAAAATTAGTTTTTCTATTTATTACTTTTTATGCTGTGTGTGCTTGTTAGTATACATGCTAAGTAGGCTAGTATAGTCAAAATTCCTCACTTTAAATAACTAAGTGGGAGAGGGATTTATTTTTAAATAAATTCCTCGGTCTCTATTACTGGTTTATAAGTGATGCAACAAGCTTGCGCGTTGGCTCTGAGTGCCTTCCTCCATATCGGATGAGCTTGTTTGCGGATCACTAGCTTAAACTTCCATTTTGGATGACTATAGGAAGTTAATTAAGAGCGTGTGATCTTCCCCATCGGAAGGGACACAATCTTATTAACGGACTTAGTGTCAAGTAATGGTATACACTTAGGCACGTCTAATAGTATCCTCTCCATCGGAGTCACTGCTATTGATCCGGTGGTAAGAATCCGGAACCCCATAACGAGGGGTCAACGCCACGAGGAGGTCAAAGGGCCCAGTGGCTCACTGGAGAAGGACGAGCCGACCGGATTTGGAAGAAAGGGACATCTGATAGTAAAAAGCACCCTGGTAAGGACCAGGGTTCCGACGCTCAATGAAACAGTACATAATCACCGAGCGGAGGGACGCGCCGCCCGGCCGACGAAGGGAATTAAGGCCGTCCGGACGCCGTTCTTTGCCCGGTCGGCCGGACGGATGTCCTAGCCGGGCGGTGGGTAAAGGAAGGGAACACCCTCTGACAGCCGTCAAGTCGCATGGCTACGTCATACTCCTACTCTGGTAACGGGGTGTCCTGTTGTCCCATCGAAGACATGCTCGGACTGTAGCAGTATGGTGTCAGGTAAGCTCTTTGATAATCGCATACCAAAGTATGGGTTGCTGACACGTCTACACCTCGGTGAACGTGCATTAGTTCTCTCCTTGCTCTATAAATAGAGCCTCTTACTTCGCCGCAGGTACGCGCGAGTCTTCATCTTGCAGCCACCTTCTTCATCTATTTCTTGCCTGACTTGAGCGTCGGAGGGCCGTCGCCGGGACACCCCCCCCGGCTCGGTTTTGTTGCAGGTTCGCCGGAGCACTCGAGGATCCAGCAGGGAGCGCCACATCCCCAGCGTTCGTTGACCCCTGGTTCGGACAGGATTAAATTGGCGCCGTCTGTGGGAATGCTCCTGCATCCGAACGGGAACGATGGACGAGGCTGGACGACAACACACGGTGGCGCTTTCAACAGAAGAACTCGACGCTCTGGTCGAGATGAGGGCCGCCAAACTTGTGGAGCAAAAACAAAAAGCATCAGCAGAGCGGCCGGAGCAACAAGCAACATCTGCGTCGGGTGGCCGAGCGGAAGCACCTCAAGCCACCGTCGCATTCCATCGGGCCTTATTCCGCACCCCTGAAGCCGTACCAGCTCGGAGAGATAGAGGATCTTCTTCTGACGAAATGCCTAGGCGAGACGATAGAAAGGGGAAAGCTCCCCGAGCGGACTCATCTCCCGAGCGGATCAATCGCCAATTTTCGGAGGTTATTCTACGAGACCCTCTGCCCAAGCACTACGTGCCTCCGACGATCGGCGAGTACAATGGAACAACAGACCCGGATGATCATCTGGGTAAGTTCGATAACACAGCTACGCTCCATCAATATACAGATGGAGTAAAGTGCCGAGTCTTTCTTACCACTCTCTCGGGATCGGCTCAACGGTGGTTTCGGAGGCTGCCGGACGGATCCATCACTAGCTTCAAGGACTTCTGAACGGCCTTCCTCCACCACTTCGCCAGCAGTCGGCGTTATCAGAAGACAAGTGTCAGCTTGTTCGCCATTAATCAAGAGCCGAGAGAATCACTTCGAGCTTACATCCAGCGATTCAACCAAGTGGCGATGGATATTCCAACGGCCACATCGGAGACGATGATGAATGCCTTCACGCAAGGCCTTGTGGATGGGGACTTCTTCCGGTCGCTCATCCGAAAGGCGCCCCAAGATTATGATCATATGCTGCACCGGGCCAATGAATATATCAACGTGGAGGAAGCGCAGGCAGCCAGGAAAAAAGAAACACCAACCGAACGGGCTCCTCCTGCCGAGCAGAGATCCTTGGCCGCTCATCAACCGCCGAGAGGACCAAGGGCCGAAGCAATCCGCTCTCCTCGTGTGAGGTCCCAAGTACAAGAGGTAGCTGCCGCTCGGCCCAAGCCAAAGAAGAGATGGAACCCTATGTTCTGCTCCTTCCACCGGACGGATACGCACAACACGAGGGATTGTCGAAGTCTTCCCTTCGTGGCTAATCCCGTTCCCAGAAATGCCGAACGACGGTCTCCTTCCATCGACAGGAGACAAAGGACCCATGAAGCCGACCGGACCCGCACAGAGAGGTGACATCAACAGACGTCCGATCGGCACCGATCTCCAAGACAAGAGAATCGCCGAGCATCCAGAGAACGATCCCGACCGTCCACTCGGGAAGAGGAAAATAAAAGCAATACTTCCCGCGGCGAGATCAATGTTATTGCTGGCGGGCCGACCGGAGGAGACTCCAACCGAGCCAGAAAGGCGAGCGTCCGGCAGCTCCAAATCCACGCAGTCGGTTGCAGCCAAGATCGGGCAAGTGGACCGGAAATCACTTTCGGGCCCGGGGACTTAGAAGGAGTTGAAGTGCCCCACGACGATGCTCTGCTCATTAAAGCGGTAATAGCAAATTACACTATTCACCGCGTATTTGTTGACACAGGGAGCTCGGTCAACATCATATTCAAGAAGGCGTTCGATCAGCTGCAAATTGATCGAGCCGAGCTGCTGTCCATGACGACCTCGCTCTACGGGTTTACGGGCAACGAAGTTCAGCCGGTCGGACAGATCCGGCTGGCTATCTCGCTGGGAGAAGAGCCGCTCAAGAGGACCAGGACAATAAATTTTGTGGTGGTCGACTCTCCCTCATCCTACAACGTCATTTTGGGACGACCGGCGCTCAGCGAATTCCGGGCGGTAGTCTCAACCTTCCATCAGAAGATCAAGTTCCCCGTCGAAGACAAGGTGGGAGAAGTACGGGGAGACCAGTTAGTAGCTCGGCGATGCTACATCGAGATGATCCGAGCAGAATCCAACTCCGCTCGGAAGGCGCCTCGAATCGAGGTAAATGCCATCACTGAAAAGCCACCCTCTCTAATTTATGAAGAAAAGGAGGAAGTGCAGATCCACCCGACCCGAGCGGAGGCTACAAGCTTTATGCCTCTGATCTGGAGGAGAAGCAGAAGGAGGAGCTGATCCAATGCCTCTGAAGGAATCATGATGTCTTCGTCTGGTCGACACATAAGCTGCCTGGAATTTCGCCAAGCATAGCGCAGCATGAGTTGCATGTCCGACCGGACGCTCGGCCGATAAAGCAGAGAAAAAGAGACTTCAGTGCAGAACAGAACTCTATCATCCGGGTGGAAGTAGAGAAACTTCTGGAGGCCGGCCATATACGCGAAGTGCAGTTCCCGAGCTGGCTGGCTAATGTAGTATTAGTCTCCAAGCCGGGCGGCAAGTGGAGAGTCTGTGTCGACTTTCGGGACTTAAACAAAGCATGCCCCAAAGATTTTTATCCCCTGCCCCGGATAGATCAGCTGGTGGACTCTACGGCCGGCTGCGAATTAATTTGTATGCTCGACGCCTACCAAGGCTATCATCAAGTGCCGCTCGCCCGGGAAGATCAAGAAAAAGTAAGCTTCGTAACGGCCAACGGCACATATTGCTATAATGTGATGCCGTTCGGATTGAAGAATGTCGGGGCCACTTATCAGCGCTTGATGAACAAAGTGTTCAGGGAGCAGATCGGGCGGAATCTGGAAGTTTATGTGGACGACATCCTTATCAAGTCCGCCCGAGCGGCCGATCTTTTCAAGGACATGGAAGAAACCTTCCGAACGCTGCGCAAATATGGAGTCAAGCTAAATCCCCAAAAGTGCCTGTTCGGGGCAAAAGGAGGACGTTTCTTGGGGTACATAGTGACCGAGCGAGGAATCGAAGCCAATCCCAGCAAGGTAAAAGCTCTGCAAGACATGCCGCCTCCAAGAAATACAAGGGAAGTGCAGCGGTTGACCGGTCGGATAACTGCTTTGTCCAGATTCATCTCCAAAATCGCCGACCGGAGCCTACCATTCTTCAAAATTTTACGCAAGGACACTAAATTTCACTGGGACGAGGAATGCGACCGAGCATTTGAAGAATTGAAGACATATCTTAATTCTCTGCCTATACTAGCCAAGCCGATCGGGGGTGAGTCACTTTATATTTACCTGTCTTCAACCGAGCATGCTGTAGGCTCGGCACTTGTAAGGTCCAGCGGCGAGGAACAGCCGGTGTATTTTCTGAGCCACATTTTAAAAGATGCCGAATCTCGTTACACTAGGCTCGAGAAGTTAGCCTTTGCTTTGGTTCTAGCAGCTCGGCGCCTCCGACCATATTTCTTGGCTCACACCATCATTGTCCGGACGAATAGTCCACTAGGAAGAGTCCTGTTGAATCAAGAAGCGTCCGGACGGCTCATCAAGTGGACGACAGAACTAAGTGAATTCGATATCCAATACCATCCCCGCTCGGCGATCAAAGCGCAATCCTTGGCTGATTTTGTGACCGAAGTGCAAAGGCCAGAGCCGGAAGCTATGTGGAGAATATATGTGGATGGGTCCTCCACTCGACTCGGAAGTGGGATTGGAATATTGCTGCTCTCACCTCAAGAAGAAAAGATGCACCTATCCGTCCGGCTGGACTACAAAGCCAAACAATGAAGCAGAGTATGAGGCCCTCATAGCCGGATTGCAGGCAGCACGGCATGTGGGAGCCGGTCGGGTGACTCTCTATTCGGATTCACAGTTGGCCGCTCAGCAACTTTCTGGCACCTTTGAAATCAACAGCGTTCGGCTTAAACTCTACGTTGAGGCCTTTGAAAAACTTAAAGCTACTTTCCGAGAGGTTCTTATTCAGAAGATTCCCCGAACGGAGAACCAGGCAGCCGATGAGTTGGCCAAACTAGCAAGTTCTATAACGCCAGTCGCCATTCAGCAACCAATTGAAAAAGTACTGCTTGTGGCGCACGTTGACCGGATGGAAGGCCTCACATTTCCAAGCGATTGGAGGGCACTCATCATAGAATTCCTCCGCTCGGGAGCCTCACCGGCCGATCGTGATGAAGCCCAGCTACTCAGGAGGAGGGCCGGTCGGTTCACACTCATCGGCGATCAGCTCTACAAGAAGGCTTTCTCTCACCCGTTGTTAAAATGCGTGAGCTCGGAAGACTCGGCTTACATCCTCCAAGAAGTACATCAAGGATCGTGCGGGGGACATCCGGGCGGACGATCACTAGCTAAGAAGATCCTGCTAGCTGGATACTTTTGGCCGACCTTGCAAATAGACGCCGCTCGGACAGTATCTACGTGCCTTTCGTGCCAGAAGTATCACAACTTCTCCCACCGACCGGCAGAGGAGATGAAGGCATCAACCGGTTCGTGTCCATTCGATCAATGGGGGATGGATATTGTGGGTCCATTTCCGATGGCGACCGGGCAGAGGAAATTTTTGCTGGTGGCGGTCGATTATTTTTCCAAGTGGGTGGAGGCCGAGCCACTAGCCAGGATCACCGAACAGATGGTCAAAAAATTCATATGGCAACACATCCTCTGCAGGTTCGGTATCCCTCGCCGATTGGTTTCCGACAATGGGCGGCAATTCACAGGGAAAGTGCTAGAAGATTGGTGCAAAAGCTACGGCATCGAGCAACACTTTACATCCGTGGCTTACCCCCAAAGCAACGGTCAAGCTGAAGTAGCCAATCGGGAAATTCTCCGTATTCTGCGCGCTCGGCTCGACCACTTGGGAGGAAGTTGGCCGGATGAAGTACCGGGCGTTTTATGGGCCATCCGAACTACTCCTAAGGAAGGAACGGGCGTCACACCTTTTCATCTGGTATACGGCATCGAAGCGGTCATTCCGGTTGAAGTCGACGTCGAGTCTGTCCGGGTCCAATGTTACGATGAAGGCAACGCCGAGCGGAGGAATATGGAGCTGGATTTGATTGACGAAGAGCGAGCCAAGGCAGCCGTTCGGCTGATGGCGTACCGTCAACGGATGAAGCAAAACTACAACCGGCGCGTCATTCCCCGATCCTTCCAGGTCGGCGACCTCGTCTGGAAGAAAATCAAGCCGGTCGGCGACATTGGCAAGCTTGAAGCTCCGTGGGCAGGTCCCTTCAAAATCATCGAAAAGCTCCTCTCAGGCGCGTATTATTTGGAGGATGAGGACGGTCGGCAGCTAGATAGGCCGTGGAGCGCAAATCACCTCCAGCCTTACCGGGCGGGGTGAAAGGTGTGCCAATGTAAATCAGCCTGTATACTTTTTTCGACTGAATGCTTGAAATGCAGAAACAAAAAATCTAGAGAATAAATATAAGGCATCGTCAAGAAAGAACGAAGGCCCCGCGCCGTTCGGCCGGAGGTAAATTGGTTGAGTCAGGAGCTTGAGAATCGAAGGCCCCGTACCGTTCAGACGAAGGTAAATTATCCGAGCCAAAATGCTCAATGCTGTAGACCCCGTGCCGTTCGGCCGGGCGTACGATACCCAAGCATCGACACAAAAACCGAAGGCCACGTGCGGGAAGCAAAGTGGTGTAATATGGCGCTAATTCTGTATATTTTAAGCTGCGCCGAACGGGAGCGTTAAAATTAGCCTTAACGGCCGTCTAGCCCAGACGTTAAACCGTAGAGCCGCGCCGACCGGCTATAAATATCCGCGCCGTCGAGCTCCGACGTTAAAAATCGAGAGACGAGCCGGCGTCTATAAACGTCCGAGCGGAAGGCCGACGAGTCCCGTCGTTAAAAATCGAGAGTCGTGCCGACCGGCTATAAATATCCGCGCCGTCGAGCTCCGACGTTAAAAATCGAGAGACGAGTCGACGTCTATAAACGTCTGAGCGGAAGGCCGACGAGTCCCGTCGTTAAAAATCGAGAGCTGCGACACCGGCTATAAATATCCGCCGAGCTCCGACGGTAAAAATCGAGACGAGCCGGCGTCTATAAACGTCCGAGCGGAAGGTCGACGAGTCCCGTCGTTAAAAATCGAGAGTCGCGCCGCCCAGCTATAAATATCCGCGCCGTCGAGCTCCGACGTTAAAAATCGAGAGACGAGCCGGCGTCTATAAACGTCCGAGCGGAAGGCCGACGAGTCCCGTCGTTAAAAATCGAGAGCCGCGCCGACCGGCTATAAATATCCGCGCCGTCGAGCTCCGACGTTAAAAATCGAGAGACGAGCCGGCGTCTATAAACGTCCGAGCGGAAGGCCGACGAGTCCCGTCGTTAAAAATCGAGAGCCATGCCGACCGGCTATAAATATCCGCGCCGTCGAGCTCCGACGTTAAAAATCGAGAGACGAGCCGGCGTCTATAAACGTCCGAGCGGCTCGCATGCGAAAATCCAGCAAAAACCCCTTTGAGGTGAGGCGCGAAGCAAAAGATGGTTAATCGGAATGGAAAAGACAAACAAGCGACGTCTGCGTGCTGAGCGGCTGCTCAGTCGCATGATGAAAGACATTAAAGACAGATCATGTCTGGCATAGCGGATTCCGAGCGGAAGAGTTTTAAGGAACACAGTCGTGATGGGGGAATAGTTTCTTGCTAAAATAAAAAGTGAAAGGAACAAAAGATTATTTATTATGCAAGCCAAAAAAGTCATTACAGAGATAAGCCGGGCCGAACGGTGGGAATATAAAAAAGTTTATAAAAACGCGCTTCACACATCAAAATCAAAAAGAGCGTCGGGGATGGTGTCCATCACGCTCGCTAGATCCTCGGAGGGGATGGTCAGCTCGGCAGGCAGGTGACCTTTGGTCTTCAGATAGCCCACCGGCGCCTTGATCGCCTCCTCGAACGTGAGGGATATCTTGTCGGTGAACTTCTCTCCGAAGTCTTCCGAGCGGAGGAACGCCTTCCTCACTTCTGCCGAGCGGGCCAACTCCCCCTCTTTGTATTCCTTGAGCGTGGCGTGAGCGGCGTCACTGGCGGCTTGGAGCTCTTTCAAGTCTCCATCGAATCTTTAGAGATCCGCCGAGCGGCTCTCCTTCTCGGTGGTCAGCAAGGCGTCCAAGTCTTTGATGCGTTGCTCCAGCCCCCTGATCTCCACCTTCATCCGGTCCATATCATCGATGGCCTGGAGCTTCCGGGTGGTTGCCGTCTTGATATCTTTATCTCGTTGCTTGATCATCGCTTCAAGCCGGACGACCTTGCTCGCCAAATCGGTAGCCCTCTTCCGTTCGGCGTCCAGTAGTTTTTTGGCCTTCTCCAGAGCGGCCGTCGACTGCCCGTTGCCCCCCGCAGCTTTTTTCAACTCGTCCTCCAGTTCGGCCAATCGATCGCTAATAGCGATCTACTCCACCCAGTTTTGCCAGCAAATATGCACAGGTTAAAAACATAATTCGAGTAGGCCAACCAAGAAAAGGAGAACATACCCCGGTGGCCTGTTGTAGGTTGCTGTCACCAAGCTGCCCGGGAGTCATCTTGGCTATTCGACGCCGAGCATCTATCCAAGCTTGTGCAAGAGGGCCCGTCAGAGTAATCTGCTGCTCGGGGACCATTGGCCGATCGGCAGCAGCCATGTACGCCTCTGAGGGGAGGCGCAGAACGGTCTTTATTAAATTCTGGCCGCTCGGCTCGCTCTGGGAAGTATCGGCTTTGCCGGTGGACGAAGAAGGAAGCTCGCCCAAACGCCTGATACGGCGCAAAGTTCTTGAAGGGCTGGGGGGCGGCACCTCCGAGCTGGCCCTCGGAGAACCCTGAGGGGTCGGGGCACTCTCGAGGGAAACCGTACCGGACAGCACCGGTACATCCGCGCCCCGCTCGGGTTGTGGCTCGTCAAATGTAGAGGCGGGTGTGGAATCCGGGCGTCGACGTTTCCGAGTGCGTAGCGGCACATCATCGGCCGAGCGGTCCTCCACCACAGCTTCGGTAGGAGGTTCTATGCCGCCCGCGGCCTCATCAGGAGGGGCGGGGACGTCTGAAGCTTTAGGGACAGTTGGTGTCCCAGCACCTTCTTCGCCGGCCGGATCAACCGGATTAATGCCCCGTTCGGCGGCCTCCTTGCTCGTCACCGCCTCAATCTGAGCGGCCTTCAATTTGAGCCTCTCGGTAGCTTTGGCGCGCCACATGACTTCAGCTACAGAAGCAGAAAATAAATCAGTTAGAACATAATAAAGGGGGAGATAAGGGAACTTACTCATGCTACAGGGCAGATCGGCTGGGGTAGAAGACAAGCCGAATATATGCATTACTCCCGGAAGGAGCATCTTGTCAATATGATAGCGCTGACCGACTAGTCGTTCGGCAGCATAGAGATAGTCCGCGTCGCCTCTAAACTTGCCGAGCTCCGGTTGCACGGACATAGCCGTCTACCACTTGGTGCGGAAAGTTGGCCGCTCTGGGAAACGTATATAGAAAAAATGCTCCTTCCAATGTTTGTTGGAGCTCGGCATGTGGTCAAAAAGGACGAAGCCTATCCTAGATTGGAAAACAAAGGTACCCCACTCGGCTTGCTTGGGATAGTAGAAGTAGTGGAAAATTTTTGGAGTTAAGGGGATGCCGTTCAGTTTGAACAAAACTATCACTCCGCTCAGCAGCCTAATAGAGTTAGGAACCACTTGGCCGAGCGGAATGCGAAAATAGTTGCAAATTTCTAAGAAAAACTTAGGGGGTGGAAAACGCAGTCCGGCCAGGAATTGGTCTCGGAAGAAAAGAACAGTGCCAGCCGGTGGCTCATTAGGCCGATCGGCCGGCGTGGCTAGCACTATTTGATGGTCGGTCGGCAGGTCGTAAGTTCGAACGAGACGCAATGCGTCTTCCTCGTCAAAACGGCTCTCCATGGTCGTATACCACAGACCCGGAGCGCCGCCGGCCGACTGCGAGGTGTTGGTCATGATCAAAAGACGAGAATACGGGATAAAAAAGGAGGGTTCAAGCAGAGAATGGAAGGAAACCGACTGAAGGGGACGAATAACAGAAAGAAGAAAACGTCGAGAGTAAGAAAAAGGGTCTTACAAGCGAGGGAGATGGTCATAATAAGCCGTGTGGTTGCCGGAAAGCCTGAGCACAAGGTGGCCGGCGAAAGAAGGAGCAGCAAGGTGTCTAGAAATGAGGAGGGTGAAATGCGGCGAGGGACATGGGTCGGAACTTTATATGGACGGCCGCCATTATTGTCCACCGTCCGATCCAGGTCACGGATACCCAGATCATCATCCAGCCGTTCATTTCGAACGGCGGTTGTCCCATTGGAAGTGACGCCACCGCCATACGCTGACAAGCGCACGATCGCCACGTGTCAACTGCTTACTGGCCGCATTTAATGAGCTCCCCTTATCGTGTGCAGGGCACGTGATAAATAGTGGGGGGGGGAGCATGGGACATGGATTCCGAGAGAAGCACAAGGCACGGGCAAGACACTGCCGAACGGATGAGTATTCTTATGCCTGGCCGAGCGGATCATTTCTCAGTCAGATCGGCAGTCCAGTCAGTCGGACTTCGCCTCTTTCGACTAGACTCGAGGGGGAGGCAAGTGATCCGGTGGTAAGAATCCGGAACCCCATAACGAGGGGTCAACGCCACGAGGAGGTCAAAGGGCCCAGTGGCTCGCTGGAGAAGGACGAGCCGACCGGATTTGGAAGAAAGGGACATCTGATAGTAAAAAGCACCCTGGTAAGGACCAGGGTTCCGACGCTCAATGAAACAGTACATAATCACCGAGCGGAGGGACGCGCCGCCCGGCCGACGAAGGGAATTAAGGCCGTCCGGACGCCGTTCTTTGCCCGGTCGGCCGGACGGATGTCCTAGCCGGGCGGTGGGTAAAGGAAGGGAACACCCTCTGACAGCCGTCAAGTCGCATGGCTACGTCATACTCCTACTCTGATAACGGGGTGTCCTGTTGTCCCATCGAAGACATGCTCGGACTGTAGCAGTATGGTGTCAGGTAAGCTCTTTGACAATCGCATACCAAAGTATGGGTTGCTGACACGTCTACACCTCGGTGAACGTGCATTAGTTCTCTCCTCGCTCTATAAATAGAGCCTCTTACTTCGCCGCAGGTACGCGCGAGTCTTCATCTTGCAGCCACCTTCTTCATCTATTTCTTGCCTGACTTGAGCGTCGGAGGGCCGTCGCCGGGACACCCCCCCCGGCTCGGTTTTGTTGCAGGTTCGCCGGAGCACTCGAGGATCCAGCAGGGAGCGCCACATCCCCAGCGTTCGTTGACCCCTGGTTCAGACAGGATCAGCTATTATTTGTGTGACTGAAGAAAACCAACTATTGATTTGTCAAATAAATAAGTTGACAAGATAATAAAATTAAAAACCCCTCTTATAAATGTTTGATTTTGTATACGTCCATGCTATCGTGGCATACAAAATTCACGGTGTTTGAGGTAATTTTATTTGTCATAAAGATTTATTGACAAGATAATTAATGGGTAAACCCCTCCTCTTACAAATGTTTAAATTTTGTATACGTCCACACTATCGTGGCATGTAAAATTCACGGTGTTTGAGGTGTTGGTGAATTTAAATAATATTGTTTTAGGAATCAATGTTATTTTAAATTCAAAAGTTTTGACCAAATATTTAAAGAAAGATCAACTATTAATTTTATTCGTCATAAAGTAAAGTTGACGAGATAATAAAATTAATGGATAAAATCTCTTCTTTGATTTTGTATAAGTCCACACTATCGTGGCATACAAAATTCATGGGGATTTTAAGGAATTGATCTTGACCAAATATTTTTGTAATTCTTAGGATTTAAAATGTTTGTCAATCCCCTAGTTGTTATACTATAGAAAAGACTTAGTAGTCCCAATTGTAATGATTGGAAATAGGACTTGGACATTAAGGTTGACTGTCTTCTTAGAACTAAGAACAATATAGGTGTATTTAATTCATTAGTTGAAACATGTTTAGTGGTGTTATCTACCAGAACCTGGAGTGTAGATACAGATGTCATTAATCATGTCCGCAATTCATTGCAGGGTTCCAGGAAACCCGACAACTAAATGAAAATAAAAACACCGTCCACATGGGCACTGCTGTAATAGTGGCAGTTGTTGCAGTGGGAGATGTTTATCCTTTGATAAGAATAAAACATGGATTTTGAGTAATTGTCTTTACGTACCAAGTTTAGAAAGAACTAGTTTTCAGTTTCTAAACTATTCAAAGAACTTGATATTCTGCCTCTTTTAATAACAATGTTGTTATTAAGGAAAAGAGGGAAGTTATCTATTCTGGTACTTTGGTTGGCAATTTATAAATCCAATAACTCTCACGATGCAACAAATGGAAATTAGTAACACATCTTCTAACTTTAAGAGAAAGCAACCTTCGGAAATGAACCAATTATATCTTTGGCATCTAAAGCTAGGTTATATTAACTTAAGTAGGATTCATTGGTAGCTAATGAACTTTTGGGTTCATTAGTAGTGGAAATTTTTCCAACCTGCGAGTCTTACTTGGAAGGAAAAATAACCAAGAAGCTTTTAAATCTAAGGGGTATGGAGCCAAAGATATGTTGGAATTAGTTCATTCTGATTTGTGTGATCCTATGACTATCCAGGCAAGAGGTAGTATCGAATATTTCATCTATTTTATAGATAACTATTCAAGATACAAATACATTTACTTAATGTGCCGCAAGACTAAGTACTTTGATTAGTTCAAAGAGTACAAGGCTGATGCGGAGAAACGTCAAAGTAAAAGTATCAAGACAATACAGTGAGATCGTAGTGGCAAGTACCTCTTGAGAGAATTTAGGAGTCACTTATCAAAAGTAGGGATTCGATCCAAACTAACTGCACCTGGTACACCCCTACAGAATGGTGTAGAAAAAGGAAGGTATAGGACTCTTATGGAAATAAGTAGATTGATGATGAGTTATTTGGAAAATTACCAAATTCATTTTAAGGATATACTCTGGAAACAGAAGTGAACATAGTACCTTCCAAAGTCAGAACTCTCTACTCATATAGAATTGCTAAATAGGCATGAGCCTATTTTGAAGCATATTCGGATTCGGGTAGTCCAGCACATATGCTGAAGAGAGACAATGATAAGTTGGACAGTAATTCACTTGTTTGTAAGTTATCCTAGAGAAATGAAAGTAGGTTTATAGTCTTAAAAATCAGAAGGTCATTGTTAGCATCAATGATCAATTTTTAGAAAAGGACTATGTAATAAACCACAAGCCCATAAGTAAATTCGTTCTTAAAGAAATTATAAAGGACATGTCTAATCTAGTACCAACTGTACAAGATGAAATATCACAAGAAACTACAACACGTATCACAATTGATACACAATTATAGACAGTACATCATCGTAGTGGGAGGGTTGTCAAATAACCAAAAGGATTCATGTTTTGGGAAAGTTTTTGGACTTGATCCCAAATGAACATGAGTCTAATCCCGGAAATATGATGAAGCACTCCAAAATAAAGATGCAGCATCTTGGCAAAGAGCAATAAATACAGAATTAGAATATAAGTATTCTAATAAAATCTGGAAGCTTGTAGAACCACCAGATGGTGTAAAAGCCATTGGGTAAAAATATGTCTACAATAGGAAAAGATGGATAGACAGGAAGGTGGAAACTTTCAAAGCAAGGCTTGATGAAAAAGGAAACTTTTTCACTGGTAGCTATGCTTAAGTCTATCTGAATTCTTTTATCTATTTGGCAAGTGGATATCAAGACAGCATTCCTTTATGGAAGTCTTGAAGAAAGCATCTATATAAAGCAACCAGAAGGGTTCATTGCAAAGGGAAAAGAGCATCTTGTGTGCAAGCTCAATCAGTCTATGGACTGAAGCAAAGCTTCAAGGTCTTGAAACATCCGGTTTATCAAAGTAATCCAGACCTTTGGATTTATTTAGTAACCGGATAAGTCTTGTGTATACAAAAAGTGTGATGGAGATGTGGTGGTATTTCTTGTACTATACGTAGATAACATTTTTGGTAGTTGGAAACAATATCAAAGTGTTGTCAGAAGTAAGGGTATGGTTGTCCAAACAATTCGATATGAAGGACTTGGGAGAATATATATATTCTTTGGATCAAAGTAATAAGGGATCGCAAGAAAAGATTTTTTTTACTTATCCCAAGCTTCATATATCGAAAAAAAATCCTTGCTCATTTTAAGCATGCAGAACTCCAAGAAAGGTTTCTTACCTTTTGGACTTGGAGTAGTTTTATCTAAAGAGATGTCTCTGAAGACATCAAAAGAGATAGAGGAAATGAAGGCAGTTCTTTATGCTTCGGCTGTCGGAAGCCTAATGTATGCTATGCACGAGATCAGAAATCTGTTTTGCCAAGGGCATAGTTAGCAGATATCAAAGTAACCCTGGACAAGGACATTGGACTGCAGTAAAGCATATATTGAAGTACCTTAGAGGCACTAGAGATTATATGCTAGCTTACAAGGCAGTTAATTTGGTCCCTGTGGGTTGCACGGATTTTGACTTCCAATCGGATAGGGACAATATTAAGTCAACCTCGGGGTTTTGTGTTTACTTTAGGAGGTAAAGTCATAACTATGGAAGAGTGATAAGCATAGGTGTTTTTCTGGACTCCACCATAGAAGCTGAGTATATGGCAAGCCTCTGAGGTAGGCATAAAAGCTGAATGACTCAATAACCTCAAGATAGACTTAGATATGATTTCTGGTTTGTCCAAAAATTATTACAATTTATTGTAATAATAGTGGTACAGTAGCAAACTCGAAGAAACCATGAGTCTATAAGGCAAGTAAACACAATAGAGCGCAAGTACCACCCAATACGAGAAATCGTATAAATGAGGAGAAGTTGTTGCTGCCTAGATTGCATCAGATGATGACCTATAGATCTTTTCACTAAGACCCTTAAAGGCAAGAGCTTTTGATGGGCATGTTGAAGGGTTGGGATTCAGATGTATGGCAGCAGATATGGCAGCTTAGTCTTTTAGTATAAGTGGGAGATTGTTAGGATGTATACTAAAAGCCTAGCTTTTGGTATAAACATTTATCTAGAAATAAGAATCACATTGGTCAAATGTCTACATTTATGATAAATGTAGTTGTTCAATTAATTTATATTGTAGATAACATGGTGTGTGGTGTCACACACAGAGGATCATGTTATCAGTACCTTATAAATTATAAACAGTAGCTCACGACTAAGATGGAAAGGAACAAACCATTGGAAGGTCGTAGTGTAATTAGGTATTAGTTTATCTTAACTATATAATTACACTAATACACTTAGAGTGTATTGAGTAGGACCATTAGAGGTCATTTCTTTGATACTGACTTTATAAAGGAACAAAGACCTCAGTTATTATGGAAGTGTGTGCTCTTAATCCCAATATAATAACAAGCACATATATTTGATATTTATTTCTTTAATTTATCAATGGGTGAGATTTAGTTCGATAAATCAATAAGCCCGATAAGTTGGGAAATGATATCACTTATAGTGTGTGTTGTTAATTATAGAAGGAAACTGTGTCCTAGTAATCTAGGTTGAGAATGTCCCCAAGAGGAGCTCATAAGGATTGTCATGTTAAACCCTGCAGGTGGACTTAGTCCGACATGACGGTGAGGTTGAGTGGTACTACTCTTGGACTAAGATATTAATTAAATGAGTTGTCAGTAACTCACTTAATTAGTGGACATTCGACATCTTAAACACAGGGAGACTAACACACTCATAATAAGAAGGAGCCCAAAAATGTAATTTGGGATTAGTGCGGTAGTTCAATAATAATTCTTTAGTGGAATGAATTATTATTAATGAAGTTAAGTTGTGTGTTCGGGGCGAACACGGGATGCTTAATTTCATCGGGAGACCGAAACCAATTCCTCCTCTCGGTCCCTATCGTAGCCTCTTGTATATAGAGATTTATACCCACCACATACCCACTTTCTTACCCATCCTATAGGGGTCGGCAAAGCTAGCTTAGAGACCAAGCTAGGGCCGGCCATGGTTTGGTTCATGGGTAAATTCATGTGGCCGGCTCTAGCTTGAACTCAAGCTTAGGTGGCCGGCCCTATTAAAATAATAAGGAATTTAATTTTAAAATTTTTTTCTTATATGGATAACATGATTTAAAAGATAGTTTAAAAAAAATTTAAATCTTTCCTTTTATAAGATTCTACAAAAGATTAAGAGAAGAGCTAAATCTCTTTCCTTATTTGTAGATTAAAAGGTTGATTTTAATTTTGGTAAAAACTTTCCTTTTAATCATGTTCATGATTTAAAAGAAAGTTTAAAAATTAAAAATTCTCTTTTATTAGTTTCTACAAAAGATTAAGAAAAGATTTAATATCTTTCCTTATTTGTAGATTGAAAGGAGATTTTAATTTTTAGAGATAACTTTCCTTTTTAGAAATTATCCACATGTTTAAAAGAAAGTTTTTAATTTATAAAATTTCCTTTTTATTAACCAATCATGAAGGGATAAAAATTATTATAAATTTCCGGAAGCAAATAAGGAAGTTTTAATTTGTGTTTAAAATTTTATTTGCTTGGAGATATTAATGTGACCGACCATTGAAATTGAGAAAAGAATTTTGATTTTAATTAATTAAAATTTTTCCTTTTCATGGCAAAAGAATTAAGGAAATTTTTATTTAAATTTTCTTATTTGCCAAGACCAAGGATTATAAAAGAGGGGATAGAGGTGCCTTCATGGTGAACGACTCTATTATTTTCTCCTCTCTTTTTCTCCTTGGGTGTGGTCGGCCCCTCCTCTTTCTTTCTTCTCCATCTTGTGGCCGAACCTCTTCATGCTCTTGGAGTTTTAATTGGTGGCCGGATTCTAGCTTGAAGAAGGAGAGAAAGCTTGCATCCCTTGGAGCTTGGTTGGTGGAAAAAGTTCTTCATCCTTTGGAAGTTTTTGCTTGGCCGAAACTTGAAGGAAGAAGAAGAAGGTGCTTTGGTGGTTCTCGTCCCGAAAGATCGTTGCCCACACAACGTCCGGGATTAAAAGAGGAATACGGTAGAAGATCAAGAGGTCTTTCTAAAAGGTATAACTAGTATTTTTCCTTTCCGCATCATACTAGTTATTTTTGGAAATAATACCAAATACAAGAGGCATGCGATTCTAGTATTTCGAATTTGTTTTCGATGTTGTGTTCTTTGTTTTTTCTTTTCCTTGTGATTTGATTGTTCTTTTTGGTTAACCTAAAGTTATTTTAGGAAATTAAATATTAGCTTTCCATAAAAGGTTTTGTCTAGTCGGTGGTGGTTGCTCCCATATCCAAGAAGGTCGTGCGCCTCGCCACGTCAGTACTGGGAACCAATTATGGAAATTAATATTTAATGGAATTAATAACTTAAGGTGATTTGGGTCGAACGTGTTAAGTTCCGCAGGAGATCCAAGTCAAAACCTAAAAGAACGAATAGATTAAGTTTTGGATCAAACGTGTTAAGTTCCGCAGGCGATCCAAAATTTAATTTAAAAGAACACATGGTAGCTAGGAAAAGGTTCAGACCTTTGTACAAAATTTTTATACAATGGAACCTCTAGGTTTTCCGAGTAGCAACCAACAGGTGTTAGCATGTTTTGTTTCAGTTGATGAAAATATGTCCCCAATCTTAGGTAATTGTGGAGCCATATATTCATGGATTGCTTCAACCCAGTTGAATTTATCAAGATTCTCAAAATCATCTACTATATTTATAAGACTTAACGGGACCTTATATGTACTAGAAGAAAATAAGACACAAACAAATATATACAAAATATAGAATTTGCAAAATAATAAAACATCATCTTCGCCTTCAACGCGATTGCCATAAAATTTAAGCAACTCCTCAATTCTTGATCTAGTAGCTTCTTTTTTGTTTGAGAAGTAAGTTAGAAAAAGGTCACTGGATGCTTTAGCTAAATCAATCGGAATTGAAGCTCCTCGGTCTGCAATACCGAGCAGCAATGAAACGTCTCCTCTTGTGAAGCAAACCGGAACACCTGACCAAGTTAAATTATTATTAGACTTCTACCAACACATACAAAAGTATTAGGAACACTGTGGACATGATACAATGTCATATCAAACACTGATACTCCATCGTATCAGGCCCACGTTGGGCCTGATACGACATCGTATTAGCCCCACGTTTAGCAAAAACTTAAATTTTACCATACAACTACTTTGTAATTAAAATACAAAATTATAAATTGTACCTGAGAATCTAAAAGTTTGACTACTTGAATCCCAATTTTCAAATATATTTACCAAAATCCCATGGATGTGCTGCATATCTTCTATGTCCAAAAAAATACGAAAGAGTGACTGTTTGATCAACACTATGTGTCGGTCATGTAAAATAACAGAGCCTCCATGCGTTCCTTTCTTCGTGGATGGTTGAAAAAAACTTTTAAAGTGACCGAGGACACTGTTCCAATGCAGTTTCTGTCCAACATCAACTGAACCCTATACTTTATAAAAATAAAAAAATTTAAATCATACTAGTTCAGCTTCTCAATATCACAGAGTTTGTAAAATGATAATCTTTACAGCTAATTGATGTGGAGAGGATGATGATTCACCCGATCGACGTCTTTGCGCCATTATGATACTAGCTGATTAATGTAATGTAAACCGTAGAATCTTTCACTGATGGCTCACGAACACTCCTGGTTTTTAATTAAACTGAAATGCTAGCTAGATGTCGCTTGAGAAAAACTCGAACTGATGGCTCACGAACACTAAACTAGGGTTTCACAAGATCGAGCTGCACTCGCATGTCACGAAGGAGGGAGGTACCCTAATGATCGTTTTTTTTTTAATATCTAAGTTTTTTAAAAATGTGGTTCGGATGCCTGGGAAATGATGACTGATCAGAGGAGTTGGCGGTAGGGTTATATTCGATAATAAACATCACTTATCTGCGCCTTTTGGTAAATACAAAATCATGATGCACTTTTTAGTAAATACATTAACTGTAATACGTCTTTTGATAAATTACCGTTTGTCTTAACATTTTACGTCAGATTTGACCATTCATCAGACTTCTGCAGTATCATGTTATTCCTATAAATTTGATAGATAATGATTTACCACATGTAACCAAATTACTAATATCAAATAAGCTAAATGTGCGTATTCTACTAAATTCAGAATTTAACGAATTTGGATTACGAATGATACCAACTTACACGCCGTGTATACCTAAATGCAACGTTTAAAAGAACTCATCGCAATGGCAAGCTATAAATTGGGGTGGATAAACGGATAAATTTTAATGCCTAAAGCAACCAACTTCTCCAAGTAAATACACACTAAGCTTGAATACAAAATAGGATGGCAAAGCATTTCTCATAATAAGAAAGAGTGGTTCTTCTTACAACATCAAGATCAACCTTTGCTACAATAAAAATAATCAATAATTAGTACTGTGAAAACAGATACAACAAAACAATACACATACATCGGCAGCAGTTTACCTTCAAATCAAAAAAATAATTAAATAGAACCACGAATTACCAGTTGGCAAACCAGGAATAACATGAATAAATTGAAAGGGCGATGAATTGTGAACACAACCAGAGCATTTCACGTATTCTATTTTTATACCAGAAAGCTCTGTCGTGAAATGCCTCGCATCCAACACTATTTACGATTCAGGAGAGTACTGAAGCACCCGGTCTAATAATAAACAGAAGTTGTAATCATCTCTGCGCAATCATTGATCTGGGAGTTTGTCTTTGAGATATTTGAGAATAGCTTTAGTTCCCCGATCTAGGATAGTTCGCCTAATGCTGCAAAACAGAAAAAAAAAAAAAAAAAGATAAAAATAAGAAGGAAGAAATAATCCAACTAATGTAGTCTCAAAAACTAAATCATGGTATATCTATTATAAAAAGAATGACACCTGAAAGATGAAATCTCTCCATTTCACAAGAAAGAAAAAAATATGCAGTTCTAAGATAGATTTGGTCCATTTACGCAAATGAAAACTCTACCCAGATTTCATTATCTTGTAAAAGCAAAAGTGTAAAAGCAAAAGATAGAATGCAGAAGGGGCAGTGGTTGAAGTAGAAAACCAAATCTGAGAACCACAGTTTCTTCTAGGTGGGACAACTTTAATCCAGATAATAAGAATGTTTTGTGATGTTTCTATGTTGTTTGAACTTTGAAGCACCAAATCAGCATAATAATTACTCCAAAACTGAGAAATAGGATGGGGCAATGTTGGCACCTTCTCAGCGGATTGCCATCAAGTTTCAGTACTTGTAAGCTTGGCTCGAGCAGTCCCTGACAGACACAAAAAGAAGATTTTTTTTCATGTGTGCTTCTCATAGCTAGCAGAAAGTTTATAGTTCAAACCAATTAAGTGGATAAACTCCATCTAGATTGACATCCCTTTCTCAAGAATTGAACCTAGAAATGTTTAAGAACAATGATTCTGTAATGCAGTTTCATGTAGTAAAAAGATCTTGATTTTTGTAATTTTCATGTCCCTTTTGTTTCTTAGGTTAGCATTACACTTGGCAGAAGATATGTATGCGACTGTGTACATACATATGCATACACAGAGAGAATTTAGTTCTAAATCCAAGTTAGGATGAATTCGTAAAAGTTTGAGTTTCAAACATTTTTTGGGTGTTTTAATCATTCATTTTATGATAATGTTCTTGTTTTATTCCACAATATTAGAATGTAAGAACAGTCGTTTCATTTAAATTTACCACAACATTTTATTTGGACTGATGCTCACCTTATTATGTCTTATTCATCAACAATATGCCTTTTCTTTTTAAATAATTATGTTCCTATTAGTATATTTTTCCTAGTGATATTCTTGACCGCAGATTTTTGGGATGCTAATCCATAGAGTTGACCAAAATTTGTATCTGTCAATTGTTTATCTTTTATTCTTCCCATTTTTTTTATTTTTTATTTTTGTTTCTTCTGCTCCTATTTCTATATGCTCTCTTGCACCTACCTGTCTACTAAATCCATGAGATAATTGTACAATTCTATTTCGATACACAGAATCCACAACTAAATGACTCTTGGAGATGTTCTCAGGTGTTTTCACTAATACTATTTTACTCCTTCAATCTCTACTGTAAGCTTATCACCCCACTGCTTAAATCAAACAAAAACTAAACCAACATATTATCCACCTGTAGCTTTTCATAAAGATAAATAATAATTACTACCTGTCACATAATTCCTCACTATGCTACCTATGATTTCTTATTTCCTATTCACTTTGCCTTTGTGTCATCCTTTTTTTTCTATAATGGCACCAAAAGTCCTCAATCTTCTGGTTAGAGGCCATATTAGAGATGCTAAATTGGTATTGTATGAGATATAGATTCACTTCCTTGTTACATATAACCTGAAAGCCATATTGATTACTTAAAGCTATACCAACTTAAGGGAGTGCTCGGTGTATATAATTGAGGATTTAGAGGTAAATAGAAGCTAGCACTGCTTTCTAGATGTCATATGACTGGTTTAACTAGAATATATATGTTGGAACAATGTATATTGTTCAATTGTGAATCTGATCCATGAAGCTAACCTTCAATAGATGAAAATTATAACTTATGTTCATTGCTTGCAGAAATGCACAATAATTTATTGATTTCCAATTCTCTGAAAAATAAAGTTCTTCACCACAACGTGGCCTAGCCAATTAAAGTGTAAGGTTTGGACAAAGAAATTTATAAGTAGCTCAAATTACTTAAATTCATGTATTGAAAATCATGCATAAACTAGTAACTAGTAAGAGGTACTCAAAGAAAGCAGCCAGACCATTTCCGGAGGAAGCGCAGTTATGTTGTTGTCAGAAACATCAAGCTCAATAATGGAAATTAAGCCCTTTATTTCCTGTTTCAATCATAACAAGAATACTGAGTTATGTATTTACTGTAGATAACAGCAAAGTTTAAGGAAGAGAACAAAGTGGCATAGCCTAACCAAATCCTATTTAAAGACAGATGATTTCTTTTCTGTATATACATCCAGTCAGTGATTACCTGAGGCACTGAGACAAGATTATTCTGGCTAAGATCGAGAATTTTTAGTCGCTGTAAGGTCAACAGTCCTGGAGGGAGTTCACTCAGTTGCATTCGCCTGAAAATTAGAAAATCATTCATACTGTTGTATTGTGTCTCAGGAATTTGAAACGATTTAACAAGTCAATTAAAACCTTAGGTAAAGTTCCTCCAATTGTGGTACACTGGAGAATGAAAAAGATTCTGGCAAGGATGACTTGTTGCCACTTAAATCCAAAATTCTGATTGTTGTAAGGCACTCAAGGCCATTAGATGGAATCTGTCAGAGATAGATGCAGTAAGCTTTTCTCCTAACATATTCATGAAATAGCTAGTGCTTGTTGTCACTAACAAGTATGGTCTGGCTTATAAAGGCAGAATTTGTAGAACCACACACACACCTATAACATGTGAACACTTACCAGATATGTTAATTGATTAGATCAGGTGTGATGCTTAAAAAGACAATTTAATAAATGCAGTAATCATGTTATGTATGTGGCTAATATACACCTTTTCCAGGTAGCAATACGGAATTATATAACCACTGAGAGGCAATGATAAACCAAATAACAAAGACAAGTAGTTTCCTCCACTCTCCACCTTATGTAAATTCATCACTACTGATTATACCTGTGATAATGGATTGTTGTCCAGTTTCAAACAAGAGAGGTTAGGAAGAGCAGACAGCACTGCACCAGGCCATTCTTTTATCTTGTTTCCAGAAATAATCAAAGTCTGCAGATATAAACTCAAACTAACATATGAGAGAATTAAGAAAATCAATAATATATTAATGATAAAAAGCAAGAATTTTTTTTTATAACTCTCCTCTAGAAATTTAGAGACCTGGTGACCAGGGTTTGGAATTTCATTGTATACCAAAACGAGTGAGATACTAATTACTTGTCGAACAAGGTGACAGTTAACTGTATTTGACCATCATATTCTCATACCTGAAGTGAGGAACAAGTTGATAGTTCACTTGGTAGGACTTCAATTGAATTCCGGGAAATATCAACTTTCACCAGTTCTTCTGTCTCCCATACAGAAGGTGGGACAGTGGTTAATCCTAAACCACTTAATGTTAACTCCTGATCCAGTAGAAGAAACAGTTAACAGTTGATTGTAATGTAAGGGAACATCTAGTTAATTTCGGACTGGAAATTGATATCCATTCAATTCAGAAAGAAGCATTGGAGGTGGGACAAGGATGACATGAATGGCCTAACCATCAGGACTAGGGACATCAAACAAGCTGGGCCACCTGTAGTAGCATGACCAAATTTACATGGGCTGGGCAGGACCAGGCCCTATACATATATGATTTGGACAAAGCTGGGTGTGACCTAGCAGATCCACGTGCTAAACTTGAGATGGTCCATGTGTTAAGCACGTCAAGGGCATGGGCCCAAGATGGTTTCCCCCAAAAAAACACATCCCAACCCCAAAATTATGGTCATTTAGCTGTAAATTTACCAAAATAGGCTCATAATTTTGACAAAGAATCACTTTTCTTTTTCTTCAAATTTTCCTATTAATGCCTTTTCACCCCACCCATCATCGCTCATCAAAACACAATTTTATTCTCATCTCCAACTCACAAAAAGGAAATCTTGAAATTAATTTGGGTAATTGTCCTATTTTAAGTGTGGAAAGTTTAGTATCTTTTGATTTGATAATATAATCTTTATTTTAGTAGGAGTTTAATAATTTTATTGTCTCTCTCAATTAGTGGTTCTTCTTTTCTAGTTTAGTTGCTATTGGGTTTATAAAAGTGTTGTGTCTCTATGTAACATTAAGCTTTTGATTAATAAAATTCTATCTCAATTCTCTATTGAGAATTTTCCTGTATGTGAAGTTCTTTTGTTTTGTGCAGCTGTTACACAGGCATGGACATCATCTCCTCACTAAGATAAACTAAGATATTTTCTTAGTGATTGGAAAGGGCAACCAGAAAGAAAGAACACAAAATTAAATGTAAAAAAGAGGAGGAAAGTGCATCAATTTCTTGCTCCCTGAAAGGGACATCTAAAGGAAAAAAATTAAAGAAACACTGCTAAATAAAGTTGATGAAGCAATTATTCTACATGCATGGAAACGATGACTCAAGAAGAGACGCCAACAATTCACATATAGCTAAGTTCTCAGTAGGTGAGAAAATGATGCACATAAGGAAAAAAAGGTCAATTTTAAATTCTAAATTTGTAATTAATTTTGGTAATTATCCTATTTTTAATGTGAAAAGATTATTATTATCAATTAGTGTTATTTCTTTCCTATTTTAGTTGGTATTTAGTGTATAAGAGTGTCGTGTCTTTATGTAATAAGTAGCTTTTGATTAATAAATTATGTGTATGAAATTTCTCTTACGCGAGGTTTGTTTTTTTATAATATGAGACCCCTTTTACTTTGTCCAGACAATAATATGACTCACCTTTGAATTATTAATAGGCAATTTTGTCAGCAAGGTTAAGAAAAAAATAGCAAATATAATATTTACCTTGGAAGACAGGGACAACCTAGCCGCTCTTGCAATTTGATCATCTTTCATAGTTTTACTAGTTCCCAATCCAGATTCTATACACAATACATGGAACCGTGAACTTCAGTAAAGGAAGAGAGGACAAATAAATTCAGTAAGGGATTTAAAGTTTAAACATAGACATATAAACAAAGATTTAAGAGCTTTAATCATCAAGAAAATGTTCAATTATTACAAATGCAAGAAGACTTATTTTATTTTATTACAAATGTTCAATTTGGATTCATGCCTGGAAGGTCGACAATAGAAGCTATACATCTCCTTCAACAATTAATTGAAAAATATCGAGAGCAAAAACAAGATCTACACATGGTATTCATTGACTTAGAAAAAGCTTATGATAGAGTCCCAAGAAAAATTATATGGAGAATTTTAGAAAAGAGAGGTGTTAGCGTAACATATATTGAACTAATTAAGGATATGTATGAGGATGTAACGACCAGAATAAAGACTTCAGGCGGAGTAACTGAAGCATTTCCAATAAAGATAGGGTTACATCAAGGATCAGCCCTAAGTCCCTATCTTTTTACACTAATTATGGACGAACTCACTGCACACATTCAAGACACAGTACCGTGGTGCATGTTGTTTGCAGATGATATTATTTTGGTAGATGAGACACGTGAAGGAGTAAATGCTAAGCTAGAATCTTGGAGGGAAACACTAGAGGGGAAAGGTTTTAAGCTTAGTAGATTAAAGACAGAATATATGGAATTTAAGTTTAGCAATATTAAAAGTAATGAAACAATTGTTAAGATAGGAGAGGACGAGTTGTCCGGAACCGAGAGATTTAAATATTTAGGATCATTTTTACAAAATGATGGAGAGATTGAGAGAGATGTCTTACATAAAATACAAGCTGGATGGGTGAAATGGAGGGGAGCGTCAGGTGTTTTATGTGACCGTAAAGTACCTCTTAAACTTAAAGGTAAGTTCTATAAAACCGCCGTTAGACCTGCTATGTTATATGGAGCTGAATGTTGAGCTATGACTCGAGCACATGAGCATAAGATGAGAGTTGCAGAGATGAGAATGTTAAGGTGAATGTGTGGACATACGAAGATGGACAAAATAAGGAATGAGAGCATTAGAGAGAAAGTCGGAGTTGCATCTATTGAGGACAAACTCCGAGAGACACATTTAAGATGGTACGGACATGTACTTAGACGACCAATAAATGCTCCAGTTAGACGATGTGAAACTATGATAAACATGCATATCAAATGAGGAAGAGGAAGACCAAAAAAGACTTGGTTAGCAACAATAAAACAAGATAAAATTTATTTAAATATAGATGATGATATAATAGGAGATAGAGCTCAATGGCGTAAAAGGATTCATACAGCCGACCCCACCTAGTGGGAAAAGGCTTGGTTGTTGTTGTTATTGTACCACATAGTGGATACAGATGTCCAACTGTTAGTGAGAAAACAACAATAAAAAAAATACACTTGCCACACAATGACTGCAAAAAACCATAAAATGCTTTTAGCACTTACGGATATACAGTGCTGATGCAAAACAGAAAAAAATATCTTTTTTAAATCATCAAACAACCATTCATTTATAACTTTCACATAACATAACCAAGGTTTAAAATTTCGACCCGTGCCGAGGTTTCGGTCTTGGACCGGAACGATACGGTTTCGGTACCGTATCGTGCTGTGCCGATATAGTTTCGGTATTTTTTTAATATAAAATATATTAATTAAAACTAAAATATTTAAAAAATAAACAAGATAAAAAATAATCTTTTAAAAAAAGAAAAGATATGAAAATAGATAAATAAATAAATAAAAATTTTATTATAATTTTTAAATTTAAATAAATGAAATTAATTAGATAATTTTATTAGAGTTTAATAAAGCCTCTTTAGATTATCTTCACCATAACTAGGAGTTGATTAAAAAAAATAACCTAAGTTTAATTAAAAAAAATCTGAAATCTGACACCACTCGCGAGCCCGCACGACTTTGGTGTTGTCGTAGGGTTGCGTGACCAGCCATGGCCGCGAGGATTGCATGACTCCTTCGGCGCGACCGCGTTGGTCGTGCGACCCCTCAGCAGTGACCGCAGGGTCGTACGATGCCTCCCCGGCGGTAGTGGAAGGGTTATGCGACCTCTCTGCTACTGTTGCAGAGCGACCCCTCTGCTGTGACTACAGGATCGCGCAACACGTCGCACCTGTCGTGGGTCTGGTGCTGGGGTCGTGCCGATGTCGGCCGCTGAGCGGAACGAGACGTTTCATCCGTTTCGACCGTTTCGGCACGGCTCTTTAAACCATGAACATAACCCTTTTTTGCTCGAGAGATCTCCTCCCTTCTTATTTTGTTGTTTCTTTATATGTAGATTAAATTAAAAGTAAGCTAAGTAGCAATCATTTTTCTCATGTAGTATATATTCCATAACAAGGATGGTTGAGAAGGTAAACTAGTTTAGTCTACATTGAGTCAATTGAACGTTTTAGCAAATACAATAAGCAACTACATATGCATATCGGCGTATGTAAGCATACAAGTTGTAGTGAACCAATGCATATGCATGTGGATCTAGGGAACACTTTTGATGACAATTGTAGCAGATAAAAATAAACTTTATATGGGAAAGGGCATTACCTTCATCAGCAGAGAGGCGACTTCGAAGATACTTCAGCAGCATTGGTGTTGGTCCAGATACTAGAGAGCTAATACAAAATGGCTCAATTATTAGAAACATGGAGTCTCCGACCAAAACTTTTAAGACATTTAAATGCAGAAACTAGTGACACCTTCGAAGAGTTCTTATGGGATTCCCAGTCAGTAAAAGCTTTCTCAGAGTAGTCATTGTACCTTGAATTGATATGGAAATTCAAGTGAATGACATTGAAACTAGAAATACAGACAGCTCCAAATGGTTGAACAGATTGCTGTAGATTTTTTTATCTAGGAAAATATGATCAACAAAAAGGACAAACTTAAGGTAATCCATGTTAGCAACAGAGCAAAATAAGAGGGAAAAAAAGATCTCCATCCAGCCTAAATCACACAACAATAAAGTACAGAAAAAATGATGTATCAAGCTGCTCATTTATAATGCTCCAGATCTCATCTTGTTTCTTGTAGCCATTTTTATGACACCAATGATACAGGTTGAAAATATAGCATCAAATTTTTTCAACAATTGTATAATGACAATGAATGTTGAAGAATAGTAGAGAATGAATAAACAAACTTGTAGGGGTCGGAATACATGAGGCCGCAAGTAAATAAAAAGGCAAATCTGTTTCAGAGTTTAAAACTTTGATATACTGGTTTGAATTCATCCTCAAACTAGTTGTTTTTCTTATTTGAACCTAGTGATGGAGCAGGGAAATGCCTGCTATCCCAGTGCAATGGACAAGTTCTGCAGTAATACTATGTGAAGGACATGTCAGAATTGAGTTAGAATGTATAGGAAGTACAGGATGTGTCTCTCCTGCGTTGGTGGGTTTTGTTTAATAGTATTAAATGATTAACAAATACTCCTACTAACATGGTGACATATAGATTTACTTGATTTATCCAAATTTCACTTAAACTAGAGTTAAAACTAACAATTGTTTTAAGGATTAAGAAAATTGTGCAAGTAAACTACATGGATTGAGGCTAGTTTTAAGTGACTGACCTACTCCAATTGGTGCCAATCTGTACCTAGTAAACTGATCTAAAACCATGGCTTTCTGTACTATTATACTTGCCTATTTCATTATCGTTATATATGCAATGCTTATAAGCATTCACATCATAATTACAACAATCTTTCAACACCTTCATTATAGTTCCGAGTAGATAAGGGCCACTTGTAAACATAAAAAAAATCATTCAAGAAAAATCCATTATACTTGAAATAGCAAATCTCCAAAATAATTTTACCCAAGTTAATTAATGTAAATAAATCATCAATAGCAATACCAACATAGATCAAGGGGAATTGGAATACAATAACCTCACCTATCTCAGCTGGCAAGCCAGATAAAGTGTTATTGGATAGATCCAGGGCAGAGAGTTGCAGTCTGCAGGCTTCCACAGGAAACTCCTTTAACTAAAAGAGTAAAAGCATATCAACAACAGAGAGAAACTTAACTTCTACAAAAATTAGTAACTCTAGTCAACCAATTAAAGCCAAGTGATCATATAGTCGTATTGAAAGGAATACAAGCCACATGTTAGAGTTTTCTATCCTAACTGTTACATTTGCCACATTCATGTGAAATTGCCAGTTGCGCCCTCATTCAATGCCACTCTTGAAATTTAAGGCCAAACTAAATTTTATCGTTGTCTTTTCTGAACCAATGCTTCAATCATAAAATATATTAGCCTCAGTCAGAGAAAATCATCTTTCTTGTTTATCCTCCTAGTCCCCTCCTTCATATTGTTGTCTTTTAAACTCTTTATATCATTGACTTCCCAAATTTACTACACTTCTAAAAAAAGCTTCAAAAATTATGTTGGCGTATTCCTCAAGAATATTGCAGTGTATTTTTCATTTAATGCATAATATATATAAAGTGATCATCCTATTTTTACACAAACAATAATTCTTCTTTAAGACTTTAATTGAATTAATTTGCTTTATTTTTATTTAGATAAGAATTGAAAGAGTACTTTTTTAAATTTGATTAGTTATTTACACATTTTAATTTAACTTGAGAAATATTCGAGTTTGTTAAACCAAGTACAGGTGCTCATTACTTCTCAGTTCAAATTCTTGTAAGAGTGGCCATTATACAAAATATTCACCAAAATCATGTGAATCTCTACCTGAAGCTGCTATAAGGCAAATATATAAAAAATAAAATAGGAATTTCATTGCAGAATGAATAGAGAAATCCAAGCATAGAGAATTTATAATACAAGTATTTATAATAAAAGGGGCACAAAATGGGATGGGACATCTAGAGTTTGTCACAGCATAATCCTTGTATTTGTTTTCTATTGAGAAAATAAAAAACATTGGAAGGCAAAATGTTGGGTAACAGCGATCATGTAATGGCAACCCTCAACTTCCAACAATTAATATCAACATTGCATAATGGCAGGCTTGATTTTTCACAACTCAATTAATAATATAGATCCTGTTTTCATCTACCTATGTTCTTTCATCAAGAATTTGAACTTCGTGAAAGTGATCAAACTAGTAATATACTTTGTTCTGCAAAGGTAAGAACAATTTTTTTTAAAAAAAAATGTTACCTGGTTTGCATGAAGATCCAAAGTCCCTAAACGAGAAAGTGCACCAATTTCAGCCGGAAGAGTTGACAGTAAATTAGTCCTGCATTTCAAGACAAACAAACATGTGTCTCTAAATACATGGAAGAATTCTTACGAGGAAGAAACTATAAATCATTCTAAAAACTAATTGAACTCACCCCATATAAAATTCAGCAAGTAAACAACAACCCATAATTGAAGATGGAATTGATGAAATTTCTAGAAAAGATTCAAACGAACACAATCAGAAAGCTCTAAAGAAATGTAGAAAAGTTTTGACTAAAACTATATATATACAAATTGGCTAAACATGCTTACTATTTTGATGAAGATCCAGACGGATAAGTTTTGTGAGGAGACCTATGCTATGTGGAATGCAGGTGAGCTGATTTTTAGCTTTAAAGGGCCAAGAGAAGAAATTTAGCATACTGGTATCCATTCAAGTAGCCTCTAGAATAATGAATTATAAAACAAGGAGATCTCCACTTTAAGCATAAAATCTAACTCACTCTCACATACCAGCATTGAGTTCTGTCAACGAAGTCCATGAAATTAGCATGCTCTCAGTGAATGATGTCAACTTGTTCCCCTTAGATTATACCACTCCGTTAGGATTATCACTACTTAATTTTTTATCATTGCTCAAATGAAAACTAACTTTTGAAGGGCCTTTAAATTAGCAATAATTGTACCTCGACATCCAATTTAATCAACTTTGAGCAGTTGGCAAGTTCATCTGGAAGTTCTGCCAAGCAGTTATTTGATGCCTAACATTATGTGAAGAAAATATATAAATATCAACTTGCAGAACTCTAGTCACATTGAGAATCCCACAATATGTTTCAACATAGTGCTAGTCCATAGTCCTAATCTAGATAAGAATGGCATAGAAATTAATCTAGTAAGCCTAACTGTGAAATACCTTAAGTTCAGATAAGTCTAAGCAACTTCCAAGACTGCAAGGAAGTTTCCTAAGTTGGTTATTTGAACAATCAAGCCTGCATGAAAAAGAAAATATGCATGAATTTATGGTTTACTCACAATATGATGGCCAAGTTAAGTATAATGTACAATGAGAGAGCCTACTTGACCAGAGAAGTTGCGCTGCCAATCTCTTCAGGGATACTAGATATCATGTTAAACGACACATCCAATGCCTTCAACAAAGTAAGCCTGATGAGCAAGAAATCAGAATGCAGGAGCAAATGCTACATGGAATTAAAAACAAAGGAAAAACACAGCAACTTACTCGCCAACGGCTGCTGGTAGTGAACATAGTTTATTGTGACTGACATTTAAGACAGTTAACATATTCAAATTTTTTAGGTCCTCTTTCAATATCTCAAGGTTGTTATGAGCCAAAATAAGCTTTTGCAGATCCACGGCCTGAAAAGAAATGCAGGGCGAGGCAAAACAAAAGAACTTCGACTGTCAAACTTGGTAACTAGCTAAAAGATACTTCTTGGAGAAGCTAAAGAAGGAATTTTTACCTCCCACCACTTATCATCCTCCGCGTTCGATTCCAAGCTTCCGTAAATCTCATCGGGCAACTCCCTGTGAAACGAACAAATGCGGCCAACTCATAAATTTAAGAAACAGAAGAAAATGAATCAGATCATTCGGAACTACAAAATCGTGATGCGAAAGCGTAGCGAGAACGTCGAGAAGACTCCGCGATGCCTATTTTCAGAATCAAATCTGCCAGACAAAAGTTAAATCATTCTCAGAGAACCAATTACTTGAGGGATCGATTGGAGAGATTGAGAGATCCCGACGAGCGTGCTGATTTCAGAAGACGATCCATCGTTGCTGGCCTTTGATTGACTCCCTACTTCGCTTTCGTCTCCATCACGTTCTGCAGCATCGGAAGGATTCTCTGGATCGAATGCCCCTTAGGCAAATAGTTGGGCGGCCTCGATCCCAAACACAGCAAAAGTGATGATAAATGGTGGCCACGTTTTCGTCTGGTGAGCTCTTTGTTGACGAAGGATCTTCACCGTCCAATGTCCAGCGAGTGCGACTCTCCGATTTTCTAAAAACAACCCCAATTTTTACTCGCTTAGATATCGGCAAAGGATCTCCACCGTCTTTTGTTGCGCCAGACGCAGGTCCTCCCTACCCATCCAATGCTGGCACCCACCGTGGGCACGGTACTCCCCGAGCCTCTCCGGCCTGAATCCGTTCACAACATCGCTCCACAGCTCCGGGTCGTGGCGCATGCCCACCCCGTCCGCATGTTAGTCCCCTAGGGGACCACCAAATCCCCGACGCGGACCTCCTCCCTTGCCTGCCGTTGCACGTTCGGTGCCGGCGAGTACAGCCGGAGCACCTTGTTCCATACGTTCCCCATCTGCAATTACTTGCACCATCAAATCTTCTTATTTGCCTTTGTTAACCTGGAGAGCACGTCGGAGTCAAAAGGCCGGCCGACGGAAACTAGCTCGACTTCTTCCCGGAGAATGCTCTGCCACTTCTGGTGCAGGGCCAGCAAGATTAAGGCCCAACAGAGGGCCAGCGCGGTGGTCTCGTGGCCGGTGAAGAAGAAAGTCTTATACTCGTCCATGAAGTCCCTCGCAGCAAACTTCCTCCTTCTCCCGTCTCGATTCTCGGCCTCGAGGAGCTGTCTGAGGAGGTCATGCTGCTGCTCCGCCTCAGAATCACCCTGTTCCCGTCGAGAACTGACGATGTCATGGGGAAGCCTATCGATGTGCTTCCCCAACCTCCACGCTTGGTAGGACTTCTTGGAGCACAGGATCTCGCCGAATGGGACGCCGAAGAGGCGGCCGGACCGGAACAGCATCTGCTGCTTCTTGAACAATCTATTCCCCTTCTCTTCGCTGATGCCGAAGCTGGTCTTGGCGATAATCTCCGCCGAGTTCTTAACGATGCCACTTCTATTACGCATCGGCTCGCCACCGTCTGGTCGGCGAATTCTCGTTCAGCATACCCTGTCGAGCAAATTCAATGATGAATTATAGACATACTAAAGTGAATGATACGGTAGGCAGTGGGAAGATGGTAAGGGGAAGTCAACAGTTCTACTATCGGTGGTGGTTAAAGTCGACAGTAGACGGCTCGCCGAGTTTATGGTGTGGATTGTACCCGACTTCATGTCATTTTCGATCCCGGATCGTCTCCCCCCTCCATGACATTTCTGACTTCGGATCATCTTCGAATCCGTGTTCGAATTCACGTTGTTCCAGACTCCGTGCAATTTTTGTATATGTACCATTTCCGACTCTACAGGTGAGACAAGGTAGCAGAAAGATGTTAGGTGGTCAAAGAAAGTCAATAGTCAAAGTCAATAGAAGTTGATTTCCCGACTTCATATCATTCCTGACTCCATATTATATCCGACTTTAGGCCATTCCTAACTATGGATTGTACCCTGACTTTATGTCATTCTCGATTCCGAATCGTCTCCAACTCCATGTCATTCCTGATTTGGATCACCCTCGAATTTATGTCTGAATCTGTGCTGCTCCTGGTTCCATGTAATTCCCATATCCTTATCATTCCTGACTCCACAGACAAGACGTGGAGCTATTGCTCGTGGAAGATATAGATAATGCAGTTGTTTTCTTAGGGGAACGTGGGAAAATGTAGCTATTTATTTCAGAAAATGTGGGTAACATAAGCGGGAATCTTGGAACTTTTGGAGAATGTGAAGGCACAACTAAAACTCTATAAAAAGTCGTACGTGTACATAGACTGAGATTTCTAAAAATCCTAAATCATTGCTCTTCTTCATTCTCTCTTGTCGGAGACTCACTTGAACGTCGGAGTGACTACGTTGGCAAATCCTCTGACTATCATTTTAACTCTCTATTTCCTATTTTCTCCCATCCAAACTCTGATGAATCTCTCCACCAGCTTTTACTATTCCCGAGTGATCAACGATTTGGTCAACCTCAACACTAACTCATTGATGGTTCGTTCATTAGTGCTCTCAAGTAGGATTAAATTGACATCGTCTGTAGGAATACTGAGTTAAGACCTGAACTAAGTCGTTGAGATGAATGATGCTAGAAGACCCAACGTCATCACCATGGCAACAGATGATTTCAACAAGCTAGTGGCTACCATGGTGCAGGAGATTTCGTAGGAACTGTTGGGATCTAGCGCGCTAAACACGTGAAAGCGCAGCGGAAAAATTACTAGATCCTCTTATCCAGCAGATCCATGTAAAGGGAAGAAATATTTTCTGAAAATAAACTATACTAAGCTACATGATAGAATTATACCTTTGTTGCGTGCCCTTCGTAATCCCGACAGCAACCTTTTCTTTGGATCCAGATCTCAGTGCGTTCAAGCGTCCGCGCCTCTACGGTATCCACACGAACATATCCTTCGTTCGTCGCACAAACAAAGCCTTCGGAGAAGAACCATCTTCTTGTGCTAGCAAGAAACATGGTTCGACCAAGAGCAAATTCGCCCAAGGAGGAAGAAGAGAGAAGTCTAAAAGTCACACCTCTTTCATCTTCTCAAAAAATAAATCCAAAAATCTATTTATATTCATCCCATGAATACCAAGGGTTTTTGTCTCTTTGTATTCCTCTTAATGGGTTGGATTTATTATATTGGATTAACCATTAATCCAATAAATTAATAAGTCTAACCCATTGAGTCTAACCCATTAATCCAATGTGTCTAATTCGGATTGGACTCAATCCAATGAGTGGATTCATTTGAGTCTAACTCAATAAGTAACCTAAAAGGCCTAATCATCTCATGATTGGCTCTTAGGGCTAATTACTAACAGGAACATTCCCAATAGTCGGCACTGCTAATACCTAACCCTCTATCATTCGAGATGTTGCCTCAATCAATCGAAGCGCCGCAAGCACCTGGTCAAAAGTTGACTTAACCAAACGAAATGCCCATGCTGCAATCCCTACTCCGATCGGGACATTAGCTATGCGGACATCATTCTTGGAATCCTCAAGAGAGACCCCATATAAAGGTCCTTCAAGGGGAAAGACTCCCACACCTAGTGGAACGAAGGTCATCCAAGGCTCTCTATTTTCAAAGAATATTCTTCAAAATGAATTATTGTGATACTTCCGAGCGCTACAGATCGGGGAATATAATGGAACAACCGATCCTGAAAACCATATATGCAAATTCGGAAACACATCATTGTTGCTCTAGTATACGAATGATATCAAGTGTCGAGTTTTCTTGACAACTCTCTCAGGCTCAGTACAAAGGTGATTCCATCGTCTTACCACTTCCTCCATTCAGGCCTTGGAAGAGTTCAAGACAGTGTTCATGCATCACTTTGCGACTAGTCGAAGGTATCAAAAATTCCCACTCGATCAGCTCGCTCTCAAGCAAAAGGTCAAAGAACCTTTGAAGGAATACTTGTTATGGTTCAATCCGGTAGCCATGAATGTGTTGGTTGGTCCTAGGAAGATCGTACTGGTTCCCCTGTACAAAAATTTTGTACAAGTCCTGAACCTTTCCTAACAACCTATTGTGTTCTTTAGAAATTAAATTCAGAATTGTAAACGGAATTTAATATTATTGATTCCAAATTTAACTTATCTGTTCTTAGAGGTTTAGACTTGGATCGCAAACGATACTTAACATTATAGATCCAAATCTACCTATGTTACAAATTCAATTAAATATTTATTTCGAAAATCGGCTCCCAGGTCAAACATAGAGAGGCACTTGGCCTTCTTGGGTATAAGAACATCCACCACTGCCTCGACAAAGCCTCTTAACGAAATTTAATATTTGATTTCCTTATAGTAACCCTAGGTTTAACCAAAAAAACAATCGAATCACAAGATCGAAAAAACAAAATAAAAGAAACACAACTTCAAATCTTAAATCCGAAACTCTAAAATCACTAGCCTCTTGTGTTTGGTATTTCAAATCTATATAAAGAAAAACTAGTATGATGCGGAATAGAATTACTAGTTATATCTTTCTTTGTAAACAACAATCTCTTGATCTTCTATTGTATTCCTCTACTTATCTCGGACGTTATGTGGGCAACGATCTACCGAGATGAGAACCACCAAGCCTCCTTCCTTCTTGCAAGTTTCGGCCATCAACTTTCAAGTTCAAAGGGATACTAGAACGAAGCATCCTTTCTCTCCTTCTTCTCCAAGCTAGAACCGGCCACCAATATCCCCTCTAGTGTTGATGTCGCTGGCCACCAAGGAGGAAGAGAAAAGGAGAAAAACAAGAGACAAGGGTCAGCAACCACCAAGGAAGACGAGAGGAAAATAGAAGAGAGTTGTATTAGGTGAGGCACCTCTACCCCCTCTTTTATATTCCTTGGTCTTAGCAAATAAGGAAATTTAATTATTATTAAAATTTCCTTATATTCTTTGCCTTTGGTTAATAAGGAAATTTTAATAAAATTTCCTTTAACCCTTTATATGGCCGACCACCTTCAAGAGCTCCAAATAAGGAAAGTTTTGAACACAAAATTAAACTTCCTTATTTGCTTCCGGAAATTTTTAAAATAAAAATTTCTCTAATAATTTTTTCCTTCATGGTTGGTTATAAAAGAAAATTTTATAAATTAAAATCTCTCTATTAAAACATGTGGATGATTTTCAAAAAGGAAAGTTTTCTTCAAAATTAAAATCTTCCTTTTAACTACAAATAAGGAAAGATATCTAATCTTTCTCTTAATCTTTTGTAGAATCTTATAAAAGGAAATATTTAATTTTTAAACTCTATTTTTAAATCATGACTTCCACATAAGGAAAGATTTTAAATTAAAATCCTTTTAATTTTATTAGGGTCGGCCACAACAAGCTTGGACTCCAAGCAATGGCCGACCCCCTTAACTTGGCTCAATCCTTTAGCTTGGCCGGCCCAAGCTTGGACTCCAAGCTTGCTTGGCCGGCCACCTAAGGATGGGTAGGAAGTGGGTATTTGGTGGATATAATTCTCTATATATAAGAGGCTACGATAGGGATCGAGAGGAGGAATTGGTTTTGGTCTCCCGATGAAATTAAGCTTCCCGTGTTCGCCCCGAACACCCAACTTAACTTCATCAATAATAATTCATACCACTAAAGAATTATTATTGAACTACCGCACCAATTCCAAATTATATTTTTGGGCTCCTTCTTATTATGAGTGTGTTAATCTCCCTGTGTTTAAGATGTCGAATGTCCACTAATTTAAATGAGTTACTGATAACTCACTTAATTAATATCTTAGTCCAAGAGTAGTACCACTCAACCTTATTGTTGTATCGGACTAAGTCCACCTGCAGGGTTTAACATGACAATCCTTATAAGCTCCTCTTGGGGACATTATCAACCTAGATTACTAGGACATAGTTTCATTCTATAATCAACAACACACCATATAAATAATACAATTTTTCAACTTATCGGGCCTATTGATTTATCGAACTAAACCGCACCCTTTGATAAATTAAAGAAATGAATATTAAGTATATGTGCTTGTTATTATATCATGATTAAGAGCACACACTTCCATAATAACAGAGGTATTATTTTTTTATATAGTCAGTATAAAAAGAAACTACCTCAGATGGTCCTGCTCAATACACTCTGAGTGTACTAGTGTAATTTATTAGTCAAGATAAACTAATACCCAATTACACTACGACTATTCCAATGGTTTGTTCCTATCCATCTTAGTCGTGAGCTACTGTTTATAATTTATAAAGAACCGATAACATGATCTTCTGTGTGTGACTCCACACACCATGTTATCTATAATATAAATTAATTAGACAACTACACTCAGCATAAATGTAGACATTTGACCAATGTGATTCTTTATTTTAAAAATAAATATTTACAAAAATCTAGGCTTTTAGTATACACTCTAACAATCTCCCACTTATACTAAAAAACTATGATGTCATAAATGCTTTCATACATCTGATTCACATTCCTTCAACATGTCAATCGAAAGCTTTCGCCGGAAGGGCCTTAGTGAAAGGATCTGCCAGGTTATTTGCTGATGCAATCTTGGCGACAACAACTTCTCCTCGCTTCACAATGTCTCGTATCAGGTGGTACTTGCGCTCTATATGTTTACTCGCCTTATGGGTTCGTGGTTCCTTCGAGTTTGTTACTGCACCGCTATTATCACAATAAATTGTGATGATTTTGGGCAAGCCAGGAATCACATCTAAGTCCATCAAGAAGTGTAACAATCCAAATTTCCTCATTCTAAGTCCTAATAGTAATTAAAAATATTTAGGGACGCTTTAGAAATATTTTAGAGATTTTTAGAAATTTTTAGAGTATTTTTATGTAATTTTTGGAGTTCGTTTGGTATTTTTACAAAAAAAAAAACAAGTTGCAAAAATAAAGAGGTTGAGCCGAGGTTCGAACCGGAGACCTCCGATTAAGCAAAGCCTTAAGTTGTCTCAGATGACCAGGAACCCAGCAGGGCCATGCTGATTAAATATATAGCGAAATAAACTTAAGCAGTAATAGAAAATAGAAAATATTAAGTATAAAAGAGTTTCGGTCGAGGTTCGAACCCGCAACCTCCGACCCGGTCTAAGACTTAAGCGAAGCGCGATGACCAAGCGCCCAAGCGGGCCGTGCTGAGCAAATATCGGGCGAAATTAATTTAAGCAGTAGTAGATAACAGAAATACTAAGTTATAAAGAGGGATAAGTTGAGGCTTTGTTTCCGTGACCTAAACCTCTCCTCTCCTTTTCTCTCTCGCGTGCGACGGCCATTTGGGCGAAAATAGAGAAGAGAAGCTAGGGCTTCTCTCCGGCGAGCGGTTGAGGGTGATTTCCGAGAGGTTTCTTCACCATCACGATCCTCTCGGCGAGGAGAATCCGTAGGCACGAAGAAGAGGCTGGAACTTGCAAATCTCCGAAACCCTAGAAGCCTTGTTTCTTTGGTTGTAAGCTCAAGAACGAGGTAAGTGCTTCCTCACCTGCAGTAGAGTAGTTTCAGATTCATGTTAGCTTCTTGTTTTTGATTTCGAAGCATGTTTTTAAGGAGCTTTGTTTTTAAGTTGCTGCCGTGAATCTCAATTCAGATTGGTTAGATTGGGGAAAAAGAATGAATTGTTAGATTGGCATGTAGATTAGCAGTACAGTCCGTTTAGTTTCGTTGTAAATCTGTTTGTTTTTAGTTTGCATACCTGCAATATTAGATTGGCATGTGGGTTAGCATTTCAGTTTGTGTAGTAATTTCTTTTATACATGTAGTTTAGATTCGGTGTTTCAGTTGCAAATTTCCTGTTAAATCCGAACAAGAACAACCCATAAATTCCATACCAGCTTTAGACCTCTTTGCTGTACAGTTTAGTGCCTTGGAGTTTTCTGTGAAGTTTAATTGGTTTTTGTTGGCAGGCAACAAGTATGAGATGAGTTACAATTTAAGCATGTGATTTTGTTTTCATGGTTACTGCTATTAACTGTAATGGCCTGTATGAATGTAACATCTCAGTATTGGGTTTTCCTTGCTGCCATGTGTGGGTATAATCTTTAATCTAAGTATGCCGTGGGTTTTTAAGCTTTAGCAGGTTGTTAGTTTTGAATGCATGTGTGATTTATTACTTCAAGTGCTATAATCTGAACCACAGGTTTCAGTTTGTGCTTATGGCTTTAGTATTTCAGTTTAGATCTTGTTATTTATTTTCAGGCATACAGATTTGAGTTTCTTTGCCACCTCAATATGCATGAATGGTTTTATTTATAGTATGCAGAATTTTATTAGCAAAGTATGCAGAATTTTGATTAGCATAGTATGCAGTTTTCTTTTGTTAAGCTTTGTATGCAGTTTTGTTTGTTAAAGCTTCGTATGTAGATTTTTGTTTAAGCATTTCAATGGTAGAATTTGTTTAAACATTTCAGTTTTTAAAGAAACATTCTTTTATTAGAAGTATTTGTTGGTGCAATTTCCAGTAGGTCAAGGTTGACCTAGTTGACCAAGCGTAAACATTGGTCATGGTTTCGATGTTTGACAATACATAAAGACATGTAGACATGGACAATGCAGGTACAGTTGTCCATCCGGAGAGATACTGATCAGGGTCTGATCAGGTTGGATGAAGAAGAGTCAAGTAGGTCAAGGTTGACCGGATACTTGACTGGGAAGTCCTAACTGGGATGTTAGGCAGTTCGGAAAGTCCTGGTGAGTGAAACCAGGCAGTTCGGAAAGTCCTGGTGAGTGAAGCCAGGCAGTTCGGAAAGTCCTGGTGAGTGAAGCCAGGCAGTCGGGAAATCCTGGTGAGTGAAGCCAGGTGAAAATCCTAGTGAGTGAAGCTAGGTGAAAGTGAAAGTCCTGGTGAGTGAAGCCAGGCAACGGAAAAGTCCAAGCAGGGAGCTTGGCACGGGAAAAGCCCAAGTATGGAGACTTGGCACGGGGAAAAGTCCAAGTATGGAAACTTGGCACGGAAAAGTCCAAGCAGGGAGCTTGGCACGGGAAAAGTCCAAGTATGGAAGCTTGGCATGCGAAGTCGGAGAGGGCTCGGTAGCTCGTTCTCCGGACTAGGTTGGAGAGGGCTCAGTAGCTCGTTCTCTGGACCGGACGAAGTCGGAGAGGGCTCGGTAGCTCGTTCTCCGGATGAGGTAGGGTTTAGGGCTGGGAGCTCTAAACCTGGATCGGTCTGGTAACCGATCCAGTGATACGCTGGGTTATCTGATCGGTCTGGTGAACGATCAGTAACCAAACAGAAGCATTCTGTTGCTTATCTGATCGGTCAGCAGACCGATCAGTGATCGATCAGTAGCATACAGTGAAATTCCTGATCGGTTTGCAGACCGATCAGGAGACGATCAGAAGGAGATCACCTTCGGGAGGGAAAAGGGCCTGATCGGTCATGGGACCGATCAGGGAAGGACCTGATCGGTCCATGACCGATCAGGGAAGGGCCTGATCGGTCTTGTGACCGATCAGGACCCTTGTGGATCGATCAGGATGAAGCCTGATCGGTCCACATCCTAGCCGTTGCTTTCTTCTGTGTCTTCTTCGCAGGTTATAAAAGGGATTGAGGAGCTACTGTTCTGATTCTACTTCTTCTTCCTCTTCTTTCTACTGAGCTGCTGGTGTGCTCTTGAGCTTTGCTGAGTCCTGAAGCTTCGTGTGAGCTTCTTCGACTGGGTTCCTGCTGTTGTAGGCGTCTCGTGAAGTTGCTGCTTCAACCAGTCGACAAGAAGGCAAGCTAGGGTTATTACATTTGTGTATTGTACTTAGTTTCTTGCTGTATTCTTGTACTCCTGTTCATCTTGCTGTTGCAAGACATTGTGGCGAGTTTTCTCCACCCAGAAGGAGTGATTATTAGCCGGGTTTCCGGGGACTCATCCACCGACGGATTGATAGGCTTCGTCCACCTTACGGACACGTCGAGGAGTAGGAGTTTCATCTCCGAACCTCGTTACGTCGACGTGTATTGAGGTTTGATTTCTTGTCTTTGTTTCGTTGTTTTATTTCCGCTGCGCTAACCTTGATTTGTAGAACGAAAAGAACGAATTTGGGGTCGGCTATTCACACCCCCCCTCTCTAGCCGCGACCATCGATCCTAACAGTATTAACAAGTATAAGTATTTTACTTGAGAAGGCTAGTACCCGACTTCCGAGGTTGTCGTTAAACAAATCCAGGTGACTGTTTCCGAGGTCTCGGTCGTGGTAAGATCGAGGTCTTTACCCTTGTAGAACTGGTGGCTCGCTACCTCAGTTTTACTAGGGAGCGCGCAATGGTACTACGCCTGGGCCCAAGAAAGAAAAGATTATTATTTTAAAGTATAAAAGTATAAGATTTTAAACAAGTGAAATAAGCTTCACATGAGTTTAAAGTTCAACAAGTTTAGTTTCTGATACGCTAGCATGTTGTTTAGATTTTCATACTGTTGTTAGATGAGCATGAGCATCTTTACATGTTTAGCATTTCAGTATGTTTGATTCCTCTATTATCAGATGAGCATGTGTAGTATTTCCTTTAAAGCATTCAGTTTTAGATTTATTCTTATTCACATGCATATTCGAGTTTTATGAGTTAGATAGCGCTTACTAAGTAATTTTGCTTATAGTTGCATTTCCTTTTACTGCAGATAAAGGAAAGGAAAAGCTATAGCGAAGGAAGGCGACAAGGAGGTGCAGATGGATGTGTGATGTTTGGACTATAGAAGCCTTGGGACTTAGTTTAGAAATTTATTAAGATTTTGTATTCAGAATGTTAGAATTATTTTTCCTTTGATGTTAGATTTGCTTATGGAATAATTATGTTTTAGAATTCTTTTATGATGCACATTAGTTCTATTTATTTGAGTTGTAGTATTTTTGCATATATGTTCAGATTAATAGATATGTGTTTAGCATGTTCAGATTGATACGTAGTGTTGGTTGTGAACATATGCTTGTGAATATGATAGGATGAGTTGTTTAAGTTTTCCGCTGTCACTAATTGCATGTTTAGAGAGTTTTATGTATTGATATTTACATGTGAACAACTCTAATTATGTTAAGTTAGTAGTCCAGTAGCGCTCCACCCTCTCAGACTAGTAGGGAGGAGGGTAGGGTGTTACAAGAAGTTCCTGAGCCGCACAGCTTCTTTGGCTGCCTCAGAGGCTATCACATACTCAGCTTCCATGGTTGAGTCTAAAACACATTTCTGCTTAACACTCCTCCATGCAATGGCTCCACTTCCTAAAGTAAACACATAGCCTGATGTAAACTTACTATTGTCCATATCTGATTGGAAGTTTGAATCCGTGTAACCCATAGGGAGCAAATCATCTGCTTGGTAAACTAGCATATAATCCCTAGTCCTTCTCAAGTACTTTAATATATGCTTTACAGCACTCCAATGTCCTTGTCCAGGGTTACTTTGATATCTGCTAACCATACCCACGGCAAAGCAGATATCAGGTCTCGTACACAGTATTTCATACATTAGGCTTCCGACAGCCGAAGCATAAGGAACTGTCTTCATGTCCTCTATCTCCTTTGATGTTTTCGGGGGCATCTCTTTAGATAAAGCTACTTCATGCCTAAAAGGTAGAAAACCTTTCTTGGAGTCTTGCATGCTAAAACGAGCAAGGATTGTATTGATATATGAAGCTTGGGACAAGCACAACATCCTTTTCTTGCGATCCCTTATAACTTTGATCCCAAGAATATGTGTGCATTCTCCTAAGTCCTTCATATCGAATTGTTTGGACAACCATACCCTTACTTCCGACAATGCCTTAATATTATTTCCAACTAACAAAATGTCATCTACGTAAAGTACAAGAAATACCACAACGTTTCCATCACATTTCTTGTATACACAAGACTCATCCGGACACTGAATAAATCCATACGACTGGATTACTTCATTAAACTGGATGTTCTAAGACCTTGAAGCTTGCTTCAGTCCATAAATGGACCGGTTGAGCTTACACATTAGATGCTCTTTGCCTTTTTCAATGAATCCCTTTGGTTGCTTCATATAAATATTTTCTTCAAGACTTCCATTAAGGAAAGGTGTCTTGACATCCATTTTCCATACCTCATAATCCATATGAGCAGCAATGGATAAAAGTATCCGGATACACTTAAGCATAGCTACTGGCGAAAAAGTTTCCTCATAATCGATTCCCTCTTTCTGAGTATACCTTTTCGCAACAAGCCTTGCTTTGAAGGTTTCTAACTTCCCATCTGTTCTTCTTTTCCTTTTGTAGATCCATTTACATCCAATAGCTTTTACACTATTTAATGGTTCTATAAGCTCCCAGACTTTATTAGAATACATAGATTCTATTTCAGATTTCATCGCTCTTTCCCAAGATACTGCATCTTTATCTTGAAGTGCTTCGTCATATGTCCGGGGATCAGGTTCATGCTTACCAGGGATCAAGTCCGAAGACTCTCCCAAAAACATGAATCTCTCAAGTTGCCTCACAACCCTCCCACTACGACGAGACACTGTCTGTGGTTGTGTATCATTTGTGATACGTGTTGCAGCTTCTTGTGATATTTAATCTTGTACTGTTGGTATTAAAGTAGACGTGTCCTCTCTAATTTCTTCTAGAACAATTTCACTCATGGGCTTATGGTTCATTACATAATTTTCTTCTAAAAATCGAGCATTGGTGCTAATAATGATCTTCTGATTTTTAGGATTATAAAACAAACTGCCTTTTATTCCCTTAGGATATCCCACAAACAGACAAACTTCTGTATGTGATTCCAACTTGTTAGTATCTCCTTTCAGCACATATGCTGGACTACCCCATATCCGGGTATGACTCAGACTAGGCTTACGCACATTCCACAATTCCATGGGAGTAGAGGGTACTGTTTTAGAAGGTACAATATTCAGAATGTACACTGCTGTTTTTAGAGCAAATCCCCAAAATGAATTTGGTAATTCTGAATAACTCATCATCGATCTAACCATTTCCATAAGAGCATATTCCTTTGTTCTGCCACACCATTCTATTGGGGTGTACCGGGTGCAGACAATTAGGATTGGATCTCTGCCTCTGATAAGTAACTCCTAAACTCTCCAAAGAGGTATTCGCCACCACAATCAAACTGTAGTGTCTTGATACTTTTACCATGACGTTTCTCCACATCAGCCCTGTACTCTTTGAACTTATCAAAACACTCAGACTTGCGATGCATTAAGTAAATGTATCGATATCTTGAATAATCATCTATAAAAGAGATAAAATATTCGAAACCACCTCTTGCCTGGATAGACACAGGACCACACAAATCAGAATGAACAGTTCTAACACATCTTTGGCTCTATACCCCTTGGCCTTAAAATGTCTCTTGGTCATTTTACCTTCCAAGCAGGATTCACAAGTTGGAAAATTTTCCAACACTAACAAACCCAAGAGTCCATCAGCTATTAGCCTTTAAATCTTACTCAAGTTAATATGTCCAAGCCTTAAATGACAAAGATATGTTTGGTTCATTTTCGAAAGTTCCTTTCTCTGATAATTAGAAGATGTGTTATTAATTTCCATTCGTTGCTTTGCTGGAGAAATTGGATTTAAAGTATATAAATTGCCAACCAATATACCAGAACAGATAATAACCCTATTTCTCTTGATAACCACATTGTTATTAAAAGAAACAGAATATCCATCCAAATACAGTTTAGAAACTGAAATTAAATTCTTTCTGAAACTGAATACATAAAGACAATTTCTTAAAACCAAACTTCTATTCCTATCAAATGATAAGTAGATGTCTCCCACTGCAACAACCGCTACCTTAGTAGCATTGCCCATGTAGACGGTTATCTCTCCTTCAAATAGTTGTCGGGTTTCCTGGAATTCCTGCAAAGAATTGCAGACATGATCAGTGACTCCTGTATCTACACACCAGGTACTGGTAGATAACACCGCTAAACATGTTTCAACTACAAGAGAATAAGATATACCTTTATTGTTCTCTCTCCTACGAGGATAGTCCGCCTTCCAATGTTTAGACTGCTTGCAGATGAAGCACTTGCCCTTTGGCTTCTTCATACCAGCTTTTGGTCTTGTTCCTTGAGGTCTATTCACCTTCTTTGCTGAGCCAGCCTGTTTCTTCTTCTTCTTGCCTTTCGACTTAGAAGTAGAATCATTCTCAGCAAAGTGAATTTGAGAATTTTGATGAAATAACCCTTCTGCTGCCTGAAGTTCTATCAGCAGTTCCGCTAATGAATACATCCTTTTATTCATATTATAGTTCTGGCGAAAATGCTTAAAACTTCTGGGTAGCATTTGGAGAATAATATCGATCTGGGTTTCCCCATCGATTTCTCCTCCAAGAATTTATATTTCGTTTAAATAAGCCATCATTTTTAGGATATGATCCCTTACGGGTGTCCCTTCTGACATGGTGGTTGTCATTAATTTTCTCATAGCTTCTTGCCTAGCACCCCGATCCTGGTGTCCGAAGAGATCCTTGAGATTGTTCACTATATCATAAGCAGTTGGTAGATCCTGATGCTGATGTTGCAGCACATTTGACATTGAAGCCAAAATGTAGCATCACACCATCTCATCTGATTTTACTCATTTCTTATGATACTCAATCTCCTCTTCACTAGAAATCTAGAATCACTATTAGGCACATTAGGGCAAACCTCTGACAGTACAAACTTATAGCCTTCTGCAGTTAGGACAATGTCCAGGTTTCTTTTCCAATCTATAGAGTTGGGACCAGTAAGTTTGTTTTTTTTCAGTATAATAGCCAGTGGGTTGAAAAACATCCTAAAAATCACAAAATAAACTTTGGTCAAGACTCTAAATTTAGAATAATATTGATTCCTCAAACAATACTATTTAAATTTACCAACACCTCAAAACACCGTGAATTTTGCATGTTACGTTAATGTGGACGTATACAAATTCAACATTTGTAAGAGGAGGGTCTTACCCATTAATTTTATTATCTTGTCATCATAACTTTATGACAAATAAAATTAATAGTTATTTTTCTTTTGGTCACGCAAAATAATAGTAGTGACTCCGTTGGAGAGGATACTATTGAATGCGTCTAAGTGTATACCATTACTTGATACTTAGTCCATTAAATAGGATTGTGCCCCTTCAGTTGGAGAAGATCACACGCTCCTAAATAATTTCCTATAACCATCTATAAAGGAAGTTTGATCTAGTGATCCGCAACAAACCCATCCGTTGTAGAGGGAGGCACTCAGAGCCAACACGCAAGATTATTGCATCACTTACAAACCAGTAATGAAGACCGTGGAATTTATTTAAAAATCTCTCTCTCACTTAGTTTTTTAAGATGAGGAATTTTAGCTATGCAAGCACATGCACACACACACATCACAGTAAATAAAGGCAATAAACATGGAAATTAATTTTTCAACTATTATGGCTTTTTCCATCACTGCCCTTCATGTGCTACCAACCCTAGCTGCTGTCATCTTTAGCCACCGCAATTGGGTCCAGTTGTCGCATCCATCATGCTTCCTTTTCCGCTGTGCCTCTGGTCCTTTAATAGCACCACGCCTCGCAAGGATACGATCCGCGACAAAAATAAAATAAAATTTTACATACATCGATCCTATATTCCACAAGGGAATGTACATCAAGTCTAAATCGAACATAAATGTAAAATCCTAGGGCTAATACAGCTCCTGCTGTATTAGTTAAATACAATCATGCACACACAATAAAATTCCCTTGACATGTCCAAGGGTCTAATCACACACAATAACCATAAGTCATAATAGTTGGAGCCTGTAACTATAGAGTTAGCATATCCTACTATTATCCTACCTAAATTATGTATGACATGTGCACAATTAAATTGAAAACCAAACACACAGAGGCAAACCCTAGCTCTGATAATAATTGTTGGTTGATCCTAGGAAGATCGTACTGGTTCCCCTGTACAGAAATTTTATACAAGTCCTGAACCTTTCCTAACAGTTTATTGTGTTCTTTAGAAATTAAATTCGGAATCACAAACAGAACTTAACATTATTGATTCCAAATTTAACTTATTTGTTCTTAGAGGTTTAGACTTGGATCGCAAATGATACTTAACATTATAGATCTAAATCTACCTATATTACAAATTCAATTAAATATTTATTTCGGAAATCGGCTCCTAGGTCAAACATGGTGAGACACTTGGCCTTCTTGGGTATGGGAACATCTACCACTGCCTCGACAAAGCCTCTTAACGAAATTTAATATTTAATTTCCTTATAGTAACCCTAGGTTTAACCAAAAAGAACAATCGAATCACAAGATCGAAAAAACAAAATAAAAGAAACACAACTTCGAATCTCAAATCCGAAACTCTAGAATCACTAACTTCTTGTGTTTGGTATTTCAAATCTATACAAAGAAAAACTAGTATGATGCGGAATAGAATTACTAGTTATACATTTCTTTGTAAGCAACAACCTCTTGATCTTCTATCGTATTCCTCTACCTATCTCGGATGTTGTGTAGGCAACGATCTACCAAGATGAGAACCACCAAGCATCCTTCCTTCTTGCAAGTTTCGGCCACCAACCTTCAAGCTCCAAGGGATATTAGAACGAAGCCTCCTTTCTCTCCTTCTTCTCCAAGATAGAACTGGCCACCAATATCTCCTGTAGTGTTGATGCCGCCGGCCACCAAGGAGGAAGAGAAAAGGAGAAGAACAAGAGACAAGGGTCGGCCACCACCAAGGAAGAAGAGAGGAAAATAGAAGAGAGTTGTATTAGGTGAGGCACCTCTACCCCCTCTTTTATATTCCTTGGTCTTAGCAAATAAGAAAATTTAATTATTATTAAAATTCCCTTATATTCTTTGCCTTTGGTTAATAAGGAAATTTTAATTAAAATTTCCTTTAACTCTTTATATGACCGGCCACCTTCAAGAGCTCCAAATAAGGAAAATTTTGAACACAAAATTAAACTTCCTTATTTGCTTCTGGAAATTTTTAAAATAAAAATTTCTCTAATAATTTTCCCTTCATGGTTGGTTATAAAAGAAAATTTTATAAATTAAAATCTCTCTATTAAAACATGTGGATGATTTTCAAAAAGGAAAGTTTTCTTCAAAATTAAAATCTTCCTTTTAACTACAAATAAGGAAAGATATCTAATCTTTCTCTTAATCTTTTGTAGAATCTTATAAAAGGAAATATTTAATTTTTAAACTCTATTTTTAAATCATGACTTCCACATAAGGAAAGATTTTAAATTAAAATCCTCTAAATTTTATTAGGGCCGGCCCCAACAAGCTTGGACTCCAAGCAATGGCCGGCCCCCTTAACTTGGCTCAATCCTTTGGCTTGGCCGGCCCAAGCTTGGACTCCAAGCTTGCTTGGTCGGCCACCTAAGGGTGGGTAGGAAGTGGGTATTTGGTGGATATAATTCTCTATATATAAGAGGCTACGATAGGGATCGAAAGGAGGAATTGGTTTTGGTCTCCCGATGAAATTAAGCTTCCCGTGTTCGCCCCGAACACCCAACTTAAGTTCATCAATAATAATTCATATCACTAAAGAATTATTATTGAAATACCGCACCAATTTCAAATTATATTTTTGGGCTCCTTCTTATTATGAGTGTGTTAATCTCCCTGTATTTAAGATATCGAATGTTCACTAATTTAAATGAGTTACTGACAACTCATTTAATTAATATCTTAGTCCAAGAGTAGTACCACTCAACCTTATTATCATGTCGGACTAAGTCCACCTGCAGGGTTTAACATGACAATCCTTATGAGCTCCTTTTGGGGACATTATCAACCTAGATTACTAGGACACAGTTGCATTCTATAATCAACAACACACCATATAAATAATATAATTTCTCAACTTATCGGGTCTATTGATTTATCGAACTAAACCGCACCCTTTGATAAATCAAAGAAATGAATATTACGTATATGTGCTTGTTATTATATCATGATTAAGAGCACACACTTCCATAATAACAGAGGTATTGTTCTTTTAAATAGTCAGTATAAAAAGAAACTACCTCAGATGGTCCTGTTCAATACACTCTGAGTGTACTAGTGTAATTTATCAGTCAAGATAAACTAATACCCAATTACACTACGACTATTCCAATGGTTTGTTCCTATCCATCTTAGTCGTGAGCTACTGTTTATAATTTATAAAGAACCGATAACATGATCTTCTGTGTGTGACTCCACACACCATGTTATCTACAATATAAATTAATTGGACAACTACACTCAGCATAAATGTAGACATTTGACCAATGTGATTCTTTATTTTAAAAATAAATGTTTACAAAAAGCTAGGCTTTTAGTATACACTCTAACAGAATGTTCCCTCGGTTAGCTTGGATGTGTTGGTCAGTGTCTTCTCCCAAGGCTTGACGAAGGAAGATTTCTTCAGGTCTCTAGTAAAGAAGCACCTAGTCGATTTTAACTGTTTACAGGCTCGAGCGATCAAATATGCTCATGTTAAGAAAGCCCAGTCTGCAAGAAAAAAAGAAGTTCCAACTCTGAGTTCCACCTCTACTCGGCCAACTTGCAAAGCTCCTCTTCTTCTTTTACAAAGTCAAAAACTCGTGAATAGGAGGGGAGAATAGGTCGTACAAACGGTGGAAATCAGCCCCCAGCCTTTATGCTAGAGTTGAGCTAGGGGCCCCCTAAGGCAGATTATTATTGTGTTTATCATCAATCGACAACCCTCTTTACTCGAGATTATCAACCATATACGAGGGAGTTACAGCGAGTGATTGATCACCGAAAAGCCAACCAAAGTCGACTAAGTAGAAGATCACTAGAGCCCTTCTGATGCCCTCACCATCCTACTTGCCATGGCACTACTAATTGTCAGTCATATCGGGGGGGGCTCTAGAGAGCCCCGAGGCTTGCCCCGGTCTTATAGGGAGGCGAATCGAGAAAGGGATAAGGAAGAAAAAGGCAAAGGCAAGATCAACGCTCGAGAATTGTCCATATAATTTTGGGAGGTCCAATAGATGGAGACTCCACTAGGGTCAACAAGGGCCATGATCGAAGATTGGAGAGTTATGGAGTCAGCACCAGTCAAGAAAAAGGAAGGAGCCCTCAATCAGCTTCGGGCCTAGAGATTTGGAAGGAATAGAATCTCCTCATGAAGATGCCCTGGTGATCGAAGCTCTCATCGCCAATTACACTATAAAAAGAGTGTTCATAGACACGAGCAGTTTCGTTAACATTATCTTTGAAAAGGTCTTCAACCAAATGTAGCTTAATGGGGGAGGACTTCGTCCTATACACACCTCCTTATATGGATTCACAAGATATGAAGTACAGTCATTTGACTATATTGATCTCTCCCTTTCCTTGGGGGAAGAACCGTTGATGAGGACTCAGCATATGCTCTTCATTATCATAAATATGACCTCAACCTACAATATTATGTTGGTGCAATATTCCCTAGGTCAAGGTTGACCTAGTTGACTAAGCTTGAATTGGGTCAAGCTTGAGTCTTGATGTTTGAGTTTCAATGTTTGACAATACATGAAGACAAGACATGGAGATTGCAGGTGCAATTGTTCATGTGGGAAGATTGTGAAGGAAAGTCAAGTAGGTCAAGGGTGACTGGATACTTGACTGGAAAATCTTGATAAGTGAAGTTAGGTGAAAGACCTAGTGAGTGAAGCTAGGTAGAAGAAAGTCCTGGTGAGTGAAGCCAAGCACGAGGAAATCCAAATGGATTAAGGCTGATCGGACATCTGGTGTTGGGAAAACCAAGTAGGTCAAAGGGATTGACCGGATACTTGGCACAAGGAGGAAAGTCCAAGTAGGTCATAGGGATTGACCGGATACTTAGCACGAGGAGGAAAGTCCAAGTGGGTCAAAGGGATTGACCGGACACTTGGTGAGCGAGTCCTAGCAGATCAAGGGTGGTCGGATGCTAGGCACAATGAACCAACAGATCATGGTTGACCGGATGTTGGTTTAGGAGACTTTAGACTTGATTTTGGGAGAAATCATGAACTGGATCGATCAGCTGATCGATTGGCACATGCCCAATCGATTGGCCGATCGATTGGGAGAGTCTCCGCGACAAGCCTCCTCTCAATCGATCAGTGGATCGATTGGGGAGAAGTGTCGCGTGAACAGAAAGCCTCCCAATCGATGAGCCGATCGATTGGGAGGTGCGATTTCGCACGATAAGCCCTGGATCGATCGGCTGATCGATCCAGGCAATTCCCGAGAGCACAGAGGCGCTCTGGATCGATCGACCGATCGATCCAAAGCCTCCCCGATCAATTGGGAGCAATCCAATCGATCGGGATCCGACCGTTGGCGCTGGATAAAGCCGTTGGCATGCGATTCCTTCGCTATTGCTCGCACTGTTCACTCCCGATCTACACAGCGATCTTCGAGGGTTCTTCTCCAAAGCTCACCACCAGTTCTTGAAGCTTCTTGGAGCAGCGTTTCCAAGGTCAAGAGGCATCCCAAGCAAGAGGAAGAAGCTAGCTAGGGCTTATTGTACACAATCTTGTAAGATTTACGTGTATTTGCTTCTTCTTCTCTTTTTGTTTGTTGTGTGAGTTTGTAAAGGCTTCTCCACCTTCGGTAGTCATCGTAAAGGAGTGTTTTCATAGTGGAGAGTGCTCGTGTGTGTGGATCCTTAAATTAGTCACCTCATCTTGAGGTGGATACCAAGTAAATCCTTTGTGTTAGCATTGTATGTATTGTTTCTTGTATTTCCGCTGCATATCACTGAAGAAACAAACAATGAAGAGTACGAGATCACGCTGAGCTATTCACCCCCCCCCCTCTAGCTACATAATCAGTCCCAACAAGTGGTATCAGAGCGAGGTCGCTCTTCACCGGAATCATCGCTGGAAGGGGCAACAAAGCTAGAGGGTGAAGAAGTTGGAGCAAAATTCTTCAAGTCAAAGATTTCTTTAAGCTCAACTTCAATATGGAATTCCAAGACGGACTTGGATTTGACACAAGCGTGCCTCCACCATATGTATCTACAAGCTTTGATTCTTGGAGATCAAGAATTGAAAATTTATTGATGATGGAGATAGAGCAATGGTTTGCTCTAATGGAAGGCTTCAAGGCTCCAAGAAATTCAAAGGGCAAAATCCTCAAGAAGAGCAAATGGAGCCAAGAACAAATTCAAAGGTGTGAGGCGAATAACAAGGTAACTAAATTATTGGTTAATTTATTGCCAAGCACCATTCTTTGCAAAATTGGAGAATTTGAAGATGCAAAGGAATTGTGGAGCAAGTTGGCCAAACTTCATGAAGAACCCTCCATTGTACCAAATCAAGATAAATCCAAAGAGGGTGACTCATTGGAGCAAGACCAAGAGAAGGAGGACTCCAAAGTTGAGAGATGCTCAACTTCCGAAGAAGAAGAAGTCCAAGAAGCCTCATCTTCAAAGGAATGCAACGAAAAGGGCAAAGAGGGTGCATACTCTTTGTTTCTTGTAGAAGATGAAGATGAAGAAGCCTCCGCCTCTAGGATTGAGGGGGAACAATTTTCGATGACACCGGATCAAGAAGAAGGAGAAGTCTCCACATCCGGGTCAAGAGAAGAAGAGGATGAAGAAGCTTCCACCTCCACAAGTCAAGTCGAATATATTGGAGGAGCATCATTATCGGATCAAGAGGAAGCCTCTACCTCCGGATCAAAAGGAGAAGATGTCATCCCTACACATGAAGGTATAAATGTTTCAAATAAAAATAAAAATCATATCATATGTTTTGAGTGTAGAGAGCATGGACATTATAAGAGCAAATGCCCTAAATTGGCTAAGAAAAAGAGCCAAGTGGCACCAAAGGACAAGGAGAAGCCCAAAGAGACCGTCCCCACAACAAAGAAGAGCAAGGAGCATATTGTGTGCTTCTCTTGCAATCAAAAGGGACATTATAGGAGCCAATGTCCCAAGGGGAAGAAAGCGGTCAAGGCTCATGGAGGAAGCACAACTCAAGGGAGAGCCTCCAAGGTAAAAAAGAAAGGTATCATTTATTGAGCCTACTCCCTTGAATAATGGTAAAAAACATGCTAGTTCTAATTTTTATCATTTTAATGCTATTTATCATAAGAATAGAAAGCATGAGAGCTTTAAAGAAAAACATGTGGCTCTACATGCTAAAACTACCACACCTAGGTTTAGGAAGGTTGATAAAAATCTAGACAAGGAAACTAAGAATTTTAGTTATAGGTCTAGAAATAAAAATGCTCGTGAATTCATTGAAAAACCTAAAGCTAAGGACTTAAGGATGGAAAATCAAGTCTTGAGGTCAATGTAGGATCGAAAAGAATTTAGATATCTCCACAATGGCATGATATTGTCCACTTTGGGCCTAGGCCCTCATGGCTTTGCTCTTGGGCTCTCCCCAAAAGGCCTCATGCCAATGGAGATATCATTTTCTTATAAACCCATGATCTTTTCCATGTGTTTTCAATATGGGACTATGTTTGCAACCTTGCAACCCCAACAATCCCCCCCAAACAAAGGACCATGGGCTTCCCACGTCCGATTCTCGACCCACCAGGTCTTCCTGCCCCTCGGTCTACTCGACCTACTAGGACTTCCTGCCCCTCGGTCTACCCGACCTACTAGGACTTCCTTGCCTAGCCGCAACTAGGACTTCCTGCCCCTCGGTCCACCCGACCTACTAGGACTTCTTGCCTGGTGTCTGGTCCTCTTGATCCGAACATAGGAGCCCCCACTTTCTTTGTTCGAGGTTAATATTGTACTCACATGGTTCAATCAGACCATAGCTCTTGTGCACAATCGGCGGTTAAACCTTCTGGCAGTCCGGGCTCTGATACCACTTGTTGGGATCCTTCGTACGGCTAGAGAGGGGGGTGTGAATAGCCGACCCCAATCTTTCGCGTTTCTTCCTACGATTAGGTTAGTGCAGCGGAAATACAACGTAGAAAGAAAACAGGAGAAGAAAGACAAACCATATAACGAGGTTCGGAGATGAACTCCTACTCCTCGGCGTGTCCGTAAGGTGGACGAAGCCTACCAATCCGTCGGTGGATGAGTCCCCGGAAACCCGGCTAATAGATAGTCTTTATGGGTGGAGAAACCTCACCACAATCTTTGCAACAGCAATAGGAGTACAAATAGGAACAAGAAAACAAGAACAGAAATGTAAACAACACTTGCTTGCCTTCTTGAAGTCAGCAGGAACCCTGGTGAAGCAGCAGCTTCTCGGATCCAAGCCTAGCTAGAAAACCAGCAACAGGAAGAAGCTCACGCGAAGCTTTAGCACCCAACGAGCTCAACAAAGCTCAGCAGGAAGAAGAAGCAGAAGCTTCAGGCAGGAGAGAACTTCCAGAAGGAAGAAGAAGTAGCTTCAGAAGTAATTTCACCGAAGTCCTGTAGCCCTCTTTTATACCTGCGAAGAAGAAGAGTAGAGAACTAGCCGTTGCGTCGCAACGGCTAGATTCCTGATCGGTCCATGGACCGATCAGGGAACCTCCTGATCGGTCCACAGACCGATCAGGCTTCGGTCCCTCGTCTGATCGGCGTCTCCTGATCGGTCTTGTGGACCGATCAGGGAACATCCTGATCGGTCCATAGACCGATCAGGCTTCGGTTCTTCCGCCACTGATCTATGCCTGATCGGTCTGCCGGTCGGCAGACCGATCCACGGCTTTCTTCTCGCGAGGTTGCGTTGCCTCCTGATCGGTCTCCAGACCGATCAGATTACAATCAGTGAGCCACTGATCTGATTCTGATCGGTCACCAGACCGATCAGGGCAAACGCAGTATCACTGGATCGGTCACCAGACCGATCCAAACTTCTCAGCCCTAAACCTAAGGCTTCCACACCAACATCCGGTCAACCTTGACCTGTTGGTACATCATCCCTAGCATCTGGTCACTCCCTTGACCTGCTAGCACTCCCCGCTAAGTGTCCGGTCAATCCCTTTGACCCACTTAGACTTTTCCACACTAGATGTCCGATCATCCCTGATCCATCTGGATTTTCCTCTTCGTGCCAAGTATCCGATCACTCCCTTGACCTACTTGGACTTTCCAACACCAGAAGTCCGATCATCCCTGATCCATCTGGATTTTCCCTTGCCTGGTTTCACTCACCAGGACTCTCCAACTGCCTAACATCCCAGTTAGGACTTTCCCACTGCCTGGCTTCACTTACCAGGACTTTCCACACTGCCTAACATCCCAATTAGGACTTTCCCACTGCCTGGCTTCACTCACCAGGGCTTTCCAACTGCCTAACATCCCAGTTAGGACTTTCCCATTGCCTGGCTTCACTCACCAGGACTTTCCAACTGCCTAACATCCCAGTTAGGACTTTCCCTCGTGCCAAGCTCCCTGCTTGGACTTTTCCAGTGCCAAGTCTCCATACTTGGACTTTTCCCGTGCCAAGTCTCCATACTAGGACTTTTCGCGTGCCAAGCTCCCTGCTTGGACTTTTCCAGTGCCAAGTCTCCATACTTGGACTTTTCAGGTCAACCAGGTCAACCTTGACCTACGATTGCACCAACAATCTCCCAAGTTCGTATTCTTGTCAACACATCAGAATACAACTTTTCTACTCTCCTCAAACATTGTCAAACATCAAAATACAACTCGAGTCAGGTCACCCTTGACCAACTCGAGTCAGGTCAACCAAGTCAACCTTGACCTAAGGTTGCACCAACAATCTCCCCCTTTTTGATGTTTGACAAAATCCAAAATCAAGTTAGGTTAACCCGATAACCTAACTTAGGTTTTCCAACCATCTTCCAATGTCCAATGTTCTTTCCTTGAACATTCTCTGGACATTCTCCCCTTAGGTTAACCCGATAACCTAACTTGGGTTCTCCAATAATTCTCCCCCTTTTTGACACACATCAAAAAGAATTCCAATATTCTTCCTTGAACATTCCTTGACATTCTTCCCCTAGCTTAGGTTAACCCGATAACCTAACTTGGGTTCTCCAATAATTCTCCAATGAACACTCTCCCCTTTTTGACACACATCAAAAAGAAAAAGGAGGGTATCAAGGTCAAGAGTTTCTTCCTAATGAAAGTCCCATACCTTTCATTGAAACTCTTAATTTCCCCCTTGATACTAAACTCAACAATCAACTTAGTGATAATCCCATATCACTAATCCTCAAAAGTCTTAAGGAGTAAAAACTCCCCCTAAAAGTTAACTCCCCCTTGACAATTAGGTAAAACTCCCCCTAAAGGTCAACTCCCCCTTGACCATTGCACCAACAATGTCTTTATGAGTTCCAAACCTTTAGAAATCCACAAAACCCAACTTCCAGCTGAAATTTCAGACCAACTGTTGAAAATCGAATCGAGCATGCTCGATCGGTCCCCAGACCGATCAGAAACCCCATGGATCGGTCCCCAGACCGATCCACGACGCCCTGATCGGTCCCCAGACCGATCAGGCAACCTCCTGATCGGTCCACAATTCTGATATCAGAATTTCTGAATTTCCTTCCCGAAATTCAGAAACTCCTAGAAAATTCCAGAAAATTCGAAAAATTGTGAAATTTTGAGGATACATTCCTCATAACATATACTATCATGGAAAAATAGTTTTCTATGAAAATAACTTCCATTTTTCAATCTTGATACAAAGTTCAAAAACTTTGAAATAGTTCAAGTTTAACTCAACTTTGTATCACAATGTTCAATGATGAATGCTATCACTAGGAAAGCTTCATCAAGGTTTTTCAAATCAATTTTAAAATGCTTTTAAAACCATTTGAATTTAGGACCATAATCTTAGGGCTAGATGTACATGACTTGTACACAAGCTTTCCCTATGATCCTTAATTTCTTGAATTAGGGTCATCTAGGTACAAGGACAATACACCTTGATCCTAACTCATGATCCTAATATCTCACACACATCTAAGGTGTATCAAACCACATTCAAGTCAATTTGATGTGAGATATGGGTTAAGGTCAACTTAGGCTAAGTTCTCATGCATTTTCTAAACACCAATTTGATCTCAATATCAAATTATATGTTTGTCCTCAAATCAATTTCATTGATTATAATGCAAGAGATGATGACATGGCATATAATGATATCATAAGTAGAAACATGTGCCAATGTCATGATGTCATGGCATAAAGTTTGAAAACTTAAATAAAGCATGACATATAAACTAGCCTAAGCATTATCATGACATTTCAAGTGATAATAAGATAAATATGATGTCATGGCATGGCATATGACAATCAATCATGGCAAGTTAGCACAAATAAAATACCTAAATTCCCTATCTAAGTATCCTTAGCCTTAGCTAACTTAAAATCTAACCCTAGATTGCCCATATATCCCTAAGAGAAAATCAAAATCCCAATTATGGTATTTCTCTAGGTTTTCTTAAATTGTGCCAAATAAGATTAAAATCGATATTTTTTAAATATGGCACAATTTACTCTTCAAGGAGTAAATAATAATTCTTTTTCATTTTCAAAGGTTATCAAAACCTCGAAAATGCTCCTTGAGTGTCAATTTCCTCAAAGTTGGGTTAACTACCCTTCTAATTGGAGTTGACACTCTCTAACCCATCTATGGGGTAGAGAAGATGCTCCTAGGAACCCAATACCTATTTGAGCTCATTGGGTTCACTAAATATTCACTAGGGATAACTTCCCTAGCAACCCTCCTAATGACCCTCTTAGGCTTTGAAGCCTTGGTCATTTGGGATTCATCAAGATCAACTCTAGGGGTGACTCCTCTTGTGACCTTGGTGGTGGTCTTTCTAGCCCTAGGTTTTGTTCCATAATCGAATGGAACATTATGATAAGTGGGCTTGACCATTTGGGACTTAGGTTTGTGACCCAAACCTTTCTTGTCCTTGGACTTGGGTTTTTGACTCTTAAACCCTAGAGATGACTTCTCCATGTTTTTAAGAGCCTTTTCTAAATTATCAAGTCTTGACCTCAAGACTTGATTTTCCTTCTCTAATACCTCAAGCTTTAATTTATCATTATTCCTTGAGGTATTTCTAGGCATATGTCTAGATAATTTGGGATTTCTACCTAGGTTCTCCTTAACCTTAGATGAGTTAATCCTAGTGTTATCATTTCTAGCATTGTCCTTACCTAGACTAACATGCTTGGCACCTAAGCACATATATTGATTTCTATGATTATCATGCTTATCATTCTTGACAATTGCAATAAGACTATTAGCATGTATCTTATTAGAAGTGCAAGAATGAACCTTAGAGAATACCTTAGGGTTTGCCTTCGCTCCCCCTTTACACATGCTTGGTCTTTTGTCCTTGTGAGATTGCCTCCCCCTTAGACATTGACTCCTATAATGTCCCCGTTGCTTGCATTGGAAGCACACCACGTGCTCCTTGCCCTTGCGTTTTGGGACTCCGACTTCCTTGATCTTTGGCGCCGGTGGAGTCTTCTTAGTCTCCTTTGGACATTTACTCTTGTAATGTCCAAATTCCCTACACTCAAAACACATTATATGCAATTTACTTGAACTTAAGGTGTTTAAGTTACCTAAGGTTGAGGATAGATGGATGCTCTCTTCTTCATCCCTCCCGGAGGTAGAAGCTTCTTCTTCGTGCTCCGAACTTGAAGAAGAACTCTCCTCCTCTTCGTCCTTAGATGTTGAGTAACCCTCAACTTCTAATTCCTCTCCTCCATGATGTGAGCTACTTGATGACTCACTTGTCTCCTCTTCATGATTTGAAGTGGAGCTCTCCTCATGGTACTTGGCCAAGTTATCCCATAATTCCTTGGCATTGTTGTAACCTATCTTACACAAGATGTTAGTAGGCAATGAAAATTCAATTATTCTCGTTACCTCTTCGTTGATTTCGGATTTGTGAATTTGTTCTTTGGTCCACTCCTTCTTCTCAAGAGGTTTTCCTTCCTTATCCACCGGAGGAGTAAAACCTTCTTGTACACAAAACCAATTCATTATGTTAGTCATAAGAAAGTACTTCATCCTTACCTTCCAATACGCGAAGTCACCGCATTCGTAGAAGGGTGGAATGGTGACATCTTCTCCGAGTAGATCCATCCTCTAGCTCGTGCTCCCCGGGTGTTAATCCGATGAAGAGCAAACCTTGCTCTGATACCAATTGTAGGATCGAAAAGAATTTAGATATCTCCACAATGACATGATATTGTCCACTTTGGGCCTAGGCCCTCATGGCTTTGCTCTTGGGCTCTCCCCAAAAGGCCTCATGCCAATGGAGATATCATTTTCTTATAAACCCATGATCTTTTCCATGTGTTTAGGGGTAAAATGATGGAAAATATCATTTGAGCAAACTTGATAAGTTAGAAAAGACCCTAAAAAGGATGGAAAATATCCTAAAAGGGTAAAATGAGCAAAACCTAGGTTTAGGACAACAAAAGACATCCAATAGCCATAGAGGTTTGGGATACAAACTTAAGGCTAAGAAGGATGTAATTTCTTACCATAGGGTTCCATATAGCTATGGAACCGAGTCTAGGTCTAAGAGTCAAGTCAAAAGTACTAGGGAGGTTATCCCTAAGAGTATTTTTGCAACAAATGTGACTAAGACTTCTAAGAAGTCTAAGAAAGTCACAAAGAAGGTATATAGGGAAGTTATCCCTAGTGAATACCTAGAGCATCCAAGGAGCACCAATAGGTTTTGGGTTCCTAGGAGCATTTTCTCTACCCCATAAATGGGTTAGAGAGTGTCAATTCTGATTAGAAGGGTAGTTAACCCAACTTTGATGAAGTTGACACTCGGAGAGCAGTTTTAAGGTTATTATTAACCTTTGAAAATGATAAGGGGTATATGTTTACTCTTGGGAAGAGTAAAATGTGTCACATTTTGAGAAATTGGATGATATTCTAAGTGACACAAATAGGGAAAATCAAAAGAACTACCAAGTTGGGATTTTTGTATGTTCTTAGGAAATTAAAGGCAATTTATGCCTTAACTTAAATTGGTTACTCTTTGAGAGAGTAATTTGTGCCAAATTTTGAGGAATATGTTTAAATTAAATTGGCACAATGTAGGAAAAGGCAAAGAAAATGTCAAAATTGGGTTTGGTATTTTCTAGATGAAATTGGGCAATCTAGGATTTAGCTAAGGTTTTAGAATACTTAGATAGGTAATCTAAGTATATTTCATTATTGCTAAAACTTGCCATGCTTTGTTTGCCCATCATATGTCATGACATCATGTTTATTTTTGCATTCATGTTTTATTATGAAAAATATAAAAATATCATGTCATGTCATACATACATCATGTAGTTATAGAAAATTTTCTTTTGAAATTTATTTCTTTTTGATGTATGTCATAACATATCATGCACCATTTTAATTCCTTGTAATTTAAGGACAAATGACATTTATTAACAAATAACATTCTTGGTGGATGTTCATAACCTCAAAATGCCTTGGTAGATATGCATGATCCCTAGATTAGGGCAAAACCAAAAGTTTACATCTCACTAAGAACTATAAGGTGACTTGTATGTGGTTTCGTACACATTAAATACAAGTGAGATGTTAGGATGATGAACAAAACTCAAGATGTTGAGTTAGTGCATTCTTGTGAGTTTTAAGTTCATCAAAACACATAGTTATGTGTTTTCCAATCATTGGGAAAGCTAATGTACAAGTCATGTGCATTAAGCCCAAGGAACATGGTTGGATATTGGTTTTGAAAATCATTTTAAAATGCTTTTGGAAAACCTTGGTGAAGGCTATCTTTTGATAGTAATCATCATTAAATAGTTGAGCACAAAACTTGAAGAAAACACTAAAGTGTTTACAAGTTTTCAAGTTTGTGTCAATCTTTGAAAATATGAAGTATTTTCTTATAAAACTATTTTTCCATGATACTATATGCCCTAAATAATGTCTACAACGATTTTTATGATTTTTGAAATTTTGTAGATTTTTCTAGGGGTTTTTGAAATTGACTGAAATGGAATTTCAGCTTTTTTTCAGAGCTTCAATCGATCACCCGATCGATTGAGAGCAAGCTTCTCGTGAACAGAAGCTTCCTGGATCGATCCACCGATCGATCCATCCCTACTGAATCGATCAGTGGATCGATTCAAGCAGGTTCAATCGATTGGAACCCAACTTCAATCTATTGGGAATGCTGATTTTGGCTGGTAAGTCTGATTTCAGCATTTTGGACCATCTTTAGTCTAGGTAACCATTCCTAACCCCTCAAAACATATTTATACACATTTAAGGGGAGTTTTCATGATGAAAACAAGGATGGATTGGTTAAGGAAGACTAAGTAGAGGTTTAGGTTGAGGTTTGGTTTCAATATTGAATTTATGAACCTCAAAACTTCTAATTTTGGGTTTCCCAAAGGTTTAGGGATTCCAAGTCATTGTTGGTACAATGACAGAAGTTACGTGCATGTCTTTAGGGCGAGTTACTCTTTAAGGACATGTAAATTTATTTTTCATACACCTTGGAAGGTGTTTAACCTTCTTTAGCGAAAATGCTCAAGGTTGGGCATTTGAATGTAATGAAGAGTGAATATCTTCATTATTCAAGTGGTATATGCTCAAGGATGAGCATTTAGAATAATAAAGGGTATGGGACCTTCGTTATTGTTGGATCGAGAAGCGCTACAGGGGGGGTGAATAGCGCTCGCGGCTATTTCGTTTGATTCGTAAAACACTTGAGTAAAAACGCAACGGAATAAAGAAAACAAGCACACAGAGATATGAGGATTTACTTCGTTTGGAGCCTTGATCGACTCCTACTCGAAGGCCCGCGATCCTTGATCGCTTTCTGTGGGCAACAACTATAAGCTCGTAAAAACTATTACAAACTAATTACAATTCAAAGTAGTAAAAAAGATTATACCGACAACAAAAGACTAAATCTGAAGCTCCGGGTTGTCGGGGTGTCGTTGCAGCACTTCGGGATCGTCTCGTAGGCAGCTTGTACCAGAAAGTTCGCTTGGAATTGCTAATACTGAGTTGTTGGTCGAGATCCCTTATAAAGGGTGTTCAAGGCGTCTTCTACTGTTCACCAAGGCACCTTGAATGAGCCGAGTCAGCCGCGGAGATAAGGGCTGAACTGGTCGAACCTTATCAGGTTCAAGGCGCCTTCAGCCTCTCAAAGGCACCTTTATCAAGCTATCCAAGGCGCCTTGGCTTCCTTCAAGGTGCCTCCAAGCTTGCTTCGCAGCCAGCTCAGGTTTTGCACTCGAGGCGCCTCCAAGCTCCATGGAGGCGCCTCGGTACTGTTCATCCGAGGCCAATTTTGTACTTTGGTCCCTACAAGATATGTTAAACACAAAAATACCCTGCAACACAAAGTTAGCTCATAACACATAAGTGATAGTATAAAAGTGAAAGTTTGACAGTCTCCGGACTGTCCGAGTCTGACTTCGGGTTTCCAACCGGAAACCCTAGGTCGACCCGACGCCTACTGTTCCCTCTGCGGGGAACGCGTCCTCACCTACTCCACTCAGGAGATTTACCTGCTGCCAGTGCGATCCTCCAGATCGACTGGACTTTTGCTCAGCACTCGAAGCTTCTGGACTTTTTGCTGGACATCCGCTTCCCGGCTAGTCCAGTTTTTCACCTGGTTCGCGACACCAGGACTTTCCACCTAGGGTTACCACCCCCTAGGACTTTTTCCTGAAGCCTTCGACCTGCCAAGACTTTCCGCATAGGGTTACCACCCCCTATGACCTAGGGTTACCACCCCCTAAGGTTTTTACCTTGCCTAACCACAGTTAGGCCTTTTCCTGAAACGCTTAACAGATTTGTTAGATCACTAAACATCTTAACTTTGAATCATTTGTCATTTATCAAAATACGAGTTCGATCGTCGGATGCTTCCCGCACTAACAATCTCCCCCTTTTTGATTATGACAACTCAAATTCAAAGTTAAGTAAACAGATATGCAAGTAAAGCAAGCATAAAGAAAAAAAATTTTAAGGCGAGCAAAAATGATCTTGTAAAGCTCCCCCTTAAGTATTACTCCCCCTTTAATGATATTTTGCGATTAATTTTGAATTTTGAATTGGCTACTTTTGAATTGGCTACTCCCCCCATTTGCCATATATCAAAAATAAGTAATGACTTGGCTTTGGTAGAATAGACAATGATTTTCCAAAAATAATTGTTTGTTAGAAAAATAGAGAATTAAATAGCCAATAGATTTCTAAAAAGAGAAAGAAAATTTCAAAAACACTTAGCATTTTATAAGTAAGGGAGATTGACTTAGCTTAATGTTGAAAACACCTTTTAAACAATTGAAAAATATTCTTCAAAATTGACTAAAGTATCTGCTAAGAGATTTGAAGTCACTTAGCTTAGTCTTTTGCAACTGTTTTAGTTAAAAACATTGAATTTCTAAAATATAGCTTAAGTTTTAAAAAACTTAGCTTAACTTGAATAACACAACACTTGATTTTTGAAAATAGGGGTAAAATTAAGAACTTGGGAATATTTAGAACAAAGAGGGAGTAGCTAAAAATTGAGGTTAATTATTTAGTTGGTCCTTAAGTCCAAGCATGAGTCAAATTAAGGAAATTTCAAATTATCGAATATGATTTGGTCAGGTATCAGAGCCCTAAAGTACAAGCATGTTTAACCTTAATAGATCCATTTCCTTCACCAACTGTCTAACCTGTAGCTACTTGCTGATTGCCTAGAGGACAACAACTTTCACTTGGTTAGTCGAGTTAAGTCATTTAGTCCAGTAAGATTTGACTAAGACTGGAAGACTTAACTGGATTACTTAACTGGATTACTGTTAATAACGTATTTAACGCCCAGACTCATATTGATGCACAGAAATAAGCATTCTTGAGTCCAGGCTGTACCCTATGCATCTCACGCCGTTCTATGTTTTACAAACACAAGCAAGGTATACCTAGGTGTTTGTGAGATGCTCTGGCTTAAGTCTAGGGGAACATGATATCTAGGGGGAAAGCCTAGGCTAAGTCCAACTTTTGAAAAATCTAATAAATTGAGATTTTGAAATAAATATTTTCCTAGAGTTATTAAAAATAAGTAGACCCAGATTATTTGAAACTAAGTAAATTGTTGACTAGCAAGCATGCAAATAAGTAGATATCACTTCAAGAAGGTCTAACAAAACAAATAGATAGTGAAGTGTAAGTTTCCATAGTCAACAGTCCATAGTACAATGCATAAAAGTGTCATATCAAAGAGTAGGATCATCTACTCGAGGAGCATTAGCTGGCGGGTCATCAGCAGGAGGTGGTGCATGGGGCTGCTCGGGTGCTGGCTGACCTAGACATCGTATCTCATCTCGGAGGGAGGTAAATCCGGTAGCCATCTCGGATCGAAGGGAGAGAACTATCCGTCGTGTCTGGATGGACTCGACCTCGAGTCGAGCAAGTCTGTCCTCGACGGAGAGTGGTGCAGAGGTCGAAGGTCCGGCTGAGGTGGATGGCCCGGCAGACGGGGAAAGATACGCGAAAAGATCCTCAGCTAAGAAGTCGGCCCACTCCTCTCCCTCGCCTGGTATATCCTCGGCCTCTGGAGCGATAGGGGCAACGGCTGGCTGTGGTCGTCCTGTCCAGGCTAGAACTCCATCAGCGGTGACCTCAGCATGGGCTAGTCTACAACTGCGGGACCCTAGCTCGTCATGTATGGTTAGAGGGATGACTGTCCCTCTGGTCACATCTATGCCCTCTATGGTCTAAAAGAAGCGTGTCAAAATATGACAATAGGGCATGTGTACTATACTAGAAGTGACTGTCCCAGATGCACAAATGATGTTCTGGAACATATGCAAGGCTATATCGATATCTAATCGATGACACAATGCGTACAAGAAAATGAGTATGAAGACCGCATCTTCGAGACATCTCGAGATGAAATCGGCAAAATACATGCTGTCAGGACCCTATACATCATATAGTCCTGAACCCGAAGAGAGACTGACCTGAACTCAGTCAGGTCAAGAGGTCTCTCTTCCCCGAAGAAATACGTATAGATAGTATCCAACGTAATATGAGAGTAGGGATCGCCAAATGGTAGGTCCCTACTGGCGTAGCATAGGAAAGTAGACTCTGAAGCCCTAAGTCCTAGGGTGGTGTGTAACAAAGTGGGAGTAAGCTCAATGTCAGTGCCAGCAACTCTGGTGGAGTACGTACTATCATCAACCCTCTCAAGGTTGTGATAGAACTGTGCACATAATTCTTGATTTACTGTATTAGTGCAGTAAACCAGTTGGTCCAGCTGATAGTGCTCTATCATCTGGATAGATGGCTGGCAAAACTGGGTAAAAAAGGACCTATTTACGTATCTAGGTTTGATAGGATCAAAAGTGTAACTAGCAAAGGTATCCCTAAGATGTACAGTAGGGAATCTGATATCTGCTGATGGAAGTCTAGCTGGAGTAGGATCAACGTGACGGTGCTTCCTATTTTTAAGCATTTTACACAAAAATTGGCAAAACAAACACAAAATTTTTGTGTAAAAATTGATTGAAAAGTATTGAGATTATACCTAGGAGGCATTGCTAGGTGTAGGAGAGAAAAAACTGGGTTGAAGGCGCCTTGGTTGTTAGAAATCGCACGCGGAAATTGTGTGGAGCGCGGCCAGAAAATGCAACATAAAGGATTCTGTTCGGGGAAAAACTCGAGGTTGAAGGCGCCTTAGAATTGATGAAGGCGCCTTGAATGGTTTGTTTGAGGCGCCTCAGTTTGATCAGAGGCGCCTTAAGACGATGCGGCGGGAATTTTCCCGCCGCTTGCTAGGGCGCCTTCCTTTGGTGGGAGGCGCCTCTAATAAGCGCCACGCGGTTTTTTTTTTTTAAATTAATTAATTTTGAAAAGGTTTTAAGTTAATGATTTCTAACAAATAATTTTAAGCTAATTAGGTTTTGAAAATAATTTTAAGTTTATTAATTTTGAAAATAATTTAAGTTAGAAATTTTGAAAATAATTTAAGTTAATTAATTTTGAAAATAATTTTAAGTTAATTAATTTTGAGAATAATTTTAAGTTAATTACATTTTGAAAGTAATTTTAAGTTAATTACATTTTGAAAGTAATTTTAAGTTAATTAATTTTGAAAATAATTTTAAGTTAATTACTTTTGAAAATAATTTTAAGTTAATTAATTTTGAAAATAATTTTAAGTTAATTCATTTTGAAAATAATTTTAAGAAAATAATTTTGAAAATAATTTTAAGTTAATTAATTTTGAAAATAATTTTAAGAAAATAATTTTGAAAATAATTTTAAGAAAATTAAATTTTGAAAATAATTTTAAGTTTATTAATTTTGAAAATAATTTTAAGTTTATTAAATATGATTTTAATTTTAATTTTGAAAATAATTTTAAGTTTATTAAATATGAAAATAAAATCTGTATTCCCAATTTAATTTGACTTAATGTTTATTCCAAATTTAATTTGAATTAATGTTTATTCCTTAGTCATCTCACCTGATCTAAATTTTCAATCAGGGTATCCTATAATTGTTGTGAGATGAGTTATGGTTGAATTTTAAGGTCTGGTTTAACTTTGTGTTAGATTCAGGTTTAGCTTTGGGTTCAACAAGTAGGCATTCTTTGGATAAAATTCTGGGCTATGGTGAGTCACAAGGAACTCATTAAAGTAACCATGCCTTCGAGGTTTTCCAAATAGTCCTACCTATTGAACTTAATACTAAACCTTGGTCTAACTGGTTAGGATCCATTTACGGGTAGCTTCGGTCAGTTCCACTTAGCCAAATGCACCAGGTCGAAGTCATATCTTCCTAGACATGCGATGTCCAAGCTTCCCTAACGTACTATCATCCAAAAACTTCACCAGTACCGTGGGTCAAGGTAAACCTCTCCCAATAATGGAACCCCTAGTAGTATGGGGTTCCACCAGTGGAGATAGGAGATACCGGTCCTTGTTCCACGTAAAAATCGTCCCTCCATGCATGAATTTCTGGATCCGCCACTGGGGCAGTACCGTGGGTCAAGTTAAACCTAGCCTATTTTTTCTAACCTTAATTACCCTGCCAGGTAGTCTACTCTTGTTTACCCATTTCGGGTAGATTAAGTTCGATTACCCAGTCGAGTAGTTTAGTTAGGGGTGCCAGCTATTCTGGATCCTCCTTCTAAAATTTTATTTGATTGAATTTTTGAATTTTGATTTAATTTCGAATTTTTAATTTAATTTTTAATTTTTAATTTTAATTTAATTTTGAATTTTTAATTTAATTTTGAATTTTGAATTTTAATTTAATTTTGAATTTTTAATTTAATTTTGAATTTTAATTTAATTTCAAATTTTTAATTTAATTTTGAATTTTGAATTTAATTTAATTTCAAATTTTTAATTTAATTTTGAATTTTGAATTTTGAATTTAATTTAATTTTTAATTTTGAATTTTGAATTTAATTTCAAATTTTTAATTTAATTTTGAATTTTTAATTTTTAATTTAATTTAATTTTAAATTTTTTATTTTTAATTTAATTTTTAATTTTAAGTTCGTTTAATTAATATCGTTTTTCTTTTTGCTTCCCCTGGATCATAGCCTCGATATGGCCTATCGAGGTAGTGTATTTGATCATTCGGGACCCAGTATTGACCAAGTCCAAGTTGATTGACCAATTTGGACTTGGGGACCCATGCTTGGATTACCTTACTATTTGGTTTGTTTATTAAGGATAAATAAGATTTATATTTCTTTTTGGTTTTGTATCCTAGCCCAGTTCTATTATAGATGGCTCTTTGTATTCCAAGAATTAAGTCAAGATTCTTGGAACCTAAGGAAAACCGTTCTAAAGTATTTTTTAAATTCTTGACCTGATTTTTCAGACCAGAGTTTTCTTCCTCAAGTTTTTGAACTTGAGTTGAATTTCCAGTCTGAACTTGGTCAGGTAATGATTTAGAGTTAGTCACTTCTTTAAGGACTACTATTTCCTTTAGAAGTGACTTGACCTTAAGGTTCGACTTAGCTAGTTTGCGCAACAAATAATTGACTAGATTATTTAGACGAGGGATACTTACAGCGGGATCTGGCCCTTCAGAATCGGATACGGATCCGTGGCTTCGCTCGGACTCGGCCTCCGACTCACTCTCGCTCTCGGATCCGTCAATCTGGTCCCTGGCCATCAGAGCAAGTAGGCTTGTCTGATCAAGTTCGTCGTCGTCGTCTTCCGAAGAAGATTCGTCCCACGTCGCCTTCAGGGCCTTCTTCCTTCTCTGCTTCTTAGCTTCCTTTTGATTTGGGCAGTTGGCCTTGATGTGCCCCTTCTGATTGCACCCGTAGCAGATAACTTCGAACTTACTTTTCGAACTTGGTTGAACCTCCTTGGTTTGTACCACCTTCTTTAGATCTTGCTTGTTGAAGCCCTTCTTCTTCTTGTAGAGCTTCTTTACGAGGTTCACGAGCTCGGTTGTTAGTTCGTCGTCTTCATCATCTGAGTCGGGATTTTCTTCCGATTCAAGTTTAGTTCTTCGTCGTGCTCTCGGTTCGCGTGTTCGACTGGCACCTGCAATCAAAGCAACCCCCTTCTCGGTTGGCTGTGCATTAGTCTGCTCATGTAATTCAAACTCACAGAATAATTCATCTAATTTTATTGAAGACAAATCCTTGGAGACTTTGTAGGCATCTACCATTGATGCCCACAATGTGCTCCTCGGAAACGAGTTTAGTGCGTACCTTATGACGTCCCGATTCTCTATCTTTTGCCCGATTCCGTGAAGAGAGTTGAGGATGTCTTGAATTCTTGCGTGTAGTGAACTCGCCGTCTCACCTTCCTGTATTTTCAGATTATATAATTTATTAAGTAGTAAATCGCGTTTACTCACCTTTGTGTCGGAGGTTCCCTCGTGAAGTTCAATCAGCTTTTCCCAAAGCTCCTTTGCTGATGAGAATGGACCAACTCTGTTGAGCTCCTCTTTGGTCAGTCCACACTGGAGGGTGCAGGTAGCTCTGGCGTTGGCTTCCACTTTCTTGATGAGGGAGGGTTCCCAGTCTTCACAGGGAGTAGGTTTGCCATCAGTGTCATGTTAGAGTGTATACTAAAAGCCTAGCTTTTGGTATAAACATTTATCTAGAAATAAGAATCACATTGGTCAAATGTCTACATTTATGATAAATGTAGTTGTTCAATTAATTTATATTGCAGATAACATGGTTTGTGGTGTCACACACAGAGGATCATGTTATCAGTATCTTATAAATTATAAACAGTAGCTCACGACCATAATGGAAAGGAACAAACCATTGGAAGGTCGTAGTGTAATTAGGTATCAGTTTATCTTGACTGTATAATTACACTAGTACACTCAGAGTGTATTGAGTAGGACCATTTGAGGTCGTTTCTTTTATACTGACTTTATAAAGAAACAAAGACCTCGGTTATTATGGAAGTGTGTGCTCTTAATCCTAATATAATAACAAGCACATATATTTGATATTTATTTCTTTAATTTATCAATGGGTGAGATTTAGTTCGATAAATCAATAAGCCCGATAAGTTGGGAAATGGTATCACTTATAGTGTGTGTTGTTGATTATAAAAGGAAACTGTGTCCTAGAGATACTAGGTTGATAATGTCCTCAAGAGGAGCTCATAAGGATTGTCATGTTAAACCCTGCAGGTGGACTTAGTCCGACATGATAATAAGGTTGAGTGGTACTACTCTTGGACTAAGATATTAATTAAATGAGTTGTCAGTAACTCACTTAATTAGTGGACATTCGATATCTTAAACACGGAGACTAACACACTCATAATAAGAAGGAGCCCAAAAATGTAATTTGGGATTGGTGCGATAGTTCAATAATAGTTCTCTAGTGGAATGAATTATTATTGATAAAATTAAGTTGTGTGTTCGGGGCGAACACGGGATGCTTAATTTTATCGGGAGACCAAAACCAATTCCTCCTCTCGGTCCCTATCGTAGCCTCTTATTTATAGAGTACTATACCCACCTATACCCACCTTCATACCCATGAGAAAGGGGCCGGCCAAGCTAGCTTGTGGTTCAAGCTAGGGCCGGCCAAGCCTTGGCTTGAACCCAAGCTTAGGTGGCCGGCCCCCATTAAATTAAAAAGAATTTTAATTTTAATTTTTATTATGTAGAAGATATAATTTATTACAGAGAATTTAAATTAAAATATCTCTCTTTAAAAAGATCTACAAAAAGATTAAAAAAAAGAGATTAGATCTCTTTCCTTATTTGTAGATTGGAAAGATATTTTATTTTTTCTCTCTGAAAAATTATTCACATGTTGAAAATTAAAATTATAGAAATTTATTTTTATCAACCATGAAGGGATTTTAAAAGGAAATTTTATTTTTTAAAATTTCCAAAGACAAAAAAGGAAGTTTTAATTGTTGATTAAAATTATCCTATTTGCTCTACATGAGGTGGCCGGCCACATACAAATTAGGAAAATTTATTTAATTTTTTCTTAATTAATTGTTGTCAAGGAAAGTTAAGGAAATTTTATTATAAATAAATTTCCTTATTTGCCAAAGCCAAGGAATATAAAAGAAGGGGTAGGGGTGCCTTCATGGTGAACAACCTCTATTATTTTTCTCCCTCTTTTCCTTGGTGTGGTGGCCGGCCCTTCCCTTTCTCTCTTCTCCTCTTGTTGGCCGAAACCTATCTTCTTGGTGGAGCTTTTGTTTATGGCCGGATCAAGGAAGGAGAAGAAGAAGAGAAAGCAAGTCTCATCTCTAGCATCCCTTGGAGCATTGGTGGTGGCCGAAATTATTCATCCTTGAAGAAAATTATTGTGGCCGGCCATCCTCTTCCTTTCTTCCTCTTTTGTGGTGGCTGAAACTTATCTCTTGCTTGGAGTTCTTGTGGTGGCCGGATACTACTTGGAGAAGAAGAAGAAGGAGGAGAGAAAGCTTGTATCCCTTGGAGCTTGGTTGGTGTTTTGTTCTTCGTCCTTGGTGAAGCTTCTTTGTGTTGGCCGAACCTAGCTAGGAGAAGAAGAAGGTGCTTGGTGGTTTCTCATCTCGGAAGATCGTTGCCCACACAACGTCCGAGGTTAGAAGAGGAATACGGTAGAAGATCAAGAGGTTTTTCTACAAGGTATAACTAGTAATTTTTCTTTCCGCATCATACTAGTTATTTATGGAAATAATACCAAATACAAGAGGCTTACGATTCTAGAATTTCGAATATGTTTTTCGATGTTGTGTTCTTTTATTTTTTCTTTTCCTTGTGATTTGATTGTTCTTTTCGGTTAACCTAAAGTTATTTTAGGAAATTAAATATTAGCTTTCTATAAAAGGTTTTGTCTAGTCGGTGGTGGTTGCTCCCATATCCAAGAAGGCCGTGTGCCTCGCCACGTCAGTACTGGGAACCAATTATAGAAATTAATATTTAATGGAATTAATAACTTAAGGTGATTTGGGTCGAACGTGTTAAGTTCCGCAGGAGATCCAAGTCAAAACCTAAAAGAACAAATTGATTAAGTTTTGGATCAAACGTGTTAAGTTCCGCAGGCGATCCAAAATTTAATTTAAAAGAACACATGGTAGCTAGGAAAAGGTTTAGACCTTTGTACAAAATTTTTGTACAGTGGAACCTCTAGGTTTTCCGAGTAGCAACCAACATGTCAGTCGGTAGTTGAAATCCAGTTTGAATGATCATCCACATCTCGAACTGGATCTTTAGAAACGTCTCCATCCGTCCCTTCCAGTACCCGAAATCTTCTCCGGAGAAGAGCGGGGGACGGACGGTGCTGAAACCCTCTTGTTGGGCCATTGAGAGAATATGCAAAAGGAATAGAAAAAAAATATGTCCTAAGATTATGTCTTGGATTAGCAGTGCGGGAGTAAAGACTTGAAAAGAGAACTAACTCGAGTGGTGTTGCACCAACCTCGAGCGAAATTGATGCGAATGAACGAAAAAAAACTGGAATATAGTAATAGTACTAATTTCAGTTGACTCCGTAAAATTTAAAACACCGCGAAAAATTGCGTGATTGATGGTTGCATCAGATCAACGCTACCCCACTCTGATACCAATTGTTGGATCGAGAAGCGTTAGAGGGGGGGTGAATAGCACTCGCGGCTATTTCGTTTGATTCGTAAAACACTTGAGTAAAAACGCAGCGGAATAAAGAAAACAAGCACACAGAGACAGGAGGATTTACTTCGTTCGGAGCCTTGATTGACTCCTACTCGAAGGCCCGCGATCCTTGATCGCTTTCCGTGGGCAACAACTATCAGCTCGTAAAAACTATTATAAACTAATTACAATTCAAAGTAGTACAAAAAGATTATACCGACAATAAAAGACTAAATCTGAAGCTCCGGGTTGTCGGGATGTTGTTGCAGCACTTCGGAATCGTCTCGTAGGCAGCTTGTAGCAGAAAGTTCGCTTGGAATTGCTTGTACTGAGCTGCTGGTCGAGATCCCTTATAAAGGGTGTTCAAGGCGCCTTCTACTGTTCACCAAGGCGCCTTGAATGAGCTGAGTCAGCCGCAGAGATAAGGGCTGAACTGGTCGAACCTTATCAAGTTCAAGGCGCCTTCAACCTCTCCAAGGCGCCTTCATCAAGCTGTCCAAGGCGCCTTGGCTTCCTTCAAGGCGCCTCCAAGCTTGCTTCACAGCCAGCTCAAGTTTTGCACCCGAGGCGCCTCCAAGCTCCATGGAGGCACCTCGGTACTGTTCATCCGAGGTCAATTTTACACTTTGGTCCTTGCAAGATATGTTAAACACAAAAATACCCTGCAGCACAAAGTTAGCTCATAACACATAAGTGATAGTATAAAAGTGAAAGTTTGACAGTCTTCGGACTGTCCGAGTCTGACTTCGGGTTTCCAACCGAAAACCCTAGGTCGACCCAACGCCTACTGTTCCCTCTGCGGGGAACGCGTCCTCACCTACTCCACTCAGGAGATTTACCTGCTGCCAGTGCGATCCTCCAGATCGATTGGACTTTTGCTCAGCACTCTAAGCTTCCGGACTTTCTGCTGGACATCCGCTTCCCGGCTAGTCCAGTCTTTCACCTGGTTCGCGACACCAGGACTTTCCACCTAGGGTTACCACCCCCTAGGACTTTTGCTTGAAGCCTTCAACCTGCCAAGACTTTCCGCATAGGGTTACCACCCCCTATGACCTAGGATTACCACCCCCTAGGGTTTTTACCTTGCCTAACCATAGTTAGGTCTTTTCCTGAAACGCTTAACAGATTTGTTAGATCACTAAACATCTTAACTTTGAATCCTTTGCCATTTATCAAAATACGAGTTCGATCGTCGGATGCTTCCCGCACCAACAGTTATTGTGTTGTGAACAACGAGTGAAGTTGTCAACAACATTGGGTAACTCTTCAGAGGGAGAGTTTTTGATGTGTGCCAATAGGGGGAGAATGTGTGGTTAAGTTAGGCCTTCATTACCTAAGAGGGAGTTTGCCCTCTAGAAAAGGAGGAGAATGAAGGAAACCATCATTCTCATATTGGCATGAAGGAAGTTCAGACTATGGGATTAGCCTAACTTACAAGTGGTATTGTCAAACATCAAAAAGGGGGAGATTGTTGGTTCAATATTCCCTAGGTCAAGGTTGACCTGGTTGACTGAGCTTGAATTGGGTTAAGCTCGAGTCTTGATGTTTGGGTTTCAATGTTTGACAATACATGAAGACAAGACATGGAGATTGCAGGTGCAATTATTCATGTGGGAAAATTGTGAAGGAAAGTCAAGTAGGTCAAGGGTGACTGGATACTTGACTGGAAAATCCTGGTAAGTGAAGCCAGGTGAAAGACCTAGTGAGTGAAGCTAGGCAGAAGAAAGTCCTGGTGAGTGAAGCCAGGCACAAGGAAATCCAGATGGATCAAGACTGATCAGACATCTGGTGTTGGAAAGACCAAGTAGGTCAAAGGGATTGACCGGATACTTGGCACAAGGAGGAAAGTCCAAGTAGGTAATAGGGATTGACCGGATACTTGGCACGAGGAGGAAAGTCCAAGTGGGTCAAAGGAATTGACCAGACACTTGGTGAGCGAGTCCTAGCAGGTCAAGCGTGGCCGGATGCTAGGCACGATGAACCAACAGGTCATGGTTGACCGGATGTTGGTTTAGGGGACTTTAGACTTGATTTTGGGAGAAATCATGAGTTGGATCGATCAGCCGATCGATTGGCACATGCCCAATCGATCGGTCGATCGATTGGGCGAGTCCCCACGACAAGCCTCCTCCCAATCGATCAGTGGATCGATTGGGGAGAAGTGTCGCGTGAATAGAAAGCCTCGCAATCGATCAGCCGATCGATTGGGAGCCTTCCAATCGATCGGGCGATCGATTGGGAGGTGCGATTTCGCACGATAAGCCCTGGATCGATCGGCTAATCGATCCAGACAATTCCCGAGAGCTCAGAGGCGCTCTGGATCGATCGGCCGATCAATCCAAAGCCTCCCTTATTAATTGGGAGCAATCCAATCAATCGGGATCCGACCGTTGGCGCTGGATAAAGTCGTTGGCGTGCGATTCCTTCGCTATTGCTCGCACTGTTCACTCCAGATCTACACAGCGATCTTCGAGGGTTCTTCTCCAAAGCTCACCGCCAGTTCTTGAAGCTTCTTGGAGCAGCGTTTCTGAGGTCAAGAGGCATCTCAAGCAAGAGGAAGAAGCTAGCTAGGGCTTATTGTACACAATCTTGTAAGATTTACGTGTATTTGCTTCTTCTTCTCTTCTTGTTTGTTGTGTGAGTTTGTAAAGGCTTCTCCGCCTTCGGTAGTCATTGTAAATGAGTGTTTTCATAGTGGAGAGTGCTCATGTGTGTGGATCCTTGGATTAGTCACCTCATCTTGAGGTGGATACCAAGTAAATCCTTTGTGTTAGCGTTGTATGTATTGTTTCTTGTATTTTCGCTGCATATCACTGAAGAAACAAGCAACGAAGAGCACGAGATCGCGCCGAGCTATTCACCCCCCTCCCCCCCTCTAGCTACATAATCGGTCCCAACATATTATACTAGGGAGACCTGCGCTAAGTGTGTTCCAACCCACAATCTCCACTTTCCACCAAAAATTCAAGTTTCCTATGGAAGACTAAGTCAAAGAAGTGAAAGGGGGTCAATCAGTGGACAAAAAATGCCACGTTGATGTAATTAGTGTAGGATCGTAAAGTCGTTAGACGGAGGGTGAATAGCGATTTTTGAAAATTATGATTGAAAATGAGTTGCCCAGCGGAATAAAGAAAATATAAGACAACGCTAACACAGATGGTTTTACTTTGTTTGGAGACTGTGACGACTCCTACTCCAAGACTCACAATTGTCGATCGCTTTCATTGGGAAATCACCATCAGTTCATAAAAGGATTATAATGATTGAGTACAAGAACTAAAAATAAAATTTGTTACCGACAAATAGAAAGGAAAATGAAGTCTCTTGTTCCTGGAACTTCGGAATAGTTTTTTAGTGTCGTCGAAATTTTTTTGGAGCAGCACTTGAATATGAAAGTTGTAGTCAATGTTGTTCTGAAGCTGTTGGTCGAAGCCCCTTATATAGGCCTATTCTGGGGGCCCAGAACCCCTCTGGTCGCCTGGACCGTTGCTAATGTGGCGATCTCTTGTCGAACTTCATCTGCGAAGTTTATCCACTTCCGAGCGTCTGGACCACTAACGTGGGTTCGACCAGTCATCGTGCTCCAACTCACCTTCGGGATAACTTTTGTGGTCCTAGCGCCTGGACCAATTCTGGGCGCTCAGACCGTCCGGGTGCCTGCGACACCCGCTCAGGCGAACTGGGCTGGCCACCTGAATCACCTTTTGTCTCTTTTCTTTCCTGCAACAAAAAAATTAATCTAATCAAAAGAAAATTATATTTATCTTGTAAAACAGAGTTAGGACAATAAAAGTAGGAGTAGTAATTAGATTATAGTTTTAAGTTTGAGTTTTAATTTTAAATTTAAGTTTTGATTTTAAGTTTAAGATTAAGTTTTAATTGAAAGTTTAAATTTAAGTTTTAAGTTTTAATTTAATTTTAATTTAAATTAATTTAGGTTTAATTTAATTTTTAAGTTAAGTTTAATTTAAGTTAAATTTTAAGTTATTTTGATTAAGTCAGTTTTAAATTTTAATTTAAGTTTTTAGATTAATTTTTTTTGTTAATTTTAAATTTACATTTTAATGTATAGTCCAATTTGATTTAAAAATGACCTAGAGTTAATATATTTTAATTAGGTTAAATTAAGATATTGATTAATTCAACTAAGTTCCTAAATAAGATTAGACTAGGCTTGAACCCCAACTACGGCGTATTTGTAAGAATTTTTCCTCCAAATGGAGAGTGTAATCAAAGGATGCTAGGCTTCTAGGTTGGTCGCCACGTGCGCTTCCCGATTTACCCTGGTGACTGGTGGGAAAATTCCGTGGGGCCGGGCCGGTCACCCTAGACTCGACGTTACCCAGCCTGATTAATCATTTTTTTAAATAAAGTTAAACTACATAAATAAATTTTAATTATTATTACTTTTGTTTAATTAAGTTTAAAGTTTAGGTTAATTGAATTTTAATTTAAATGTTTTTTTTAAAAAAATTAATTTTAAGATAATATTTAAAAGTATTCTTAACATAATTTTTAAATGTATAATAATTTTTAAAAATATTTTAAAGGATTTTTCTTAATAATTTAAAGCGATTTTTAAAATAATTTTTAAAAGATTTTTAAAATAGTTTCCTAAAGGATTTTAAAATAATTTTTAAAGGATTTTTAAAATAATTTTTAAAGATTTTCAAAAATAATTTTTTTAAGCAATTTTAAAATATTTTTTTAAAAAAATTAAAATAATTTTTAAAGGACTTTTAAAATAATATATAAAAGACAAAAAAAATATTAAATTAATTATTAAAAGAATTTTAAAATTAATTTTTTAAAGGTTTTTTAAAATAATTTTTAAAAAAAATAAAAAGAATTTTTAAAAGAATTTAAAATAATTTTTAAAATATTTTTTAAAATAATTTTTAAAGGATTTATAGAATAATTGTTAAGAAATTTTCAAAACAATTTTTAAATAATTTTTTAAAGTATTTTTAAAATATTAAAAGATAATTTTAGAAAAGATTTTATAAAATAATTTTAAAAATATTTTAAAAATAATTTTAAAAATAATTTTTAAAATAATTTTTAAAATAACTTTTAAAAAAAATTAAGATTTTTTAAAAAAATTAAGATTTTTAAAATAATATTTTAAAAGGATATTTGAAAGATTAAAAGATAATTTTTAAAAGATTTATAAAAATAATTTATGAAAGATCTTTTAAAAATCCTTTTTAAAAGATAATTTTAAAATAAATTTTAGAGATTTTTAAAGATTTTTTTAAATAATTTTAAAAATAATTTTTAAAATAATTTTGTAAAATATTTTATACTTAAAATAATTTTTTAAATAAAAATAATTTTAAGATAGTTTTTAAGTTTTTTTTTTTAAATAAAATAATTTTTCTGTTTAAGTAATTATATGTTAAATTAATTTTCAAAATTGTTTTAAAGTTATTTTTAGTTAATTTTTTAAAATAGATTTTTAAGTTACTTTTTAAAACAGTTTTAAAAATATATTTATAAGTTAATTTTTAAAAAAGATTTTTTAAAGTAATTTTTAAAATATATTTATATAACAATATTAAAAATAAATTTTTATGTTAATTTTAAAATAATTTGTAAAGTATATTTTTAAGTTAATTTTTTTAAAAAAAATTAATTTAATTTTTATTATTAAAATTAAATAATTTTTAAAAGATAATTATTAAAATATTTTAAAAATAAATTTTAGAGATTTTTTAAATAATTTTTAAAATATTTTTAAAAATAAATTTTTAAATAATTTTTAAAACATTTTGAAAAATAATTTTTTCAAATATTTTTTACATAAAATAATTTTTTAATTTAAATAATTTTAAAGATAGTTTTTAAGTTATATATTTTTAAAATAAAATAATTTTTTTGTTTAAATAATTAAAAGTTAAAATAATTTTCAAAATTGTTTTTATGTTAAAATAATTTTTAAAATTGTTTTTAAGGTATTTTGTAATTAATTTTTTGAAATAGATTTTCAAGTTACTTTTTAAAACAGTTTTTAAAATATATTTATAAGTTAATTTTTATAATAGATTTTTTAAGTAATTTTTAAAATAGGTTTTTAAAACAATTTTAAAAATAAAATTTTAAGTTAATTCTAAAATAATTTTAAAAGTATATTTTTAAGTTAATTTTTAAATAAGTTTAAAAATAGATTTTTAAGTTAATTTTTAAGTAATTTTTTAAAATAGATTTTTAAATTAATTTTAAAATAAAATTTTAATTAAATTTTAAAATAATTTTTAATTTCAATTAAATTTTTAATTTTTAAATTAAATAACTTTTAAAAGATAATTTTAAAAATATTTTTAAAATAAATTTTAGAGATTTAAAAAAAAATTAAAATAATTTTTAAAGATTTTATAAATAATTTTTAAAATATTTTTAAATAAAATTTTTAAAAGAATTTCTAAAATAATTTTGTAAAATAGTTTTTGCTTAAAATAATTTTTTAAGTTAAAATAATTTTTAAGATAGTTTTTAAGTTATTTTTTTAAAATAAAATAATTTTTATGTTTAAATAATTATAAGTTAAATTATTTTTCAAAATTGTTTTTATGTTAAAATAATTTTTAAAATTGTTTTTTAAGTTATTTTTTAATTAATTTTTTAAAATAGATTTTTAAGTTACTTTTTAAACAGTTTTTAAAATATATTTATAAGTTAATTTTTAAAATTGATTTTTAAATTAATTTTTAAAATAGATTTTTAAAACAGTTTTAAAAATAAATTTTTAAGTTAATTTTAAAATAATTTGAAAAGTATTTTTTAAATTTAATTTTTAAAATAGATTTTTAAGCTAATTTTTTAGTAATTTTTTAAAATAGATTTTTAAGTTAATTTTTAAAATAGATTTTTAATTTAATTTTTAAATGATTTTTAATTTAAATTAAATTTTTAATATTAAAATTGAATAATTTTTAAAATATTTATTCAAAATAATTTTTAAAATACTTTTTGAAAATAATTTTGTAAAATATTTTTTACTTAAAATAATTTTTTAAGTTAAAATAATTTTTACGATAGTTTTTAAATTATTTTTTTAAAATAAAATAATTTTTAAGTTTAAATAATTATAAGTTAAAATGATTTTCAAAAATAGTTTTTATGTGAAAATAATTTTTAAAATAGTTTTTTAAGTTAATTTTTAATTAACTTTTTAAAATAGATTTTTAAGTTTCTTTTTAAGACAGTTTTTAAAATATATTTATAATTTAATTTTTAAAATAGATTTTTTAAAGTAATTTTTAAAAAATATTTTTAAAATAATTTTTAAAATATATTTTTAAGTTAATTTTAAAATAATTTTTAAAGTATATTTTTATGTTAATTTTTAAAATAGATTTTTATGTTAATTTTTAAATAATTTTTAATTTAAATTAACTTTTTAATATTAATTTTAATTTGATTCTAATTTATTTTATTTTATTTTTAATTTAATTTTAATTTAATATTTATTTTTATTTAATATGATTCTAATTTATTTAATTTTAATTTAATTTAATTTAATTTAATTTTATTTTATTTTAATTTTATTCTAATTTATTTTATTTTTATTTTATTTTTATTTTTAATTTTAATTTTAATTTATTTAGTTTTAATTTAATTTAATTAGATTTAAGTTAATTTTATTGAGATTTAATTTAATTTTAGTTAGATTTAATTTAATTTAATTAGATTTAATTTAATTTTAGTTAGATTTAATTTAGTTAGATTTCGTTCGATTCGATTTGATTTGGTTCGATTTGGTTTGAAGTCCTTACTCATCTCACTGATCTATGTTTTCAATCATAGAAACCTATAATCTTTGTGAGATAAAGTTAAGTTCAATTTTTAGAGTTTGGTTTAACTTTGTGTTATATTCAGGTTTAGCTTTGGGCTCAACAAATAGACATTATTTAGATAAACTTCTGGGTTATAGTGAGTCACTTAGACATCATTAGAGTAACTATGCCTTCGAGGTTTTCCAAATAATCCTATCCACTGAACTTAATACAAAACCTTGGTCTAACTAGTTAGGATCCGTTAGGGATAGTTTCGGTTAGTTCCACTAAGCCCAATGCACCAGGTCGAAGTCATATCTTCTTAGACATGCATAGACAGAGTTTCCCTAATGTACTATCATCCAAAACTTCACAAGTACTGTAGGTCAAGTTAAACTTTTGTTGCTTTTTAAGCTAATCCTAATTACTCTGCCAGTTATTTTGGTTACCCTGTCGGGTAGATTATTTTTAGAGATGTCAAATAGTTTGGAGTCTCCCCTTAAATTATTGATTTTTCTTTTAAGATTTTTATATAATTAAGATTAGTTTTAGTTAAGATTTAATGTTTAATTTGTAATTTAAATTTAAATTTTGAATTTTGAATTAATTAAATTTGTCAAATTATCCTTCTTTAAAAGAGTGTATTTAATATTTAAATTTTCTTTCAATTTTAATTTTATTAAGTTAATTGAATTGTCTTTTTATAGATTATTGTTAATGTTTAAGCTTTTATTAGTTTTTAAATCCGAATTAATTTGATTGTTTGAATTATATTTCTTTAAAGGTTTATCCTTTAACTTGTTATTAATTGTTAATTTTGTTTTTTTTTAATATTTAATTTAAAATTTAATAGAATGTTTGAATTTATCCTTATATTTTCTTTGTCTTTTAAGTTCATATTATTAGTTAAATTTATTAGATTAGTCTTGTCTTTAAATTTTTCTTGCTTTGGATAGAATTTTTAGATTGATATTGTCTAGATTATTAAATATTTTATTAAGGTATTTATTAATTTTATCTAAATCTATTTTCTTATTTTTAAATTTTAAATTTGAATTAATTATCTTTGAATTTTTACTTAATTTTAGATTTTCCGAATTGTTTGAATTGATTTGGTCACTGTTCTGTTTGACCAAATCAAGGTTAATACTAATTTGATCAAAGTCTTGATTGACTTGATCAGAAACTAGATTAATTTGTGGTTTTGAATTTGAATCATGTAAATTTGGATTATCATGTACCATACTTGGGATAATCTCATACTTATCTAAATTATCATACAGATTATTTAAACTACTACTAGCAAGGGTATTTTAGTAAATATTACTAACCTTGAGCGTAACTCCTAATTCAGTAGGCTTTCCAATTGGATTTGATTCGAGTCCAAATTTGATTTTGACTTGATCCTCTAGCTCTAACGACTCCTCGTGTAGCTTGATCAACTGGGTCCAAAGCTCATGTGCATTCTTGTACTTTTCTAATCTGTATAAAACATTGTTAGGTAAAATATTACAAATAAGTTTACTTACATTTTCGTTTAATTCTAAGTCCCGAGACGATTTTCTCAATATCAACACATTATCGAAATTTAGGCTTCCTAAGAACCATTCCATTCCTCGCCTCCAGTAGTTGAAATCTTCTTGATCGTATAGTGGTGGCTCGTGGATGCTCCGTCCTTCTTGAAGAGCCATTAAGCACTAAAGATAGAAAATAAAAAAAAATGCCAAGACTTTGTATTGGATTAGCAGTGCTGGAGAAAAAATATAGTATTACACTAATTTAAATAATAATAATAATAATAATAATAATAATAATATTATTATTATTATTATTATTATTAAAATATTAATAAAATATTTTTTTAAAAAAATATTATTTCAAATTTTGGTAAGTACGATATTTTGTTAATATTAACCACCGGTGAAAAAAATGAAAATGAACTTTCCAAAAACGGTTTTAGAGGGAAAAAACTAAAGGCGTAATGATATTTTTTAAACTCAAACAATATCTATTTTACTTTTAAAAAGAACTCCCCTTGCTCGATTGGTGGTTGCACCAATTCAGAGCGGTATATGCTCTGATACCACTTGTTGGATCGTGAAAGTCGATAGAGGCGGTGAATATCGATCAAAAGATGAGTACGTAGTGGAAAAACAAAAACACAAAGCTAAAAATAACTGTTTTACTTGGTTCGGAGCCTTCGTTGACTCCTACTCCAAGGCCCGCATTCGTCGAGTGCTTTCGTTGGACAATCCACTAGCAATTCGAAAAAGTTCTTACAAAGTGAAAGTACAGGAATGCTAACAAAAAATGAAGTACTGACAATACTTAAGAAAAAAGAAACAACACGTTGTCGGAGAAGTTTCAGCGTCGCAAGAGCACAGCACAGCAGAGCAAGTGTTAGATGGCGTTGTAGTGAATTGTCTTTTGCTCCAGGGTTCACCCTCCTTATATAGGAGGCTCTGGGCACCCGGATCCCTTCCGGGCGCCTGGACTCTAACGTAGCCCAGCCAATTAGCGCGCTTTAAGCCGTCGAGGATAAGTTTTGCCTTCCGCCCGCCCGAACCAGTTCCGAGCGCCCGGACCAACTCCGAGCGCCCGAACTACTTTTCTCTAGAAAGTCCTTCTTCTGCAAGAAAATATTAGTCCGAGGCAAAATAAAAGTTATACTACCCTGCAAGACAAAAGTTAGCACAATAGAAGAATAGTAGTAATTAGATTCCGTCTCACCGAGATCGAAATCTAGTCAAGATCTCAACTTAGAGTTCCGAAATGGTTCTAAGTTGGATCGGCACCTAAGTTCCCTTAACTGGGAACGCGTTCTCACCAAGTCACTCTCCTCCAGTGACTTATCTTAACTTACCTGCCAAATGTCTGGTTAACCCGTCGACTCGTCAAGACTTCGTGTCAGCTATTAAGTCAGCCCGTCGACCTAGCTGGACTTCGTGCCAGACATCCGGTCAGCTCGTCAACCAGTCTGGGCTTCATGCCAGCTATCAGGTCAGCCCATCGACCTAGCTGGGCTTCGTGCCAGCTATCCGGTCGGCCCGTCGACCTAGCTGGGTTTTGTGCCAGATATCCGGTCAGCCCGTCGACTAGTCTGGGTTTCTCCTACACACTTAGTTAAAGTGTTAGATCATAATGAAATTAACTTAACCTATTTTGTCATTCATCAAAATCTAGGTTAGACCGTTAGTGCTAACCGCACCAACACATGGTTGGTGCTGACTTCCTTCGTTCGTTGATCAAATTTGCCACGAACATCATTTCCTTTCCAAATTTGACTCCTGTAGACAGAAAATGCACAAGAGAAGATCTTCGAACAAAGAAGAGTAAATATGTTAAAAGTAAAGCAAGGGGTATGAAAATGCATAGATAAATCATGCATAAAATATAGGAATGTGCGTCAAAACATGCTAAACAAGTGTCTAAAATCTAAGCACATCACACGCCTAAACTTAAACTTTTGCTTGTCCTCAAGCAAAATGCCACAATCAAAACTCACATGCTCAATAATGCATCATAATCCCTAATGCACTTTCCTTACTCTATCTACAAGTTTCATTGATGAGCATGATCATTGAAATAACCCAAGTATGGCTTAAACATAAGTCTCTTTGTACACAGTGCAAATAAGTGACCCAAACTTTTCAAGTTTCAATCTTTATCCTAGTCAAGTCGTCATCCAATTGATTTCCTAATGTTTCCGGTGATAGACACTTACCTGCTACACACTTGGTTTATATTTCTCACTCAACCCAGGGTCTCAAAGGCATGCTCAATATCAAGAGAAGCATAGCAGTCATTTCCCCAGTAACCTAACTCGATCTCAAAGGGGTAACTTGCTAGTTTCCACTCACAACAACTATTTTTTATATCCCTTTTTTCATCATCATCATTTTTTCATTCTCTTCTTTTTTTTTCATTTCATTTTTTCTAAGTGATTACAAGGTGTAATACTTAAACACAAATATACTGCACAAATGTTGGGATATTTTGATTTTTCCAAATGAGCTTACATGATTCAATCCTCATCCAGTAACCAAAATGAAATTTGAGAAATCATCATGGAAACCAAGTACTAAACAAATAGGATGAATCATGACTATTCTAATGATATCAACTATTCAAGCTTAAGTAAAGTGTAAGTAAGATCCTTAAGGTTAAGCCAAAACTCAAACTTATTTCCATAGAATACTTAGCTCACATCATGTAACTTAAGATAGAGAAAAGAGGTACACTAAATATACTAGCATTATTTACAACATCATGAATCAAGATATAAACGTGCCAACCATTTTGCTTTTAGACAAGTAAGAATATAAATGAGGATTGATGTTCTCAATATTAATGCCACAAAATACTTCAAAAGACAAAAAAACGAAATGCAAAACAAACAAGCATAAGTAAACCAAGACAAAAACAAATAAATGCATAAAACTGAAAATGCAAAAATTTCAAGTTGCAAACCACCCCCCCCCCCCCCAACTTAAACTTTTCATCGTCCTGATAAAATCAATATGGTGGTGGAGGAGGAGGAGGTGGGGGTCTACATGAACGACTAATAGGAAAACTAGGGAAACCCGGAGTTTCACTCAAGAACTTATGATATTCATAGAGGGCACTAACTTGTTGACTAGTAATACTCATACCCTGTATGAATTCTCTCATCCTAGCTTGATCAATATCATAGTCCTGAACAAACTCGGCCACTTAACCTTGAAAATTCCTCGTAAACTGAAAATGATCTTGCACCTCTCTAAACTGATCATCTAATAAAGAAAAATGACCCTTCAACATCATACGTTGGGCCTCTTGCTTCTCATGAAGCGAGTCTAGAGATGCGCAAAAATAAGAAAAATCAAATCTAGAATGACCCATACCAAAGCTGAAAGAATGCCTAGCAGGTTCCGGATGTCCGAAAGGCTGTGGGTGTCCAAATGACAAGGGCTCAAGGTGGGGCTCAGTGTTTTCAAATAAAGAAGGGACATTCTCAGGATCTACATCAGTGATTACCCAATTAGCAGGGTTGCGAACAGAAATCCACTCGTGATAAGGAAGAGGTAGTGGAAAATCATTCCTCCTAGGAAAAGCAAAACCATTCTCATCTCGGTAAATCATTTTCATAGCAAGGCACGCATCAATATCGATCATGTTATTGCCATGAATGATCTCTAGCTCATCTATATCACAGCCCAAATTTATAGCTACTTGAGTAATCAAACCACCAAAAACAATCGATCCTGAGGATGTCTTCCCAGCTCTCACCAAGGTTTGTAAAAAATGGAAACCAGAATCAAAATCAACCTCATGTAACATAACTCATAAAGCATAAAGTTCCACTTTCTTAACAACTCCATCACTTTCCCCTCTACCAAAAATAGTTTTACTCATAACTCGATGTAAGTACCTAAAGATGGGGTTTTGCATATGGGAAACTTTAGCTCTAGAAGACTCATAAGATTGATCTAAACCAGTAATCAAATTCCAAAAATTATTCCAATTGAATCTAGAGTCAAACCTGCGAGAGCTACCGAAAAAATGCTGAACAGGCCAACCAATTAGCTCGGCTTAATAAACAGGCCAGCACCTTTGAATCCAAAATCCATTCGGCCAACACTAGGAAACTCCGGGCTATTGTAGATCTGGAGATGAAAAATAAAGAGTTTCTAGTGTTAGCCCAGAACTTGAAGGAAGCTGAAGCTGCCTTGGAAGTAGAGTGGCACAGACAGTTGGCCGAGTAGACTGTTGCGAAAAACCAACTCGCTGCAAAAGATGAGGAGCTGGCGTCACTGAAAGCAGAGTTAGACGCCTCCCGAATGGCTTTAGAGACTTATCAGGAGGCCAAGTCAAGTAGGTTCGAGCTCATGAAGTGATCCTACATCCACTCGGATGATTTTAATGACAAGGTTATCGATCAGGCACTTCGTCTGTTCGACCTGGCTATCGAAGGGATGTTCGGCTAACTCAAGGAAGGTGGCTACCTCCCTGCCGCTCTATCAAGCAAGGTTATTAGTCGGGACAAGCTGACTGAGTCACTGCCTGAGTCACTGTCTGATGATGTCTTAGATTATCTTGAGTGAGCCTGTTGAGAGTTCTACCTCTGCAAATATTTTTGAAGTTTTACTGAATGTTTGTCCATTTGGATAACCTTTATATTCTTCTAGTATTTTAATTTTTCGACTCATTTTTCAAGTGTCGCGTAAACTAAGTGTGGCCTCGTGTTTCTTCCGATCGGCAACGGCTTATCTACTTAGCCGATCGATCCGTTTTGTTTTCAAGGTCATCGCTTGACCGTTATAGCGTAGACAAGGGTTTAAGGTTGTCACTCAACCACTGACAAAGATAGGGGTTTAAGGTCACCACTCGACCATTGACGAAGACAGGGGTTTAAGGTCACCGCTCGACTATTGATGAATATAAGGGTTTAAGGTCACCGCTCGACTGTTGATGAAGACAGGGGTTTAAGGTCGCCACTCGACCGTTAACGAAGATAGGGGTTTAAGATCACCACTCGATCGCTGACGAAGAGAGGGATTTAAGGTCACCGCTCAACCGCTGACAAAGATAGGGGTTTAAGGTCGCCGCTCGACCGCTAATGAAGACAGGGGTTTAAGATCGAGCGTCGTCGCTCGACCGCTGACGAAGACAGGGGTTTAAGGTCACCGCTCAACGGCTAACGAAGACAGAGGTTTAAGGTTGCCGCTCGACCACTGACGAAGATAGAGGTTTAAGGTCGTCGCTCGACCACTGACAAAGACAGGGGTTTAAGGTCACCGCTCAACCGCTGACAAAGACAGGGGTTTATAGTCGTCGCTCGACTTTTAACTTGGCCTGGTCGGCCCAAGAGTCTAGAAAGCTTTAGTTTTTATTCATGTTGGTCTTGCATCCAGAAGGCATATACACAAGTACATTTATATTTGCTCGCACACCTCCCACCTAGGCCTGTAGGATTGGAGATGATTCGCGCTCCATGGTCGCTCGAGTCATCTTTTGTTTTCGTCTTCCAAGTAATAGGCCCCTGAGCGGAGTTTCTGTACAACCTTGTAAGGTCCCACCCATGGTGCCTCGAGTTTGGTGACATCGCCGACCGACTTGATTTTCTTCCACACCAGATCACCGACCTGGAAGGATCTCGGGATCACCCTCCTATTGTAGTTCTGCCTCATTTGCTGTCGGTAAGCCGTTAGTCGCACGACTGCTTTATCCCGTGCTTCATCCACCAAGTTGAGCTCCATTAATCTTCGCTCGCCATTTCCCTCATTGTAGAGTCACACCCGGTCGGATTCTACTCCCACTTCTATAGGAACCACCGCTTCTCCTCCGTACACCAGATGGAATGGTGTTACACCGGTCACCTCCTTTGGAGTCGTGCGAAGTGTCCACAAGACACTTGAGAGCTTGTCGACCCAGCTACCTCCTGCGTGGTTGAGTCAGGTTCGTAAGCCTCAGAGGATCTCTCGATTAATGGTTTATGACCTTTGCCTGACCGTTGCTCTGGGGGTAGGCGCCTAAGGTGAAGGCCTGTTGGATGTCATAGCCTTCACACCACTCCCTGAGCTTCTGACCCACAAACTGCCTCCCGTTATCCAAGACAAGCCGGAAGGGGATGCCAAACCGACAGAGGATATTCTACCAGATGAACTTGATGACCATCTACTCACTTATCTTTGCTAGGGATTTAGCCTCCACCCATTTTGAAAAGTAATCGACAGTAACGAACAGGAACCTTCGCTGACCTGTCGCCATGGGAAATGACTCCACGATGTCCATGCCCCATTGGTTGAATGGGCATGATACCATGGACAACTTCATCTCTTTGGTCAGTCAGTGCGAAGTATTATGATACTTTTGGTAGGACAGACATATGGTTGTGGTCTGAGCGGCATCCTCTTGAAGCGTTGGCCAAAAGTATCCGGCCAGGAGAATCTTTCGAGCTAGCGAATGATCGTCCGGATGGATTTCACAAGAGCCTTGGTGCACTTCTTGCAAGATGCACGTTGCGTCCTCTGGTCCAACACACTTGAGCAAATGCCTAGAGAAGGCTCTTTTGTACAACTAATCTCTGACCAAGGTGAACCATCCAACCCACTTCTTTAATAGATGTGTCACCTCCTAGTCGGCCAGCGTACGTCCCAATCAGAGAAATTTGATTAACGGTGTTCTCCAATCGCTCAGAAAGACAACTCCCTCCATTCGGTCAATATGCGCCACCAAAGAAACCTATTCGATCGACTAGCTGATCATGACCAGTGATAATGAACTAGCTAACTTAGCAAGTTCATCTGCTGCTTGATTATCCGATCGAGAAATCTTCTGTATAGTAACTTCGTGAAAATTTGTCTTTAGCTTCTCGAAGGCTTCTGCATATAACTTGAATCGGGGGCTACTAATCTTGAACACCCCCGACAGCTGTTGGGCGGCCAACTGGGAGTCCGAGTGGATGAGGACCTTTGTGACTTCAACATGGCTCGCTTCTTGCAAGCCGGCTATCAAGGCTTCATACTCAGCCTCATTGTTGGTAGCGCGATAATCCAGCCAAACTAAAAGTTGCATTCGGTCTTCCCTTGGGGAAAAGAGCAGGATGCCGATCCCGCTGCCTTGCTAGGTGGAAGAGACATTAACATATATTCTCCAAGTTGCTTCTATCTAATCATTCTGGATTTCTATGACGAAATCAGTCAAGGTCTGAGCTTTTATCGTCGTTTGAGGTTGGTATTGGATGTCGAACTCACTTAGTTCAGTTGCCCACTTGATCAGTCGACTAGATGCTTCTGGGTTGAGAAGGACTCTTCCCAAGGTACTGTTAGTCATCACGATGATTGGATGGGAGAGGAAGTACCGGCGGAGACTCCGAGCGGCTAGTATCAAAGCGTAAGTTAATTTATCCATACCAATGTAGCGGGATTCAACGTCTTTCAATATATGACTTAAAAAATACACAGGTTGTTGCTCTTGCCCATTCTTCTTAACTAATGCTGAGCCGACCGCATTTTCGATGGACGACAGATAGATCCAGAGCGTCTCTCCTGCGCTCGGCTTAGCTAATATAGGTAAGGAGTTGAGATAATCTTTGAGCTCTTCAAACGCCCGATCACACTCCGCATCCCACTGGAATTTTGCCGCCCACCGCAGCATCTTAAAGAATGGCAGGCTCCAGTCAGATGATTTGAATATGAATCTAGACAGAGCGGTAATACGCCCGGTCAGCCGTTGGGCTTCCTTCAAGTTACGTGGCTGTGGCATATCTTGCAGAGCCTTGACTTTGCTAGGATTCGCCTCGATCCCCCGCTCGGTGACGATGTATCCCAAGAATTGACCGCTCTTGGTACTGAATAGACACTTGTTCGGGTTCAACTTTATTTTATAAGCCCTCAGAGTTTGGCAGGTCTCCTTGATGTCTGTGCAAAGATCAACAGCTCTTGGAGATTTTATTAATATGTCGTTGACATATATCCCTATATTTCGGCCAATCTGCCATCTGAACATCTTGTTCATGAGCCTCTGGTAGGTGGCGCCAGCGTTCTTTAGTCTGAACGACATGACATTGTAGCAGAATGTGTTAGAGCAATCTAGTGACCCTAGGTTTTGATGTTTGGGCAAAGATTTAAGCTAAGTTTATTATTATATTTGATATGCATTGTGAGTGTGCAGGATACAGGTACAATAAGGAAAGTTCAAGTGTAATCTTAGCAAAGGAGGAAATTCCAAGGTTGAGTCTTAGTGGTGTAAGTCCAAGCATGTAGTCTTGACAACGTAAGTCCAAGTGTGACTTGGCAATGAATGATGTCCCGGAGGCGTGACCTCTTGGCAACGGAAGACCCGACAACAATGACAAGGCTAATGGAAGCTACAAAAGGCAAGACGTGAAGGATGGGGAAGCATCCGAGGGACGCAAGGTTGATGGAGGAGACTAGAAAGCTATGTCTAGGTTGGTCAGGCGAGGACGAGTGTTGAGTGAATGTACTCGGGGGTTAAATCCTAGGATTAGGATTTACTGTAGTGTCACTGTAGCAATACTGTAGCAATACTGTAGCAGTACTGTAACAGTCGATTAGTGTTTTCATCAATCGACTGGTAGCCTACCGTTAGCTTGTAACGGTCAAATTTCACTTAGGACCAGTCGACTGGTGGTTGTACTAGTCAACTGGTGGCAGGGAAAACAAGGTGTTTTCCTCCCGAGCTCTATTAAATAGAGCTCGGGGTGCGTGACCAAGGTTGATGAAATTAGTGGTGGTTAACCCTAATTAGAGTCTTCAAGTGCCCAAGTGATCTAGCGTGCTTGCACGAGGTTGTGGCGATGTTTCTCCTCCCACAAGGAGCTACGTGAGCTAGCCGAAAGTTCTCCGGGGAATCATCCATCGACTGATCGGGATCGTTCACCTTACGGACAACCGTGGAGTAGGAGTTTTATCTCTGAACCACGTTAAATTAACGTGTTAGGTTTGCTTTCTATTATTAGTATTTATTTTTGTATTTCGCTGTGCGTACTAACCATTGTAGGAAGCGACGTTTTGGGTGAGACTCTATTCACCCCCCCCCCCTCTAGCGGGCGTCAAGGTCCCAACAGAATGTTTCGTCGATCTTGATAAAACTGACCTTTTTCTTGATCTTCTTGGGCGAGCGACACTTGGTGATAACCTTGATATACGTCGAGTATGCAAATCAACTCGCAGCCTGCCGTAAAGTCCACCATCTGGTCTATCCAGGGCAACGGATAGAAATTCTTCAGGCACGCTTTATTCAAGTCACGAAAGTCTATATAGACCCTCCATTTGTTGTCCAGCTTGGGGACCAGTACGATGTTAGCAAGTCATCTCGAAAATTGTACCTCCTGTATATGACCAGCTTCCAGCAATTTATCTATCTTCGCTCAGATGACTAAATTTTGTTCCGTGCTGAAGTCCATTTTCTTTTGTTTTACTAGCCACACGTCTGGTTGGAGGTGTAGTTCATGCTGAGCCACACTTGGCGAAATGCCAAACAGCTCATGTGTCGTCCAAACGAACACATCATGATTTTGTTTCAGGCAGGCTACTAACTCCGCTTTTTTCTCATCATCTAGATCGGTGGTGATGAAGGTGGTTGCTTTCGGTCGATTAGGGTGGATCTGAACTTCCTCTTTTTCTTCATAAACCAGCATAGGGGGGGTATCAAGGATGGCGTTTACCTCCAAACACGAGTTTTTCCGAGCGGCTCTTGCTTCAGACTTGACCATCTCGACGTAGCATCTTTGAGAGGCTAACTGGTCTCCTCTGACTTCTCCTACCTTACCATCTACCGAGAATTTGATCTTCTGGTAGTAGGTGGACACCATCGCTCAGAACTCATTGAGTGTTGGTCGGCGCAAGATGACATTGTAAGCCGAAGGCGCATCTACCACTATGAAATTTGTGGTCCTTGTCTGCTTCAGGGGTTCTTCTCCGAGTGAGATGGCCAACTTGATCTGGCCGATCGACAACACTTCGTTACCTGTGAATATGTAGAACGAAGTCATCATTGGCAGCAGTTCACTCTGATCAATTTGCAATTGATCGAATGTCTTCCTGTATATGATATTTACCGAGCTCCTTGTATAAAAAAAAAGTGTGATAGACTATATAATTGGTAATTACCGCTCGGATGATTAATGCATCGTCGTGGGGGGCCTACACTCCTTCCAAATCCTTAGGTCCGAAGCTAATCTCGGGTCCCTCAGCTTTCTCCTTGCTGCAGCCAACAGCGTGGATCTCGAGTCGCCACGCATGCAACTTCCTTGCTCGGTTAGAATCTCCGCCGGTCGATCTGCTAGCGATCATTCCTATCTCCCTCTAGCGGCGTTACTTCGATTTTCTTCTTCCCTTGCGGACGGTCTCGTCCGTTCAGAGGAGGCTCGGGTAGGGATTCAGTCCCTTTGTGGTTGGTGGTGGCGTGGCCCGATAGTCCTTTCTGAATTCCTTCGTTCTGCATATCAACTTCAGTGACGTTAATCTAGAAGTTACGATCGTCGGCGGTATCTGCACGAAACCAACTTGCTAGCTGCCAAGTCATAGCAACCCCTGGTGTTGTGCGTCATCGACTGGTGGAAGTTGTAAAAACATCGGTGCCCACCTCATGCTTCTTGGATGAACGGCCGCCACTTGTTGTACGACATGTGGCCGAGTCTCCTAGTGTAGAGTGGTTCTCGACCGAGACCCTTTATGTAACACCCTTAGTTTTTTTTTACATATATATAATACATAACCTGCTGACGTCACTTACTCATACTTCTATAATGGTTCCTTACTTCAATAAAATTACATAGACGATTCGAAAGAAAACATAACTAAATGCGGAATTTAAAATGGATGGTCTTCGGGTTGTACTGCCCCTATTCCGAGTTGGCTCACTGGTCAATGCCTCCTGTCTCGTTCGCCTCATTGTCTGAAAAAAAAGTTATAAACTGTAAGCGAGAGACTCATGTTGGTTGCTACTCGGAAAACCTAGAGGTTCCACTGTACAAAAATTTTGTACAAAGGTCTGAACCTTTTCCTAGCTACCATGTGTTCTTTTAAATTAAATTTTGGATCGCCTGCGGAACTTAACACGTTTGATCCAAAACTTAATCTATTTGTTCTTTTATGTTTTGACTTGGATCTCCTGCGGAACTTAACACGTTCGACCCAAATCACCTTAAGTTATTAATTCCATTAAATATTAATTTCCATAATTGGTTCCCAGTACTGACGTGGCGAGACACACGGCCTTCTTGGATATGGGAGCAACCACCACCGACTAGACAAAACCTTTTATAGAAAGCTAATATTTAATTTCCTAAAATAACTTTAGGTTAACCGAAAAGAACAATCAAATCACAAGGAAAAGAAAAAACAAAAGAATACAACATCGAAAAACATATTCGAAATTCTAGAATCGTAAGCCTCTTGTATTTGGTATTATTTCCATAAATAACTAGCATGATGCGGAAAGAAAAATTACTAGTTATACCTTGTAGAAAAACCTCTTGATCTTCTACCGTATTCCTCTTCTAACCTCGGATGTTGTGTGGGCAACGATCTTCCGAGATGAGAAACCACCAAGCACCTTCTTCTTCTCCTAGCTAGGTTCGGCCAACACAAAGAAGCTTCACCAAGGACGAAGAACAAAACACCAACCAAGCTCCAAGGGATACAAGCTTTCTCTCCTTCTTCTTCTTCTTCTCCAAGTAGTATCCGGCCACCACAAGAACTCCAAGCAAGAGATAAGTTTCGGCCACCACAAAAGAGGAAGAAAGGAAGAGGATGGCCGGCAACAATAATTTTCTTCAAGGATGAATAATTTCGGCCACCACCAATGCTCCAAGGGATGCTAGAGATGAGACTTGCTTTCTCTCCTTCTTCTCCTTCCTTGATCCGGCCACAAACAAAAGCTCCACCAAGAAGATAGGTTTCGGCCAACAAGAGGAGAAGAGAGAAAGGGAAGGGCCGGCCACCACACCAAGGAAAAGAGGGAGAAAAATAATAGAGGTTGTTCCCCATGAAGGCACCCCTACCTCTTCTTTTATATTCCTTGGCTTTGGCAAATAAGGAAATTTATTTATAATAAAATTTCCTTAACTTTCCTTGACAACAATTAATTAAGAAAAAAAATTAAATAAATTTTTCTAATTAATTGTATGTGGCCGGCCACCTCATGTAGAGCAAATAGGATAATTTTAATCAACAATTAAAACTTCCTTTTTTGTCTTTGGAAATTTTAAAAAATAAAATTTCCTTTTAAAATCCCTTCATGGTTGATAAAAAGAAATTTCTATAATTTTAATTTTCAACATGTGAATAATTTTTCAGAGAGAAAAAATAAAATATCTTTCCAATCTACAAATAAGGAAAGAGATCTAATCTCTTTCTTTTAATCTTTTTGTAGATCTTTTTAAAGAGAGATATTTTAATTTTAATTCTCTGTAATAAATTATATTTTCCACATAATAAAAATTAAAATTAAAATTCTTTTTAATTTAATGGGGGCCGGCCACCTAAGCTTGGGTTCAAGCTAGGGCCGGCCACTTGGCCGGCCCTAGCTTGAACCACAAGCTAGCTTGGCCGGCCCCTTTCTCATGGGTATGAAGGTGGGTATAGGTGGGTATAGTACTCTATAAATAAGAGGCTACGATAGGAACCGAGAGGAGGAATTGGTTTTGGTCTCCCGATAAAATTAAGCATCCCGTGTTCGCCCCGAACACACAACTTAATTTTATCAATAATAATTCATTCCACTAGAGAACTATTATTGAATTACCGCACCAATCCCAAATTACATTTTTGGGCTCCTTCTTATTATGAGTGTGTTAGTCTCCCTGTGTTTAAGATATCGAATGTCCACTAATTAAGTGAGTTACTGACAACTCATTTAATTAATATCTTAGTCCAAGAGTAGTACCACTCAACCTTATTATCATGTCGGACTAAGTCCACCTGCAGGGTTTAACATGACAATCCTTATGAGCTCCTCTTGAGGACATTATCAACCTAGTATCTGTAGGACACAGTTTCCTTTTATAATCAACAATACACACTATAAGTGATACCATTTTCCAACTTATCGGGCTTATTGATTTATCGAACTAAATCTCACCCATTGATAAATTAAAGAAATAAATATCAAATATATGTGCTTGTTATTATATTAGGATTAAGAGCACACACTTCCATAATAACCGAGGTCTTTGTTTCTTTATAAAGTCAGTATAAAAGAAACGACCTCAAATGGTCCTACTCAATACACTCTGAGTGTACTAGTGTAACTATACAGTCAAGATAAACTGATACCTAATTACACTACGACCTTCCAATGGTTTGTTCCTTTCCATTATGGTCGTGAGCTACTGTTTATAATTTATAAGATACTGATAACATGATCCTCTGTGTGTGACACCACACACCATGTTATCTACAATATAAATTAATTGAACAACTACATTTATCATAAATGTAGACATTTGACCAATGTGATTCTTATTTTTAGATAAATGTTTATACCAAAAGCTAGGCTTTTAGTATACACTCTAACAACTTAGCATGTTCAAAACAGTGTTATGCATTAGTTAGCATCTATAATCTAGTGTGCTAAGGAAAACCACATCCAAGGTAACTTAGGGCCTCCCTACTTACATACAATGAACATAGGCATAAGCAGTGACATAAGCGTGACAACATAAATGTAAGCATGGTAGATGAACTAAACATAATGATAAATTTGATCACGAGCATGTTCATAGGCATAAGCATAAACATATGATGAACATAATGTAGACCTAAACATAAATGTAAATATAAACATAACATGAACATAACACAATCATAACCATAAACTCAACATAAACATAAATATAAACATAAACATAAACATAAACATGAACACAACATAAATATAAACATAAACGTAAGCAAGCATAGGCATAAACATGAACATGACTTGAACATACTTGCATGCGTACTTATAAACATACTATTGTGGTGGCCTAGTTGCTCTTAGTAGTACCGTAACATAAGTTGTAGATTAGACAACTACTATAGCGCTAGGTTGGTAGGGGTCCGAACTTAGGATTGGAGTTCCCCTTTATTCTGGCGTGCTCACCGGGCTTAGGTCCCCGGATCATACCACCATCCGAGAACATATCTTAATTGATTCTGGCGGGCTCACCGGGCTTAGGTCCCCGAATCATACCACCATCCCAGAACATATCTTGTTTGATTCTGGCGCGCTCACTGGGCTTAGGTCCCCAGATCATACCACCATCCCAGAACATAAATTGGCAAGCTCCCCAGGCTTAGGTCCTCGGTTCATAACTTAACCCATAACAACATTTGGTACGCTTTCCCGGGCTTAGGTCCCCAGGTACAACTAACCACATTTATCTCATAAGCATAGACATAAGTGTAAACTCCTTCAGCAAGACTTAAACCATCCTAAATTTGTGTGATCGAAACATGACATCCTCAGCAAGAAAACAAACCAAAACCCTTCCAGCTTCCAAAAATCTGTAACCACACAAGGTATATAAACTAAATTAAGGCACTAACTTAATTAAAACATTCTAGTCTTGTATGACTGAATATGACATCCTTAACAAGAAAATAAATCAATACCTTACAAGCTTCAAAGAAAAACTCAAAACACACAGGACGTAGAAACTAAACTAAAACAATAACATGGTTAAGAATATGCACAATTTATAGAGGCCAAAACATAATATCATTAGTATGAAAAACAAACCAAACTTACCAGCTTTAAAATCCGGATCTAAATCATGATGATTGCATTCATCGATGCAACCTTAAAACCATGGTACTCGTACAAAATAAAAACAACTAGGTTAACACTCGTGGATCATGATCGATATAAAAGTACTTACATCCTATGGTTCCACACAAAAACATTATTCTATGAATTGACTAATGCACAAAAAGTATAGAACGTGTATATAGGTTTCCAACAATTTTGTACAAGTGTCACCCTAGGCATGCAACCATATTGCTTCATGGAACTCAAGATGTTACTGCATGGCACCTTTGCATGAACACGGAAACAATAACAACAATTGTCATATCATTACTTGCTTAATTAATTTTGGTTAATAAAATTCTCTAACTTCTAAGAATAAATAAATAGTAAATCATGAAGCAAAATGTGGAGCAACCTCAATATGAATAATTTTAAAACAGTACTTAAAAGCCTAACCCTATAGAATCCGAAGCCCACCAAATTACAAAACCAACTAATGCATGTACCAGGTAGAGAACATGTCTTATGTACTTAGCCACTCACTCTTTGTCTTCCTTAAAAATCCTAGCACTAGTAGAGAACAAGAGGGTGAGAAGATCTTACTAGGGTTGGTGGAAATAAGAAGGTAGGGAGAAGTTCTAGATGAGGGTTTAAATAGAAGAGAGGCTTAGAACTTGGTCTAGGTTTTAATTTTTTTATAAATTTTATAAATGCTAAGTCATAGATATTATTTTATAAAATATTTTACTAAGTCTAGATAGAAATCTATATCCATGATTATTTAATTTCATATATATTTTATATAAAGTATAATACTATAATTTCTTAATTGGTTACTAATGGGCAATTGCGTGCTCAACATCTATTAATCCTATATTTTTCTTATTTAATTCTATTTATTCTTTGTAATTTATATTATACTTTATATATTATGTAACATATTATTTTATATTTTACATAATATTTCTTTGTTGCACATTCTTACAATTATATATATATATATATATAATTTAGATTATATATTCTATATTATAGATAATATTTCTTAAATTACATATTTTATATTATACATAATATTTACACGTTTTTATCTTTTTTTTTTAAACTTAATATCAAGTTTAACTAGAAACATATTTACATGATTATAAAACTTTCATATCTATCTACATATAAAAATTCGTGACACATAAAAATTCCTAATCAATTTATTTTATTTCTATAAAACTTAATATCAAATTTAAATAGAAACATATTTCTATGGTTATAAAATTTTCATATATAGTTTACTTATTTAATTCTATATACTATATATACCTCAAGGCATGCCCCATGTTCCAATTGACCTCCTAATTAAAGTTATCTTTGGAGCATTAGTTGTTTCAGATTTGGTTTGTGTGTATGGAATCTTGATCAAGCTTCCAAATTCAAATTTGGTTTTTTTTAGCCTAACAACCATGAATTTTCCCAATTCAACGCATTGGTGTGGAATTTTGAAGAACACGATGCATATAAGGAAAAAAATAGATTTATATATAGTAAAATATAGGAAATCTTAATGCGGTCTATTCAAACATTCTGATTTTGACTGATTTCATCCAATAATTTCCTTCCGGTCAAATACTCTAGTGTGGATGGTTAAAACATCGATCAATAAACTAGCTGATGCATACTTCTCCTCAAAGGCCTTTGATGGAAAGGAAGAACGGACATGGGAGACACTCAAAAAAGAGAGTTAGACTAGTTGAGGGCTACTCTGATACTTAAGTTAAGATTTGAGTGAGATGATATGCGAGAAGAAGAAACTAGAGATGAAGGAGAGAACTTGGTCCAAGTTTCAAAATCTGGAATTCCTTGTTATTATCTTCGTGAGTGTTTATATAGTTGTCAAGAGAGTACTTCCACGCTATATATTCTTGTCATTGTCCTCATATGTGCCGACAAGGGAACTAAATCTAATAGCTGTTAGCTGCCCTTCCTTTCATGAAGTGACATGTGTTCAATATGTGTTCATAGGAGAGCATCTAGGAGATCAATTTTGACAACCTATTAATTGTCTTTCCATTCAATCGGTGCCACGTGCTAAGGAATATTCGCAGAAGAATGATCCTAGTGATGAGGAAGTTGTACTGCTCTTCACATGTTTTAAGCAAACCACGTGAAATGTAGACTGGATCTGAGAATGAGGGGATGAAGCTATTTCAGGGTGACCTTGAAAGTAGATGAAGTTGGGACGCGAGGTTGAGCCAGTGGCAGTGTAAGCGGCTGAGGCCGAGTCAGCTAGATAATGTCGATATCTAAAACTGAGATAGAGTCAAGGAGGATGTCGGCAGCTGAGGCCGAGCGAGAATGTGAGGATCTAAGAGTGAGATAGAATCGTGAAGGATGTCAACAACTAAGGTAGAGCCAGGAGGCTGGGATCTGAGACTGAGATAGATCGTCATGGAGCACATTGATAGCTGAGGTCTTGACTTCTTCGTATTTAATGATGATAGATGGAGTGTTCTCTTTTGTTTTCTCGTCTCCTCCTGTGTAGTGTCATTCTTGAGTCAGACGGGCAGTCCGAGCGGCTCGTTTTCCTGCCGATCGAAACAACCAACTGCGGCTTGTCCATTCATCCGACCGACCCATGATGTCCATTTATCTAACCGACCGGGTGATCCACTCGGCCATTCCTTTGCCGACCGGGATAACCAGACAACCACCTTTGGCCAAGGCTCTTTCCGTAAGCCCTGACGTTGATCGCCTTGACTTTAACCGATACTGTGTTAATTAACCCATGACAGGTGGGCTCCCCTTTATCGTCGCATCAATCTCAAATGTTTTCTTTGTGCCAAATACGAAGAGTAACATTTTGAACTTAGGACAACTCTTGGAAAAAGGATATGATATTCATCTAAAAGATAATATGTTTATGTTAAAAGATGATATTGGTTGCTTAATTGCTAAAGTACTTATGTCAAGAAATAGAATGTTCTTGCTTAATATTCAAAATGATGTTGTCAATTGTCTCAAACCTTGTTATAAAGACATCACTTAACTATGACATCTTCGATTTGGGCATCTCAATTTTGGAGGATTAGAATTGCTTTCAAAGAAGGAGATGGTAAGAGGACTATCCTGCATCAAACATCCTGATCAATTATATGAAGCATGTCTACGTGGGAAGCAATGTAGAAGAGGTTTTCTAAAGAAGTTAAGTTCAAGAGCTTAAAAGTCACTTGAACTTATACACATGGATGTTTGCGGCCCGATAAAACTAAGTTCACTTGGTAAGAGTAATTATTTTATTCTTTTCATAGATGACTTTTCTCGGAAAACTTGGATATACTTCTTGAAGCAAAAATCGGAGGTCTTCGGTATATTCAAGAAATTTAAAGCTAGCATAGAAAAGGAGAGCAGTCTCGAGATCAAAGCTATGTGTTCTGATCGAGAAGGAGAATTTACCTCAAAGGAGTTTCAAGAATTTTGTGAAGCCAACATAATACGACGACCTTTGACGGTTCTAAGATCCCCTCAACAAAATGGAGTGGCAAAAAAAAGAAGCGAACCATCTTTAACATGGCAAGGAGCATTCTCAAAAGCAAGGGCTACCAAAAGAAACTTTGGGCAGAAGCGGTTGCATGTGCAGTAGTATACTTATCCAACAAATCACTAACAAGGAGTGTATGTGGCAAGATACTACAGGAAGCATGGAGCAAAAGGAAACCTGAGATTTCTCATCTTAGAGTTTTTGAGAGTATAGCTCATGTTCATGTGCCTGATGAAGCAAGAAGCAAATCGGATGATAAAAGTAAGAAGTTTATTTTTATTGGCTATGATACTAACTCAAAAGGGTATAAGTTATACAATCCAGATACTGGGAAGATAATCATCAGCCGAGATGTCATATTTAATGAAGAAGAAGAATGGAATTGGAAATCTCAAAACATAGATTACAACTTCTTCCTGTAATTTGAAAAAGAAGATGTGAAACAACCAAGGGTGGAGCAAACAAGAGAGGAGCCTACTACTCCGCTAGTAACACCAACATCAAGTACTCAAGAAACTTCATCTACATCAACTTCAAGTGAAAGAGTATCACGTTTTAGAAGCTTACGGGACATTTATGAGGTAACCGAAAATCAAGAAATCTTACTTTATGTTGCCTCTTTGCCAATTGCGAGTCTATAGATTTTCAAGAAGCTATAAAGAGCAAAAAGTGAAAAGATGTGATGGATGAAGATGTCAAGTTGATCGAAAAGAAAGGTACATGGGAGTTAACTCCACTTCTTGAAGGGCATAAGACAACCAAGATTCGAGTTGATAATAAATTCTTCCATGATAGAAGAAAGCACATTGATATGCGCTATCACTATATCAGAGAGTGCATTATAATAAAGGAGGTGCAAGTGGAATATATAAAGTCTCAAGATCAAGTTGCCGATATTTTTACCAAGCCTCTCAAATTTGAAGACTTCATCAAGATGCGAAATTTACTTGGAGTTGCAAAATCAAGTTTAAGAGAGGGTGTTGAAATTAAATTTGATTTTGGATAAAAATAATAGTAAATTAATATAGAGTTAGTGGATGGAGATAGAATTTGATAAAGTGATAATTTTGATAAGAATAAGAGTTCGTGAAAATAAAATTTGATAAGGTGACAATCTTGATAAGGATAAGAGTTCGTGGAGATAGAATAAAGAAAAATAAAATTTAGATTCAATGTATCTGAGATTAGTGTTTATCCAATAAACTTATAAATATGTATTTTTTTTCAATGAATGAAATAAGTTGAATTCTTTTGTTTTACTCTCCTCTTCCAGGTAGAGTAGTTTTTTCCCTAATTTCTTTTATTTCTTCTTCAGTAATTCTTTTTCCAATAGGAAATGCCAAGTGTCTAAATGACTCTACAAGAAATATTTCTTGTCATCTTCAATTTATCCCAAACAGCATTCTTTTTGGGCCACGTCAAATTAAAATCACTTTTGATTTTTTGAACTAGAATACCTCAAGGCATGTCCCATGTTCCAATTGACCTCCTAATTAAAGTTTATCTTTGGAGCATTAGTTTTTTTCAGATTTGGTTTGTGTGTATGGAATCTTGATCAAGCTTCCAAATTCAAATTTGGTTCTTTTTTGGCCTAGACAACAATGAATTTTCCCAATTCAACGCATTGGCGTGGAATTTTGAAGAACACGATGCATATAAGGAAAAAATAGATTTATATATAGTAAAATATAGGAAATCTAAATGCGGTCTATTCAAACATTCTGATTTCGACTGATTTCAACCAATAGTTTCCTTCCGGTCAAATACTATACTGTAGATGATTAAGTCATCACTATACTGTGGATGATTAAGTCATCGATCAATAAACTAGCTGATGCATACTTCTCCTCAAAGGCCTTTGATGGAAAGGAAGAACGAACCTGAGAGACACTCAAAAAAAGAGAGATTAATTGGGGGATAAACTCCGTGGCTACTCTGATATTCAAGTTAAGATTTGAGTGAGTTGATATGCGAGAAGAAGAAAATGGAGACGAAGGAGAGAACTTGGTCTAGGGTTTCAAATTCTGGAATTCCTTGTTATTATCTTCGTGAGTGTCTATATAGTTGTCAAGAGAGTACTTCCATGCTATATATTCTTGTCATTGTCCTCATGTGAGCCGACAAGGGAACTAAATCTAATAGTTGTTAGCTGCCCTTCCTTTCATGAAGTGACATGTGTTCAATATGTGTTCATAGGAGAGCATCTAGGAGATCAATTTTGACAACGTATTAATTGTCTTTCCATTCAACCGGTGCCACGTGCTAAGGAATATTCGTAGAAGAATGATCCTAGCGATGAGGAGGTTGTACTGCTCTTCACATATTTTAAGCAAACCAAGTTAAATGTAGACTGGATCTGAGAATGAGGGGATGAAGCTATTTCAGAGTGACCTTGAAAGTAAATGAAGTTGGGATGCGAGGTTGAGCCAGTGGCAATGTAAACGATTGAGGCCGAGTCAACTAGATAATGTCAATATCTAAAATTGTGATAGAGTCAAGGAGGATGTCGACAGCTGAGGTCGAACCAGAATGTGAGGATCTAAGACTGAGATAGAATCACAGAGGATGTCAACAACTAAGATCGAGCCAAGAGACTGGGATCTGAGACTGAGATAGATTTTCATGGAGCACATTGATAGCTGAGATCGAACTAAGAGGCTAGGATCTGAGATTGAAATAGAGTCATGGAGGATATCATTATTTTAGGATAAGGCAGGATACAGAAATCTGAGATTGAGATAGAGTCATGGAGAATGTTGATAAGTGAGATCGAGCCAGGATGCATGGATATGAGACTAAGATAGAATTATGGAGGATGTTGACAACTGAGATATTGAGATTTGAGATTGACTATGTTAAACTGATATCTAATCAAACTCGAGATTTTGGGGATAAATATATGGGGCTAGTGGATTAGATCCGAGTTCACCCCAAGATGAGTCTGACTTCACGTATATTTCCATCTCAACTTGATTTTGATTGATAATTTAGCATGACTCCTGACCAGGAGACACATAGGGCTGAAGAAAACCACCGCATAGGATTAATTGTGTTTGACTAACTTTTGACTTACTCAAATGGTAAACATACGACCTTGGAATTCCCATTCTAATTCTCTTTTGCTTCTCATGTAACACTCAGCTGTTTCCCAATCTGTGAGCTTCGACCGACATGAATGTTTTGTTGCTATTGTGGTATTCGATAGATCGAACGTGAAGATTTGCATTAAGAGATCGACAGAAATGATGCTGATTCGTATAGAGAGATAGAATCACTCATACATTATTTTACCTTAAGTAATTAAAAACACGCATCGATAGCTTTCATTTGCATAATTCATGGAGCTCAAACAAATTAATTAAGCTATTAATTCTTGTGGCCACCCTTTTCACCGGACTCGAGGAGTTCCTCCAGCACCTTGTCGTCTAAGTATTCCAGCTCGATCACTTCCTTCTCCTCGCTCTGCCTTAGTGAAGACGAGCTGCTGGTGGCGCCGGAATGGACCTTGTCCGGGAAGTTGAGCACAGCCAGGGCGCCCCTCATGTCGTAGGCGGCCTTGTCGTAGGCGCGCGCCGCCTCCTCAGCGGTGTTGAAGGTGCCGAGCCAGACGCGGGCGCCGTTCTTGCTCGGGTCCCGGATCTCCGCCGCGTACTTGCCCCACGGCCGGCGCCGGACGCCGCGGTACTTGGTCTCCGCCGCCTCTTTGCTCTGCTCTCCTTCCGGGCGCCGCTCCATGGTCGGGATAACGAATTAACGCGCGAGCGAAGGATGGCGGCTTTGCGGAGCGATTTAAACTTGGTGGGATGTCACGGCATCGGGATCCGCTCCAAGGATTGCAACGAATGCTCGGATGGGCGCTGCGTGTCTGGCTGAGAAAATTGCAGGGGATCCTGGCCAGGTGATGAGAAGGTTTCTGTATTCGCCACGTGTTGCCTGTAGATGGGAGGGGAGTTTTGAGAAGGACAGCAAAATTGAAGTGAATTTGGGTTCGATGTATCTGGATTTTACATAGTCAGAGTGATGGCTTTTCGGAAGGTTCATTTTCTTTTATGCTCTGAGTTGGCAGTCGGTATCATCATCATCATCATCATCATCATCATCATCATTGCCACGTGTACGGTATCTGATACTGGCTGAGATTTGACCTAGTTCTCTTGGACACCAAGTAGCACTTCATGTAAGTCAAGTCGCAGTGTAACTCTAAACTCTACGTGGATTCTTACGCTACTTGCTCTTGTTTTCAGTTGAATGAAGTTTGAACAATACAAAGACAGTGTCAGTGGTAGTGACGGTGAAATGAGGAAGCATTGCATTAGACTTTAATAGGCAATGCAAGAGTAGGCGAACTTTGTTTAACAATATAAGCCATTGTATATATCCTTCTCCTTGTCCTTCTCTTTCTTTTTTTTTTTTTTTTTTGTTTATACTTTTCCTGAAAATTGACAGTTATGAAATCATTTTATTGTAGATAAATTTTCGACCATCAAAACTATAATATATTCCTATATAGAAATAAAGCATTAACATAATTTTGACCATGACCAACTAACATATTCAAATATTAATATTATTTCATGATTAATTCATTACTTTAAAGTTTTATAAATTATTTAGTATCTTATTTTATTTTCCTTCAAACAGAAGCACTTTGATTTTCTTTCAGAAACTAGCAATTTAAAGTCAAAGAACGCTTTCTCGATTGAAAAAAATCTAAATGGTGGGCAATGAGGGCGGCTTGGAAGTTTCTAGGACAATACTTAGAAATTAACGAGTCGGTCGATGTGTGTCAATTTTTTTTTTTTTTTGGTTTATCCGCACGTGCACAGACAGCGAAATTCAATTGGTAGATAATATATATTGGGAAGAAACAAAGCTATATGGTCTAATCATTTGAATGATCTTTGTTTGCAAATATCAAAAGTTTACCAAATTCAAAATTTATGAAGAGGAGTGACATTAAAATTAATAGTCATTAAGATCAGATTCATAATTAATTCTAATTAATAAGAGTTGCAATATAATTTAGACTCGCTGTTTCTATCTGAGATTGTCAATGAATGAGTCATCAGACAGTGGTCCTTTACGTTGACGAAGTCATTGAACATCAAGGGAAGGCTGGATTGATCGGAACGCCTACGAAGCCTGAGAGAAAGGGAGAGAGAGAGTGGAGGTCAGGGTACCCTGACTTAACCACTTCGACGCTCAAGTCAATTTCCTGCTAGGGAGGTAGAGAAGAAGAATAGAAGAGAAGATGTTGGTAGTTTTTACGTATGTGTGTGCGTATCTTTACCTGCAAAATTGAACTCCTTTTATATCACTCTTGAAGGAATGGAATGTTTTGATTAACAGGACATCATATTTGATAGAGAAAGTGTTACATCGTCAAATCAAAGAGTTGTATTACCCATGTCCTGTACTATAGAAGATCATATGGGCCGAGGTCACGTAATGTAGATCATGTTGTTCCACGTGTTATGACAACTCACGTGTTGTCTTACGTGCTATTGTGTTAACTCATGTGTTGTCCCACGTACTATTAACTAGTTGGGGTAGTTGGGCCAAAGGGAGAAATTTCGGATCGGCAGAACCGAGAGAGACTAGCAGGAGTGTCAGATTGGTAGGGCTGAAGGAGATGAGCAAGATCGGCGGAGCCGAGAGGAAATGAGCATGAGTGTTAGATCGACAGGGCTTCTCATCTTGAATAGGTTGAGTCGAATGGTGATTTTTTTTTTGTCTTGGGCAGAATCAGCCAAATGATGAAACTTCTTATCTCGGGCAAGCTGAGGCGAATGGTGAAGCTTCTTGTCTCGAGTAGACTAAGATGAATGCTGAAGCTTCTCTTCTTAGATGGGCTGAGCCGAATGATGAAACTTCCTATCTCGGGTAGACTAGGGTAAATGCTAACAAGGGCGTAGCCAGGGCTGGGCTTTACTGGGCTCTAGCCCAGTGCAGCCTAGCAATGCCTGGCAATTTTAGCCTTAACCTTGCTATGCTGGGCTGGGCTGGGCTTTACTGGGTTCAACATTTTTAGCCCAGGATTAGCCTCACCTAGTAAGCAATGCCCAGCAATTTTAGGCCTTAACCTTGCTATGCTGGGCTGGGCTTTACTAGGTTCAACATTTTTAGCCCAGGGTAATTGTTCAACCTGGCTACGCCATTGAATGCTAAGGTTCTCTTCTCGGATGGACTAAGCCGAATGGTGTTCCCTTTGACTTATCTTGACTTTGACCTTCATATCAACATGATTATTAAACTTCTTGGTATACATGGAACCCCCCTTCGTCGAAGAAATTGACACATGCCACCATCACACTGTCGACCTCCTCCCTCACCGTATCCCTCGCCGTTGCACCCTCCCGTCACTGCTGACGATGCCTCCACCTCCCCATGCCGACGGGATTACCCCTTTTTCTTCACCTAGCCATTGACCCCCTCCTTTTTTAGATCTCCTCGACACCGCCTTCGTCACATACCTCCTCGCTCTGTACCCACTGTCGGTCGATCTCCAGCCAAACGACAATGTAGCCTCCCGCACCTCCCCTTCCTCGCGATAAACACCACTTGTTCTCCCGTCCTCATGTCATCTTCGCCAGATCTCCACCTCGTCGCCACCTCTCAAAGCAATGTCACGCCCTTGCCAGAACTTCGCCTGTTGTTGTCCCTTCTTGGCACATGCCTTCTGTCACCACTACCTTTGGCCGCCGCTGGTTGCTCCTTTGTCCTCCTCACTTCCAATCGCTAGCTCCTCCAGTTCCCACTGTTGTCATCGACTCCGACATTGATCTCGCTGCCATCGGACCACGCCGCTTCCCCGGGCTAGATCTCATTGCAGCCTCCACCTCCTGTCGCTGCCATCTCCACCTCCTATCGCTGCCATTGCCACCTCTTATTGTTGCTGCCTCTAGGTCTCCTTAGTCGCAGCCTGCTTCCTGAAGGTCTAGGTCTCCCTATTATGTGTCGACTAGATTCACATGTCATCCTTCTCATCCATTGCATCTCCCTCAATTTCTTATGTTCCTAAGTTCATGCACAGTTAGATAGAAGACATCAAAACTGCAAGACCTAAGTTAACTTGATTGACCACATCAAAACTTACCCGAGGTACTTATACTTCCGAGCCCTTATATCTGCCTCCATGCTTCGCTTATGCTGCTAATCTGGCCTCTGTGCTCTCGCCACTACAATGCATCAATCTCGACCTGGCTCTCCATTCAGCCCACTCCTTTGTGTTATAAGAGGCGTTCGCTCTTACGGACAGAGGTACGCGCATACATGCACATACGCCTCGTCCTGCATTTCATTATTTGACTATTTATTTCCATTTATCCTCTACTAGAGATTGACATGAGCGTCGAAGTGGACAAGCCGGAGCACCCCTAGTATCTATTCTAACCCCTCCCTCACTCTTGTACTCCTCCAGGCATCTCCAGTCACCCAATTGTCCTTCTGGCTCTTCCAACAACAAGGATAACTCACCCTCTTCTTCAAAGACTACGCGATCTAGTCAACACAGAAGATACTGTCTATGGGAACGTACACCTGAGTTGAGACGTTAAGGTGGATGACACTGAAAAACTACTCACCATCACCATGATTCCCGAGGATTTTGACAAACACTTGGTTGCCATCGTGCAAGAGGAGGAAAAAGAAATTTCTTAGGCGTCATTTTCATTTGAACGTTGAGCTAGAAGCCAACGGGTAGTCACCCCAGCAAGATCCTTACTTTCCATATCCTCGGTTAGCACAAGATGTCTAACCAGGTTAAGTATTTTTCTCTCCCTTAGCAAGATCGAGTTATATTATTTTCTCTCCTTGACTCTATAGGCATTCAAGAGTCGGGGGATCAAGTTATTTATTCTCTCGGCTAGATGGATAATTCTCTCCCTCAGCGGGATCTAGTTATATTATTTTCTCTCCCTGACTTCGCTAGCATTCGGGAGTTAAGGAATCGAGTTATTCATTCTTTCGACAGGATCAAATTATTCTCTCTCAGCAAGATCAAGTTATATTATTTTGTCTCCCGACTTCATGAGCATTCAAAAGTCAAGGGATTAGGTTATTTATTCTCTCAACAGGATCATATGATTCTCTCCCCCAATGGGATCGAGTTATATTACTTTCTCTCCCTGACTCTGTGGGCGATTGCGAGTCATGGGATCGAATTATTCTCTCCCTTAGTAGAATCGAGCTCATCTTATTTCCCTGATCTCGCGGATATTTGGAATTTGAGGGATCGAGTCATTCTCTCAGTAGGATTGGGTTATTCTTTCCGTTAGTGAGATTGAATCTTATTCTTTTCTCTCCTTGACTCCACAAGCATTTGGGAGTCAAAGGATTAGGTTATTCCCTCCCTTGTGGGATTGATTCTTATTCTATTCTCTCCCTAACTCGCCAACATTCAAGAGTCGAGGGATCGAGTTATTATCTCTTTTAGTGGGATTGATTCTTATTCTATTCTCTTCGTCAGTGGAATTGAGTTTTATTATATTCTTTTCCTGATTCGGCAGATATTTGGGAGTCGAGGGATTAAGCTATTCTTTATATCAATGGAATCGAGCACTTATATCCCCTAGTCTTAGACCAACGGCGTCCATTAGAAATTATCCTTTTGAGGACCCACTCTCTTCCCAACTTAGATATAGTCAGGATTGAGCTTATATATGTTTGTAAGTCTAAACGGATCTGGAGGACTAGATGTTTAGCAGGTAAGTTGAGGTAAACTCCTGGCGAGAGTACAATAAGGTCGTGTCCCGACAAGGACAACCTTTAGGTGTTGATCGAAATAGAGAAACTGATGGTGATTTCTAAGTTGAGATCAGGACAGTCCTTACTGTCTTATTCATGCATTAATATATATCTATCTAACTCTATTTTGCAAAGCCACTTTTGTTATTTTCGTGCTAACTCTATTTTGCAGACAAAGCAAAGTTTCAGGTTTACCAATGTTCGATTGACCGAAGTGGAGGTTCAGTCAATCGATCAGGCCAGATTGGGATAAATCAGCACAAAGCTCATAAACTTGGTATCACAGCATGATCAGTTGACTGATATAATTAATCAGTTGATCAATCCATATTTGATAATCGTATAAGCCAAGAAAGGAAGTCATTTTTCGTAGACTAATTAGTGGGATCAGTCGATGATACAAACAAGGAAAGATAGTTAGGCCGGTTTGAATCACAGCAAACAAGGAAATGTGCTGGGTTTAATCGACGAATAGAGTATTTGGTCGACCAAACTTATTGGCCGACTGAACGATTTTTTAGTTGACCAAACCATGCCTATAAAAGAAGGCCTCGAGCTCCGAGCTAGATAGAACTTTAACCTCTAGTTCATTTTACATCTACCACAACTGTTCGTGCAAGTGTCGACACTTTTGCTGTGAGAAAATCTCCAACAACGGTGAGTAATCTTCTATTAGTGGTGTTGGCAACTTGTTTTTATCTTGCACTTATTCTTTAAAGATAGTAGGATTGTTACTATCATCATATCATTCTTGTACGATTTGATTTCTTCGGAAGAACTATATTAGTCTTAGCCAACGAAAGTGATAAAGAATGGTGGGCCTTGAAGTAATAGTCACTGGACTACGAACCAAGTAAAAAATAATTATGTCTTTGAGTTTTGTTTTATTCCGCTGCAAATTATACTTTAATTCTGTTTTCCTCTTAGGAAAAGAAAAGATTTTTAATCCAACGAGATTCACCTCCTCTCTCATCTTTCACGATCCAACAATACCCTGGTCTCAGACCAGCGACGTCCATCAGCAATTGTTCTTTACAGGGCTCAACCTATCCCAACTCAAATATAGTCAGGATGGAGCACTTATATTATCCCTTGGTATCACATGAGTGGTGTCCATCAGAAATTATCCTTTTTAGGACTCAACCTCTTCCAACTCAAACATAATCGGGATCAAGCTCATATATACATTCTAGTCTCCGATCATGGATCTCTATAAACAATTATGCTTTTTAGAGCTCAACCTTTCCCCTAGTCAAGATCGAGCTCATAATACATCATAGTCTCATATTAGTGATCTCCATCGATTCTTCAGTCGAGATTCTCCATTATTGACTCTCCATTTGAGATTCTCCATTATTGACCCTCCAATCGAGATTTTCCATTATTGATTCACCAATCGGGATTCTCCATTATTGATTCTCTAGTCAGAATTCTTCATTATCGACTCTCTAGTCAGAATTCTCTAAGGATGTATTTGGTTCAAGTTATCATGTATATAACCTTGGTTATCTGATTGCTTGGTAATCACATAACCAAGGTTATGAGGAATAAAACATAACCAAATATTGTTTGGTTCAACGTAGGTAATGCAATAAAAACTTATTTGTTTGAAGGTTTTAATGAATAATCTAATTTAATATTTTACTATATTACCCTTAGTTACAAAACCAACCATATATATGTTTTAAACTCTACGTTTTTTTTTATTTTTTTATTTTCATGTTTTTCTTTATTTTTATGTGTGTTATTATTTTTTTATTTATTTTCATTTTTTTACGTTTTTTTTTCCATTTTTTTATGTTTTTTATTTTTTATTTATTTTTTATGTTTTTTATTTTTTTATATATTTTTTAATTTTTTTTACATTTTTTCTATTTTTCTATTTTTTATATTTTTTTATTTTTTCCCCATTTTTATTATTTTTAAATTTTTCAATGTTTTTTTTAAAAATATTTTATTTTTTATATTTTTTTAATTTTTTTTCTTTATATTTTCCTTTTTTATTATATTTTTCTTTTATTTGAGGGTATTTTGGGTAAAAAATTTTTGTTAACCACAGAATCAAGAAAAACCTCAGTTTTTCGAGATTTTCCGATTCCGGGTTGCATGCCCCTTTTGTTGACGTGTCGGACATAGAACATTACTCGGGAAACATCAATTACCTAAACCAAACAAGGTTTTCGTTGATAACGTAGGATGAATAACCAAGGTTATCAAGGATAACCCCCAACCAAATGCACCCTAAGAGTTTCTCTATCGAATATCCAGTGACTTTTCAGTCGGATGTCCAACTATTTCTCCGTCATATCTCCAACGACTTCTCAATTGGATCTCCAGCAACTTCTCCATCAGATTTCTAATAATTTCTCAATCAGACTCTCCACTGTCCCTTCGATCGGATCTCTAATGACTTTTCAGTTGGATCTCCAACGATTTCTCCATCAGATCTCCAATGACTTCTAAGTTAGATCTATAGTTCTTCCTCGACTCCTTAGTCCTAAGTGATTAGCCTTACGATAGACTTGGAGCCCCTAGCCCCGTACTAGCGATTAGCCTTATGATAGGCTCGGAGATTGTTTTTCAACTCTTCAATTGGAAGACACTAAGCCTTATGGCAGGCCCAGAGATTCTTTTCCTAACTCCTCATTCGGAAGACACTTGTCTTACAACAGGCCCGGATTAACCCTATAACAAGCCCGAAGATTCTTTTCCCGACTCCTCAATCGGAAGACACTTTGTCTTATGGCAGGCTCAGATTAGCCTTATGATAAACCCGAAGATTCTTTTCCCACTCTTAAGCATTACAATAGGCTTGGAGATTCCTTTCTCGACTTCTCAATTGGAAGATATTCTGCCTTACTACATACAGGCTTGGAACTCTTAGCCCCACGCTAGTGATCAGCCTTTACCACAGGCTTTGCAATTCTTTCACCCATTTCGTCACAACATCACAATTTATATAATCGAACTCATGCCTCCTTCGACTATATTTAAGAGGGAGATTTGTGATGTAGGGTGGATATGAAGCCACGTGTGTGTGTGTGTGGGGTGGGGGGGGGGGGGGGGGAGGATTTTACCCTTACCGTCTCCCTCACCACAACACCCTCTCGTCGCTGCCATCGATGCCTCCACTTCCCCACGCCGACTGGATCACCCCTTTTTCATCACACAGCCATTAACCTCTTCCTTTTTAGGATCTCCTCGGCATCGTCTTTGTAGGGGATCTTGCGGCCGGCTAGAACGAGGGTTGAATAGTCGTGCACCCAACGCGATAGCTTCCTACGTATTCGATAGCGCACAACGGAATAATACAAAACTAAATACGAATACAAAAGCTAAAGATAAGGAAAAAAATGCAAACCACTAACACGTCAATGTAACGTGGTTCAGAGATAACTTACTCCTACTCCACGGTTGTCCGTAAGGTGGACGATCCCTCAATCCATCGGTGGATTAGTCCCCGGTAAACTCCGACTATCTCAAGTCGCTCCTTGTGGGTGGAGAAACCTCACCACAAACTCACTAAGACCTCTTGGATTCCACAAACACTTGAGAACTTTGGTGACTTCTAATTAGGATTGACCATCTCTAATTTCGTCACCTTGGCAAGTCATCCCAAACTCATTCTTATAGAGCTTGGAAGAAAACAACTTTGCTGTTTTACCGTTACCAGTCAATTGGTCTTTGCACCAGTCGATTGGTGCTAGTCCAACGGCTCTCTACCAGTTGACTGATACAGTGTACCAGTCGATTGCTACAGTGCACCAGTCGACTGCTACAGTGTTGTTGGCTGCTTATAGTACCCATTGACTGCTACAGTACCCCCGAGATTTTTCCCTAAGTACAATCTCTCATGCACTCATACCCTCACGACTCACTTGATTCTTCTTTGCAGCCTTGACCTCTTGCCTTCAAGCCTACTTCCTTTGGCTCTCGTCCCTCGGATGCATCCAAGCCCGCGGCTCGTCCCCAATGCCATCCTTTGCGTATGTGTCGAAGTCACTTTCCTCGGCCTTTGTTCTTGCTGCCTTGTCCACGGTCTCTTGGATGCTCTATCCTTCATCGGACCCGAAGCCATCAAGCTGAGTCATATATGTATCCTGCAAACCTGCACACTCACATACACATATCAAATACAAGGGTAAACCTAACTTAAACCCTTTGCCTAAACACCAAAACACATGGTCGCACGGACCATTGGGATTGCTCCAATAATCTCTCCCTTTTTGATGTTTGGCAATACGTTTAAGTTAGAGAAAACATAATAGCAAATAAACATGCTAACAATGAATAAACTTACGTTATAAAGGCTACACACTTGGACTTACACCGCCAAATGGACTTACGTTGTCAAGGCTACACACTTGGACTTACATCGCCGAATGGACTTACATTGCGAAGGCTACACACTTAGACTTACACTACCGAATGACTTACGTTGCCAAGGCTACACACTTGGACTTACATTGCCGAATGGACTTATGTTGACAAGGCTACACACTTGGACTTACACTGCCGAATGGACTTATGTTGACAAGGCTACACACTTGGACTTACACCGCCGAATGGACTTACATTGCCACGGCTACACACTTGGACTTACACCGCCGAAACAAAATGCAACATGTATTGGAACTTATCCCAAGGCTCCCCTTACACGTAAGCTCCCCATTGAGCAAGGAATTTCCCATAGGGATATTTAATAACTTATCACAAGGCTCCCCTACGCAAAGGTACTAAAGGTTTTCGTAACTAAACCTTACTTCTCCCCCTTTGTCTAACATTCAAAAAGCTCTCCAACAATATCTCAATTATTGAAAAATTGTCATCCAAACTAATTTTAAACTCATGTATTTATTCCCCATGGATCTCATACATCTAAATTAGTTGACGTGGTCAAAATCAACGCTGAAAAATACTTTCAGGCTGGTATCAGTCGACTGCCCTCAAGTACCAGTCGACTGATCCCTTCGACACAACCTTACAGAAGCATTATGTGGTCGAAAATGTTGGGACCTTGACGTTCGCTAGAGGGGGGGTGAATAGCGTCTCGCCCAAATCGTCACTTTCTACGCTTGTTAGTGCACAACGGAAACAAAAATACTAACAAATAAAAGGAAAGCTAACCCTAGAAAACAATAAACAAGAAGCAAACCCAATGACACGTTGTGTAACGTGGTTCAGAGATGAAGCTTCTACTCCACGGTTGTCCGTAAGGTGGACGATCCCGATCCGTCGGTGAATGACTCATCGAAAAACCTCCGACTAGCTCGTGTAGCTCCTTGTGGGTGGAGAAACCTCGCCACAACCTTGTACAAGCACGCTAGATCACTTGGGCACTAGGAGACTCTAATTAGGGTTAACCACCACTAATTTTGTCAACTTTAACCAAGCTTCTAATGCTTGGTTATATAGGCCACAGGCTGAAAAACTCCGCCTACCAGTCGACTGCCAAAGCATGCAGTCGACTGCCCTTCGTGGAAATTCGACCGTTGCAGCACAACGGCTCGATACCAGCCCTCTGTTTGCTCCCAGTCGACTGCACCAGTCGACTGATGAAACATGCAGTCGACTGCTACAGTACTGCTACAGTACCGCTACAGTGCTGCTATAGTACCACTACAGTAAAACCCTATAGTCTAAGATTTGACCCCCGAGTACATTCGCTCAGCACTCATCCTCGCCCGACCAACCTAGACCTAGCCTTCTAGCCTCCTCCATCAGCCTTGCGTCCCTCGGATGCCTCCCCATCCTTCACATCTTGCCTTCTGGAGCTTCCATCAACCTTGTCATTGTTGTCGGGTCTTCCTTTGCCAAGAGGTCGCGCCTCCGGGACTTCATCCATTGCCAAGTCACACTTGGACTTACGTTGCTAAGACTACATGCTTGGACTTACACCGCCAAGACTCATCCTTGGACTTTCCTCCTTTGTCAAGATCACACTTGGACTTTTCTTGTTGCACCTGTATCCTGCACACTCACAATGTATATCAAATACAACAATAAACCTAACTTAAACCTTTACCCAAACATCAAAACCTAGGGTACCCAAATTGCTCCAATAATCTCCCCCTTTTTGATGTTTGGCAACCTGTTTAAGTTAGGGAAACAATATAGCAATACATATGAAAGTAAATATGCAAATCAACTTATGCATAAATAATGGAACCTAAATCCCTAGGCTCCCCCTTTGCCTAAGCTCCCCCTTGAGCTAGGATTTCTTGCAAAGGTAAACTTCTCACCCTTTGCAAATAAATGAGCAATCGCTCCCCCTTCACCTAAGCTCCCCCTTGAGTTATGATTTCTTGCAAAGGTATATAGGTTTCCCACTTAAACCTAAACTTCTCCCCATTTGCCATACATAAAAAAGAGCTCCAACAATATCCCAATTATTGGACTCTTTGACCTCTAATGACCATAAACATCATGTATTAATCCCCCATAAGATTGCATATATGTTCTCCACTCTTTTGGTCATTTTCTAATGCAAAAAAAAACATTTTTAGACCGTATCAGTCGACTGCTATAAGTCCCAGTTGACTGTCATTGTCAAAATGAGCTTACAGAGACATTCTGTGCTCATGAACAGTGTTACCAGTCGACTGGTATAAACCCCAGTCGACTTCCATCATCAAAATGAGCTTACAGAGATATTCTGTGCTCATGAATAGTGTTACCAGTCGACTGGTAACTGTACCAGTCGACTGGTACTCTATGTTGGTAAAAATCAGCCTTTTTGACCCACTTTCAGAAATGCACCAAAAATTCCACAGACCTCCAAAAAATTTCAAATTTTGTGGAGAGGTCTATTTTATCCATGTCTACTTGAGAAAAATATATATAAAAAATATATTTATTACAGATCCCAAGATTGACACAAAATTCAAAACTAGCTAAATGGTTCAATTAAATCTTGACATAAAGTCCTATTTTTGACTTCTTCTTGATGTATCTGCCCATACTAAACCATAATGCATCCCTAGCATTAGTTTATATGACATCTATACATCAAAAACTAATTTTCATACAATATGAACCCAATTCACATTTCAATACATGAAATACATCCCAATTGTGTCACCCCACTATGTTAGAGACTTAAGTCCGTCTCCTAACCACTTGGCACATTTGATAACACATCTACCATGGGTCCCAAAGGCTCTTCCTAACCTTAGAAATCTTAACCTTAGTCACATCCCTTGGTGACTCATCCACTATGGCTAGGCCACTTCGGTGTACCTCGGGTGACACTTGGCCTACAAAACTCACCTTTTTAACCTTAGACACATTGTCTTTGGTTAATTTCTTCTTGTCCTTAACCTTGGACATCCCATATTTACCATAATTATATGTCACCCTAGCATATTCCTTCTTATTGGCCTTGGATGACTTTCCCTTGTCCTTGGTCACACCTCCCTTACCAATGTCATGTGCTACCTTAGCTCTTGACCTCCTTTTGGTCTTGGAGGGACCTAATTTAACATTTTTGGGTCTTTGACCATCCAAATACATGTCGAGTCCTTTAGGTCCAATAATGAACCTCTTTAGGACTTTCTCCATTTCCTCAAGTTTTGTTTTCAAGACTTGATTTTTCAATTCTAGAGTTCTAACCCTAGAATCAACATGTCCATCATGGACATTCCTAGACCTACCCTTCCTAGGCATGTGTCTCCCCTTCTTGGGATTAATGCTTAGGTTTTCACCCACTTTCCTTCCCTTAGGCAAAGTGGTTTGGGTCTTATTAGGTCTACCCTTAGTGTATGATTTCTTAGGGTCATCTACCATGTTAACCCTATTTCTATCATTATACCTAAATCCATGATTATGCTTAGGTAAAAAATCTACATTATTTCTAACAAGCATATAAGAATTGGAGATTGGATTAAACTTCAAAATAGGGATTACCTTCCCTTTTACCTTTGAAGCTCCCCCTTGACTTGTGCTCCTCTTCTTTTCCCATTTCTTCAAGTGCGCCAATTTCTTGAGCTCTCCTCTCCTAGGGCACTTTGTGTGGTAGTGACCCCACTCACCATATGTAAAGCACCTAATGTGTTTCTTCTCCTTCTTCTTCCTACAACTCACATTAGTTTCTAAATTAACTTTAGTGAGTTTAGGGTTTACCTCCTTTACCTTCTTGAGCGAAGGACACCTACTCTTGTAGTGCCCCATCTTACCACACTCAAAGCATTTGATGTGATCCTTTGTACTCTTCTTGGTAGTTGAGGTGGAGGGTTGAGCTTCCAAGATCTCCTCTTCCTTGGATTACTCTTTTTCCTCTTCACTTGAAGATGTGGACAGTTCCACTTCTTCCTCCCTTGAAGATGTGGATGATATCTCCTCATCTTCCTTCTCCTCCTCGGATGTTGAGCTCGTGTCAACATTCGATTGGTCCTTCTCTTCTTGGACCAATGAGTCCTTCTCCTTGGGTTCCTTCTCTTCTTGGATTTGTGTAGGACTCTCATGAAGCGCAATTACCTTTTTCCAAAGGTCACTTGCATTCTCGTATTCACCTACATTCAATATCGCATTAGGAGGTAATAAATTAATTAAAATTCTAGTTACCTCCTTGTCCGTCTCCGATTGCTCCATTTGCTCATCGGTCCAATATCAACGTCGGAGACGCTTTCCCTTCTTGTCCGTTGGAGCTTTAAACGGTTCCTCCAACGCAATCCATTGGTTCCAATTCATTTGGAACCACATCTCTATACGCTTCCTCCAATAGTCGAAGTCTTCGCGCTCGTATGGAGGTGGGATTTGGATGTCCCATCCGAGAGGTCCCTCCGACTCCATCTTCTTCCTCTAGCTGCTCTCTTGGCGATAAGTCCAACAAGAGCTCACCTAGCTCTGATACCACTTGTTGGGACCTTGACGTTCGCTAGAGGGGGGGTGAATAGCGTCTCACCCAAATCGTCGCTTCCTACACTTGTTAGTGCACAGCAGAAACAAAAATACTAACAAATAAAAGGAAAGCTAACCCTAGAAAACAATAAACAAGAAGCAAACCCAATGACACATTGTGTAACGTGGTTCGGAGATGAAGCTCCTACTCCACGGCTGTCCGTAAGGTGGACGATCCCGATCCGTCGGTGGATGACTCCCCGGAAAACCTCCGGTTAGCTCGTGTAGCTCTTTGTGGGTGGAGAAACCTCGCCACAACCTTGTACAAGCACGCTAGATCACTTGGGCACTAGGAGACTTTAATTAGGGTTAACCACCACTAATTTCGTCAACTTTAACCAAGCTTCCAATGCTTGATTATATAGGCCACGGGTTGGAAAACCCCACCTACCAGTCGACTGCCAAAACATGCAGTCGGCTGCCCTTCGTGGAAATTCGACCGTTGCAACCCAACGGCTCGATACCAGCCCTCTGTTTGCTCCCAGTCGACTGCACCAATCGACTGATGAAACATGCAGTCGACTGCTACAATACCGCTACAGTGCCGCTATAGTACTGCTACAGTAAACCCTAGAGTCTAAGATTTGACCCCCGAGTACATTCGCTCAGCACTCATCCTCGCCCGACCAACCTAGACCTAGCCTTCTAGCCTCCTCCATCAGCCTTGCGTCCCTCGGATGCCTCCCCATCCTTCACGTCTTGCCTTCTGGAGCTTCCATCGGCCTTGTCATTGTTGTCGGGTCTTCCTTTGCCAAGAGGTCGCGCCTCCGGGACTTTATCCATTGCCAAGTCACACTTGGACTTACGTTGCCAAGACTACATGCTTGGACTTACACAGCCAAGACTCATCCTTGGACTTACACCGCCAAGACTCATCCTTGGACTTCCCTCCTTTGCCAAGATCACACTTGGACTTTTCTTGTTGTACCTGTATCCTGCACACTCACAATGCATATCAAATACAACAATAAACCTAACTTAAACCTTTACCCAAACATCAAAACCTAGGGTACCCAGATTGCTCCAACAGAAAACACTGTTACCAGTAGACTGGTATCAGTACCAGTCAACTGCCCTCATCAAAATGAGATTATAGAGACATTCTGTGCTCAAAAATATTGTTACAAGTCGACTGGTATCAGTACCAGTCAACTGTCCTCATCAAAATGAGATTACAGAGACATTCTGTGCTCAAAAATATTGTTACCAGTCGACTGGTATCTGCACCAGTCGACTGGTACTCTATTTCTGTAAAAATCAACATTTTCTGACAAACTTCAGAAATATACTAGAAATTCCATAAACCTCCAAAAATCTCCAAATTTTGTGGAGAGGTCTATTTTACTCATGTCTACTTGGAAAAAATATATTACAAAATGTATTTATCACTAATCCCAAGAATGTCACAAAATCCAAAACTATTTCAAATGGTTCAATTGAACCTTGACTTAATTTCTAGTTTTGGCTTTCTCTTGATGTATTTGCCCATACTAAACCACAATGCATCCCTAGCATTGGTTTATATAGCATCTATACATCCAAAACTAATTATTATGCTATATGACCCCAATGTCATATTTTTTGCATGAAACACAAACTAATTGTGTCAAATCCATAGGTTTGAGACTCAAGTCCGTCTCCAAACCACTTAGCACATTCCATGGCTCCTCTAGACTCCCAAGTAATCCACTTGAGATCAATTTACCATGGGTCTCAAATTGAGTCTTTGAGCTCTCCCTAGAGCTTGTAATCTTAGTCACCTCCCTAGGTGACTCATCCACAATTGCTAGGTCACATCGATGCACCTCCGGTGACACTTGGCCTACAAATCAAACCTTTTTAACCTTGGACACATTATCCTTGGTTAACTTCTTCTTGCCTTTAAATGGCTTTCCCTTGCCATTTATTGACTTCTCATTGCTATAGTCATATGCAACCCTAACATAAGACTTTTCCTTAGCCTTGGAGACATTAGATCGATATTCCAAACCCGATCTATCATTATTGGGTCTTTGACTACCCAACACCATACTCAACCCTCTAGATCTAACCTTGAATCTAGCTAGGCTTTTCTCCAATTGATTAAGCTTTGCCTACAAAGCTTGATTTTTTCCTTTCTATGTCCCTAACCCTAGAGTTGATTTATCCACATTGGGCATTCCTAGACCTACCCTTTCTAGGCATGTGTCTCCCTTTCTTGGGATTAATGACTTGGTTCTCCTTAAGCCTACCATTTCTAGATTTATCATGCATAGGTCTCCTAGGGTTATCTCTAACATTTACCCTATTCCTATCATGATATCTAAATCCGAAATTTTACCTAGATAAATAATGACAATTATTTCTAGTATGCATGGAGGAGTTTAAATTTGAATTAACCTTCAAGTTAGAATGTACCTCTCTTACCCTTGAAGCTCCCCCTCGACTTGAGTCACTTCATCCTTTTCTTCGAATTTTCTTTCTTCTTATGTAGGCATGAGTTCTTCTCCTAGAACCTTCTTCACTTTGCTGCACAATTCATGGGTGTTCTCATATTTACCTACATGACTCACAACATCGTTAGGCAATATATCAATTAAAATTGATATTACCTTTGAATTTGCCTCTGATCGTGTGGTTTGCTCCTCCGTCCAATGTCGTGGTTGGAGCTTCTTCCCTTTCTTGCCCTTCAAGACTTCAAATGGCTCTTTCACCACTATCATTGTGTCCCAATCCGTCTCGAAGAAATTCTTTATTTTCACCATCCAAAAGGTGATGCCCCATAAGTTTCCTCCTTCATACTTCGGCGGATCAATCAAGCCAGACATCCTTGCTTCCTCGCCGGTTAGTCCGAAGGAGAGTATCCTTACTCTGATACCAACTTGTAGGGGATCTTACGACCGGCTCGAAGGGGGGTTGAATAGTCGTGCCCTTGACGCGATAGCTTCCTACGTATCCGTTAACGCATAGTGGAATAATACAAAACTAAATACGAATGCAAAAGCTAAAGACAATGAAAGAAATGCAAACCACTAACACGTCAATGTAACGTGATTCGGAGATAACTTGCTCCTACTCCATGGCTATCCGTAAGGTGGACGATCCCTCAATCCGTCGGTGGATTAGTCCCCGACAAACTCTAGCTATCTCAAGTCACTCCTTGTGGGTGGAAAAACCTCACCACAAACTCACCAAGACCTCTTGGATTCCACAAACACTTGAGAACTTTGGTGACTTCTAATTAGGGTTGACCACCTCTAATTTCGTTACCTTGGTCGGTCATCCCAAGCTCCTTCTTATAAAGCTTAGAAGAAAACATCCATGCTGTTTTACCATTACCAATCGACTAGTCCTTGCACCAGTCGACTGGTACCAGCCCAACGACTCTCTACCAGTCGACTGCTACAGTACACCAGTCGGCTGCTACAGTGTACTAGTCGATTGCTACAGCAACTGCTATAGTGTTGTTAGCTACTATAATCCCTGCTGACTGCTACAGTACTTGTTGGATCGAGAAGCGCTAAAGGGGGTGAATAGCGCTCGTGGCTTTCACACATTTCAAATTCGTAAATTGTTCGAGTTAAAGCAGCAGAAACAGTAAAGAAAAGATAAACACAGAAAGACACAGGATATTTACTTGGTTCGAAGCCTGTGGCGACTCCTACTCCAAGGCTCGCGATCGTTGATCGCTTTCGATGGACAACAACTATAATATCGAAAATCTTTTACAAGCAAGTACAATTAACAGTAATAAAAGAATATACCAACGACAAGTGAAATGTCAGATTTAGAGTTCCGGGTCGTCAGTGTCAAGTTGTAGCTTCGTTGGAGCTTCTCGTAAGCAGCTGAATGCAGAAAGGTCGCTTGTGAATTGATGATTTAACTTGCTTCTCAAGAGCTCCTTTTATACACTGCTGGAGGTACCTCAATCACCATCCAAGGCGCTTCCAACAAGCCGAGTCAGTTGCGTGGATCAGAACAAACCTAGTCGCAACTCATCCACTTGAAGGCGCCTTCAAGCCAATCCAAGGCGCCTCCAATCTCTGGTCTAAGGCGCCTCCAGCTCCATCCGAGGTGCCTCCAGCACTGCTTTGCGGCCAACTCACAATCTGCACCCGAGGTGCCTCCAAACTCCATGGAGGCGCCTCGGACACTGTTCATCCGCGGCTTAGCTTGTTCCTTTTGTACCTGCAAGACATGTTAGTCCCAAAACAACACCATACCCTGCAAGACAAAGTTAGAACATTATAAATCAAGTGATCGACAGTCATCAGACTGTCCGGGTCTGACTTCGGATTTTACCAAAAACCCTAGGTCAACCCGACGCCTACTGTTCCCTCTACGGGGAACGCGTCCTCACTTACTCCCCTCAGGAGAGATTACCTGATGTCAGTTCGGTCCTCCAAACCGACTAGACTTTCTGCCTAGGGTCACCACCCCTAGGACCTAGGGTTATCGCCCTCTAGGGTTTTTCTCCACCTAGGGTTACCACCCCCTAGGAACTAAGGTTACCCCCCTTAGGATTTTCCTCCACCTAGGGTTACCACCCTCTAAGACCTAAGGTTACCTCCCTTTAGGGGTTTTCCTTCACCTAGGGTTACCACCTCCCAGGGTTTTCACCTTGCCTAACCGTAGCTAGGACTTTTGCCTAAGAACACTTAGGACTTTCCTGCAATCTCCATCAGATATGTTAGATCACAAATAAGCTTAACTTTGATTCCTTTGTCATTATCAAAACTTGGGTTCAATCGTCAAATACTTCCCGCACCAACAGTACCCCCCCCCCCCAAGAATTTTCCCTGAGTACAATCTCTCATGCACTCGTACCCTCACGACTCACTTAACTCTTCTTTGCAGCCTTAACTTCTTGCCTTCAAGCCTACTTCCTTTGGCTCTCGTCCCTCGGATGCATCCAAGCCCGTGGCTCGTACCCAACGCCATCCTTCGCGTATGCCTCGAAGTCGTTTCCCTCGGCCCTTGTCCTTGCTGCCTTGTCCACGGTCCCTCGGATGCTCTATCCTTCACCGAACCCAAAGCCATCAAGCTAAGTCATATGTGTATCCTGCAAACCTGCACACTCACATACACATATCAAATACAAGGGTAAACTTAGCTTAAACCCTTTGTCCAAATACCAAAACACATGATCGCACGGACCATTGGGATGACTTTAACAGTCTTCACCGCAGACCTCCTCACTCCGCGCTTGCTGTCAACTGATCTCCGACCAGCCGACAAAGTAGCCTCCCATGCCTCCCCTTCCCTGCAACGGATACCACCTCCTCTCCCCCTCCTCACGTTGTTTCTGCCATATCTCCACCTCATCGTCACCTCTTGGAGCAATGCTACACCCCCGCCAAAACTCCACTTGTTGTTACCCCTTCTTGGCACACGCTTGCCATCGCCGCTGCAACTAGCTGCTCCTTCGTCCTCCTCGCTTCCGACCGCTAGCTTCTCCAGATCCTGCCATTACCACCGCTTCTAGTGTCGATCCCGCAGCCATCAAAGCAAACCACTCTCCTCGGACCAGATCTCGCAGCCACCACCACCTCGTATCATTGCTGCTACCACCTCCTGTAGTCGCTGCTTATGGGTTGTGTGAGCCACAACTGACTTCTAAGCCCTTGCAACCACCTCTATGCTCCGCTTCGATCGTTAATCATACATTCTTGGACTTTTATAACAGGCCTAAATTGAAAAGGTATTTATAAGGTATGACATGCAAAACTATGGACCTAGTGGCCTACCTATGTCTAAACATGACAAATTCAGTTTACAACAGTATCCACATCTTGAATTTGAAATAAAGGAGATGAAATAATTTCCTTATGCATCAGCTGTAGGAAGTCTCATGTATCCACTGTTGGGGTTGCAAGGTTGCAAACATAGTCCCATATTGGAAACACATGGGAAAGATCATGAGTTTATAAGAGAAATGATATCTCCATTGGCTGAGGCCTTTTGGGGAGAGCCCAAAAGCAAATCCATGAGGGCTTAGGCCCAAAGTGGACAATATCATGCTATTGTGGAGATATCTAAATTCTTTTCGATCCTACAATTGGTATCAGAGCCCGGACTGCCAGAAGATTTAACCGCCGACTGTGCACAAGAGCTATGGTCTGATAGAGCCATGTGGGTACAATATTTACCTTGAACAAAGAAAGTGGGGGCTCCTATGTTTGGATCAAGAGGACCAGACACCAGGCAGGAAGTCCTAGTAGGTCGGGTGGACTGAGGGGCAGGAAGACCTGGTGGGTCGAGGATCAGACGTGGGAAGCCTATGGTTCTTTGTTTGAGGGGGGGATTGTTGGGGTTGCAAGGTTGCAAACATAGTCCCATATTGGAAACACATGGGAAAGATCATGGGTTTATAAGAGAAATGATATCTCCATTGGCTGAGGCCTTTTGGGGAGAGCCCAAGAGCAAATCCATGAGGGCTTAGGCCCAAAGTGGACAATATCATGCTATTGTGGAGATATCTAAATTCTTTTCGATCCTACATCCACAAGTTTATAAATGACCATATATAACATTTATAGTAGAGATGTTAGACAAATATGTTAGTAACCAATGATTGTTGCGCTGGAAAATAGTAAAGAGAGTGATGCAATATTTACAAAGAACTAAAGGATACATGCTCACGTATCGGAGGTAAGATCACCCAGAGGTGATTGGATATTTAGGCTCTGATTTTACGAGATGCTTGGATAAAATGTTTCATGCTTATTGGAGGGACTATATCTTGGAAGAGCGTCAAAAATATTCTAGCAACCACTTCTAGTATGAAGGTAGAGTTGGTAGCATGCTACAAAGTATCAAATCATGAGATTTGGTTGTGGAACTTCATCACAGTGTTGTAGATTATTAATGGTATTGATAGACCATTGTTGATCAACTATAATAATAAAGTCACAGAATTGTCTGTCAAAAATAATCGCAGTTTGTCAAAGACCAAGCACATTGACATCAAGTTTCTACAAAGTTAAGAGTCGTCAGGTCATGATAGAGCACATCAACACAGATTCTATATTAGCAGATCCACTTACCAAGGGCTTGGTACCTAATATGTTTCATGCGCATATTGTGGATATGAAATTCCTTCTTATAGAAGAAAAACTTATCTAGTGAGAGTCTGTATTTTCTTTATTGCTCTATAATTTTTGACAAATATTTTATTTTGATTATTATACGTACTTAAGTTCAAAACATTAATGAGAATTTTTGTTTGTTTATTTGACACTCTAAAATAAAGAATCATGATTTAATGCTATTGTTTAACATTTTTTGTTTATAAATATGATATAGATTCTATTTGGAATCATAAGACTTGGATCATGATTTTCTAGTGTAGTTTAGTATAAAGTTTTAACAAATATGATCATACCCTTTTGGGTCACTTAGAACCAGTAGGAAATTGACTTGTACTGATTATATTCTATGTAATTTCCATACATTACTAGGGATTAGCAAAAATTTGACAAAACTGAATTTATCGACCGAATTTAGAAATTCGATTCAGTTAATTTGATTTTTATTTTTAAAAAAAAATAGTTCAACTTTCGATTAATTCGGTTAGGTTTTGATTTTAAAATTCATAATTCGGTTAAACCATATAAAGATATTATTTTTGATCTGGCGGTTAGAACAGGGGACCCCCATTCTGAGGGGTCAATGCCACGCGGGAGTCAAAGGCCCAGGTGGCCGATCGGAGAAGGAGGGGCCGACCGACCGGTGAATAGCCGATGGCAAAAGTCGCCCCGACAGAAGTCGGGGTTCCGACGCTCAATTAAACAGTAACAAAGAGCCGAGCGGAAAACCTAATAGAAAGTGACACTGCTACAATCCCTACATGGCATCCTACCGAAAATATCCCCAGTATATCGATGCCAACGGCAGGCCGGACGGGATGTGATCTCCGTCCGGCCAACACTTAAGATAAGGGCCGTCCGGATGGACTTCCCGTCCAGCCGGCTGGCCAGACGCCCTGGCTTGTGATCAGTAGAGAGGGACAAGAACATCTTATGACAGTTGTCAAGCCCTATGGCTAGGTCGTACTACAAGTCTGACAACGGGGTGTTCTATTGTCCCATCGACGACGTGCTGGGACTGTAGCAGTATGGCGTCAGGTAAGCTTTCTGACAGACACATACCGAGGTATGGGCTACAGACACGTATGCGCCTCGGTGGACGTGCAGGAGCTCTTTCACCGCGCTATATAAAGAGCCTCATACTTCACCGGAGGTACGCGTGAGACATCTTTGAAGCCACCTTTTTTCACTACTTGCTTGCCTGATTTGAGCGTCGGAGGGTCGCCGCCGGGAACCCCTTCCCGGCCCGACTTTTGTGCAGGTTAGCCGGAGCTTCGTACGACTAGCCAGAGATCTATATCAGCAAATCGGAGAGCACCACGTGCCCAGCGTCCGTTGAGTCAGCGTTCGGACAGGATCAATTTGGCGCCGTCTGTGGGAACGCTCCTGTATCCGAATGGAAACAATGGACGAGGCTGGACGACAACACACGGTGATGCTTTCCACGGAGGAACTCGACGCTCTGATCGAGTTGAGGGCCGCCAAGCTCGTGGAACAAAAACAGAAAGCAACAGCCGAGCGGCCAGAGCAGCAAGCAACATCAGCGTCTGGCGGTCGAGCAGAAGCACCACCTGCCACCGTTGCATTTCATCGGGCTCTATTCCGCACCCCCGAAGCCGCACCCACTCATAGAGATCGGGGATCTTCTTCTGATGAGATGCCGAGACGAGATGATAGAAAAGGGAAAGCCCCCCGAGCGGACTCATCGCCCGAGCGGATTAATCGCCAATTTTCAGAGGCTATCCTACGAGACCCTCTGCCCAAACACTACGTGCCTCCAACGATCGGCGAATACAATGGAACCACCGATCCGGATGATTATTTAGGCAAGTTTGATAACACGGCAACCCTGCATCAATACACAGATGGGATGAAGTGTCGGGCGTCCTATGGGCCATCCGAACGACTCCAAAGGAAGGAACGGGCGTCATGCCTTTTCATATGGTATACGGCGGCAAAGCGGTGATTCCCATCGAAGTTGGCGTCGAGTCCGCTCGGATCCAGAATTATGACGACAACAACGCCGAGCAGAGGAACATGGAGCTGGATTTGGTTGACGAGGAACGAGCCAAGGCGTTCGTCCGGCTGACGGCGTACCGTCAACGGATGAAGCAAAACTACAACAGGCGCGTAATCCCCAGATCATTCCAAGTCGGCGACCTTGTCTGGAAGAAAGTCAGGCCGGCCGGCGACGTCGGCAAACTGGAAGCTCCCTAGGCGGGTCCCTTCAAAATCATCGAAAAGCTCCGTTCGGGCGCTTACTATTTGGAAGATGAAGACGGACGACAGCTGGCTATAAACGTCCGAGCGGAAGACCGTCGAGCTCTGACGTTAAATATCGAGAGACGAGCCGGCGTCTATAAACGTCCGAGCGGAAGACCGTCGAGCTCCGACGTTAAATATCGAGAGACGAGCCGGCGTCTATAAACGTCCGAGCGGAAGACCGTCGAGCTCCGACGTTAAACATCGAGAGACGAGCCGGCGTCTACCGAGCGGAAGACCGCCGAGCTCGGACGTTAAATATCGAGACGAGCCGGCGTCTATAAACGTCCGAGCGGAAGACCGCCGAGCTCCGACGTAAATATCGAGACGAGCCGACGTCTATAAACGTCCGAGCGGAAGACCGCCGAGCTCCGACGTTAAATATCGAGACGAGCCGGCGTCTTATAAACGCCGAAGACCGCCGAGCCCGGCGAAACATCACGAGCAGGCCTATATCGCACCCGAGGAGACCGCTCCGCCCCGGTGCCGACGGCCGGTCCTAAACGTCCGAGCGGAAGACCGTCGAGCTCCGACGTTAAATATCGAGAGACGAGCCAACATCTATAAATGTCCGAGCGGAAGACCGTCGAGCTCTGACGTTAAACATCGAGAGACGAGCCGACGTCTATAAACGTCCGAGCGGAAGACCGTCGAGCTCCGACATTAAACATCGAGAGACGAGCCGACGTCTATAAACGTCCGAGCGGAAGACCGTCGAGCTCCGACGTTAAATATCGAGAGACGAGCCGGCGTCTATAAACATCCGAGCGAAGACCGCCGAGCCCGACGCAATATCGAGACGAGCCGCGTATAAACGCCCGAGCGTAAGACCGCCGAGCTCCGGACGTTAAATATCGAGACGAGCCGGCGTCTAAACGTCCGAGCGGACGACCGACGAGAACCGACGTTAAACATCGAGAGACGAGCCGGCGTCTATAAACGTCCGAGCGGAAGACCGTCGAGCTCCGACGTTAAATATCGAGAGACGAGCCGGCGTCTATAAACGTCCGAGCGGAAGACCGTCGAGCTCCGACGTTAAACATCGAGAGACGAGCCGGCGTCTATAAACATCCGAGCGGAAGACCGTCGAGCTCCGACGTTAAATATCGAGAGATGAGCCGGCGTCTATAAACGTCCGAGCGGAAGACCGTCGAGCTCCGACGTTAAATATCGAGAGACGAGCCGGCGTCTATAAACGTCCGAGCGGATAGCCATCCACGTGATGCATTCCGGCGATAAGAGCTGACCGACGCCAGAGCCTGTTCTTTAAGGCCAACATACGGCCGAGCGGCTCGCTTAGCAAAAAGATATGAAAAACTCTATGAGGTAAGGTGCAAAGCAATAGATGGTTAATAGGAATTAAGGTGAACGACAATTATTTCGCGCGCCGAGCGGCTACGCAGTTGCATGGCGAAAGACATTTTTTGAAGACAATCGGATTGAGTCCGTCTTAGAGTATGAAGCCGAGCGGCTTGAATCCGTGTTAGAGTATGAAGCCGATCGGATGAGTTTAAAAGAACACTTTAAACATGACGAAAAAAAATTTCTCGTCAAAACAAAAGTTGCAGGAACGGAAAGATGATCTATTTGCGTCAAACGCTGGGCAAACAAAAGGATTACAACAAAAATAAGTTTGGCCGAACGACGATACAAAAAGGTTGATAAAAAACATGCCTCACGCGTCAAAATCAAAAAGAGCATCTGGAATGGTGCCCATCACGGTAGCCAGATCCTCTGGGGGGATGGTCAGCTCGGCGGGAAGGTGGCCTTTGGTCTTCAAGTAATCCACCGCTGCCTTAATCGCCTCTTCGAAAGTGAGGGAAATCTTGTCGGTGAATTTCTCTCCGAAGTCGTCCGAGCGGACAAATGCCTTCCTCACTTCGTCATGGCGAGCCGACTCCCCCTCCTGATACTCTTTGAGCGCAGCTCGGGAAGCATCGTTGGCGGCACAGAGATCCTTCAAGTCTTCTTCAAATTTAAGAAGATCGGCCGAGCGGCCCTCCTTCTCGGTGGCCAGAAGGGCATCCAGATCCTTGATGCGTTGCTCTAGCCCTCTGATCTCCACCTTCATTAGGTCAATGTCATCGATGGCCTTGCGCTTCCGAGTGGTCACCGTCTTGATCTCTTTATCCCGTTGTTTTACTACAGCTTCAAGACGAGCGACCTCGCTCAACAGATCGGAAGTGCGTCTCCGTTCGGCTTCCAAAAGCTTTTTGCTCTTCTCCAAAGCAGCCGTGGATTGCCCTTGGTTTGCCTCCGAAAGTTTAAGTTTTTTCATTTCTTCCTCCAGCTCAGCCAGTCGATTGCTGACTGCGATCTGCTCTACCCAACTCTGCGAATGAAGGCAGTTAAGTTAAAAATGCAAATAAAAAATATCAGTAAAGCAGAAAGGCATACCCCGGTCGCCTGCTGCAGGTTACTGTCCCCTAGTTGACTGGGGGACATAAGCGCGACGCGTACGCGCGCGTCCTCCCAAACTTTGGCGAGCGGACCGGTGAGGGTGATCTACTGTTCGGGAACAGATGGCCGATCGGCGGCCAGTAGGTATTCCTCCGAGGGAAATCTGAGGACAATTTTTATCACCCTCGGGCCGCTCGAGTCATCTTGAGACGCAGCAGCATGGCTAGAGGACTCGCCGACCGGACGGTCGCCCAGTCGCCTAAGACGGCGTAGAGTCTGAGTGGTGGAAGGTTGAGCCTCAGCGATGGTCGGCGGCAAGTCAAGCTGAGTCGGAGTGTGCTCCGAGGAGACCGCCTCAAAAACCACAGGAGCTTCATCGCTTCGCTCGGCAAGCTGCTCCCCTGGAGAAGGCTGTTGAGCGGCTTGCTCTAGCCGACGGCGTTTACGAGTCACCAAGGGCGCCTCGTCAGTCGATCGGCCCTCCTCCTCAGCCTGGACAGATGTGATATGGGCCGCGGCCCGTCTGGAAACGCGGGCGGCCGAAGCCTCGAGAGCAACTTGAGTTCCTCGCTCCCTTCAGTTGTTGGCCGGTCAACCAAACCCCGTTCGGCTGCCTCCTTGTCCTTCACCGCCTCAATATTGGCGGCTTTCAGCTTGAGCTTTTCGGTTGCCTTTGCACGCCACATAACTTCAGCTGCAGAAACAAAGAATAAATCAGTTAGAACAAAAGAAAAAGGGGAGATAAGAATCGCTTACTCATGCTACAAGGCAGATCGGCTGGGATGGGGGACAAGCCGAATATATACATCACTCCAGGGAGGAGCAACTTGTCAATATCGTAGCGTTGGCCGACCAGCTGGTTGGCCGCATGAAGATACGCCGGATGACTCTTGAATTTGCCAAGACCCGGTTGGTTCGGCACCGCCGTCTGCCACTTCGTTCGGAAGGCCGGCCGTTCGGGAAGACGCATAAAAAAGAAATGCTCCTTCCAATACTTATTGGAGCTCGGCATATTGGTAAATAGGACGAAACCCGACCTAGATTGAAATATGAAGGTCCCCCACTCGGATTGTTTTGGGTAGAAGAAATAGTGGAAGATTTGGGGGTCCAGGGGGATATCATTCAACTTGAAAAGTACTATCACCCCGCTCAGCAACCTAATCGAGTTCGGGACTAATTGGCCGAGCGGGAGGCGAAAGTGGTTGCATATTTGGATGATGAACGGATGTGGAGGAAAGCGCAGCCCGACCAAAAATTGATCACGGAAGAAGCAAATGGTGTCGGGCGGCGGGTCATTCGGCCGATCGGAAGGAGTGGCTACAACTATTTCGTGGTCGGCCGGAATTTCATACGTCCGAATAAGACGCAATGCGTCTTCTTCATCGAATCAGCTCTCCATAGTCGTATACCAGAGACCAGGAGCGCCGACTGTAGGCGTAGAAGTACTCGCCATGGTCGAAACAGAAGCGATAATCGACAGAAAAACTAAAAGAAAATGTCGATAGAATGCAAAAGGAAGCAATACAGGAGGTGGGTAGCAGAAAAGGAAGGCTTACGGGTGCTAGAAAGATCGAGGAAAGGAAGAAGATGGCGAGTGCACCAAACAGGCAGGGAATGAGGATCGCCGGAGCAGAGAGAGCAGCGTGAGGACGAAGTCGATGAAACAAGAAGGCGGCGGAGAAAATTGGCCGCGAGATTTATAACGTTAGCGTCGAACGGTCGTGGCCGTCCGATTCAGGTCACGGAGAACGAGGTTATCATCT